>NC_141537.1:183392891-183726016 GCF_021556685.1 Rattus norvegicus | reverse complement strand
CAGTTCAATGTCCAATTTTCTGAGGAACCTCCAGACTGATTTCCAGAATGGTTGTACCAGTCTGCAATCCCACCAACAATGGAGGAGTGTTCTTCTTTCTCTGCATCCTCGCCAGCATCTGCTGTCACCTGAGTTTTTGATCTTAGCCATTCTCATTGGTGTGAGGTGAAATCTCAGGGTTGTTTTGATTTGCATTTCCCTTATGACTAAAGATGTTGAACATTTCTTTAGGTGTTTCTCAGCCATTCGGCATTCCTCAGCTGTGAATTCTTTGTTTAGCTCTGAACCCCATTTTTTAATAGGGTTATTTGTTTCCCTGCGGTCTAACTTCTTGAGTTCTTTGTATATTTTGGATATAAGGCCTCTATCTGTTGTAGGATTGGTAAAGATCTTTTACCAATCTGTTGGTTGCCGTTTTGTCCTAACCACAGTGTCCTTTGTCTTACAGAAGCTTTGCAGTTTTATGAGATCCCATTTGTCGATTCTTGATCTTAGAGCATAAGCCATTGGTGTTTTGTTCAGGAAATTTTTTCCAGTGCCCATGTGTTCCAGATGCTTCCCTAGTTTTTCTTCTATTAGTTTGAGTGTGTCTGGTTTGATGTGGAGGTCCTTGATCCACTTGGACTTAAGCTTTGTACAGGGTGATAAGCATGGATCGATCTGCATTCTTCTACATGTTGCCCTCCAGTTGAACCAGCACCATTTGCTGAAAATGCTATCTTTTTTCCATTGGATGGATTTGGCTCCTTTGTCAAAAATCAAGTGACCATAGGTGTGTGGGTTCATTTCTGGGTCTTCAATTCTATTCCATTGGTCTATCTGTCTGTCTCTGTACCAATACCATGCAGTTTTTATCACTATTGCTCTGTAACACTACTTGAGTTCAGGGATAGTGATTCCCCCTGAAGTCCTTTTATTGTTGAGGATAGTTTTAGCTATCCTGGGTTTTTTGTTATTCCAGATGAATTTGCAAATTGTTCTGTCTAACTCTTTGAAGAATTGGATTGGTATTTTGATGGGGATTGCATTGAATCTGTAGATCGCTTTTGGTAAAATGGCCATTTTTACTATATTAATCCTGCCAATCCATGAGCATGGGAGATCTTTCCATCTTCTGAGGTCTTCCTCAATTTCTTTCTTCAGTGTCTTGAAGTTCTTATTGTACAGATCTTTTACTTGCTTGGTTAAAGTCACACCGAGGTACTTTATATTATTTGGGTCTATTATGAAGGGTGTCGTTTCCCTAATTTCTTTCTCGGCTTGTTTCTCTTTTGTGTAGAGGAAGGCTACTGATTTATTTGAGTTAATTTTATACCCAGCCACTTTGCTGAAGTTGTTTATCAGCTTTAGTAGTTTTCTGGTGGAACTTTTGGGATCACTTAAATATACTATCATATCATCTGCAAATAGTGATATTTTGACTTCTTCCTTTCCGATCTGTATCCCCTTAACCTCCTTTTGTTGTCTGATTGCTCTGGCTAGAACTTCAAGAACTATATTGAATAAGTAGGGAGAGAGTGGGCAGCCTCCTCTAGTCCCTGATTTTAGTGGGATTGCTTCAAGTTTCTCTCCATTTAGTTTAATGTTAGCAACTGGTTTGCTGTATATGGCTTTTACTATGTTTAGGTATGGGCCTTGAATTCCTATTCTTTCCAGGATTTTTATCATGAAGGGGTGGTTGAATTTTGTCAAATGCTTTCTCAGCATCTAATGAAATGATCATGTGGTTTTGTTCTTTCAGTTTGTTTATATAATGGATCATGTTGATGGTTTTCCATATATTAAACCATCCCTGCATGCCTGGGATGAAGCCTACTTGATCATGGTGGATGATTGTTTTGATGTGCTCTTGGATTCGGTTTGCCAGAATTTTATTGAGTATTTTTGCGACGATATTCATAAGGGAAATTGGTCTGAAGTTCTCTTTCTTTGTTGGGTCTTTGTGTGGTTTAGGTATAAGAGTAATTGTGGCTTCATAGAAAGAATTCGGTAGTGCTCCATCTGTTTCAATTTTGTGGAATAGTTTGGATAATATTGGTATGAGGTCTTCTATGAAGGTCTGATAGAATTCTGCACTAAACCCGTCTGGACCTGGGCTCTTTTTTGTTGGGAGACCTTTAATGACTGCTTCTATGTCCTTAGGAGTTATGGGGTTGTTTAACTGGTTTATCTGTTCCTGATTTAACTTCGGTACCTGGTATCTGTCTAGGAAATAGTCTATTTCCTGCAGATTTTCAAGTTTTGTTGAATATAGGCTTTTATACTAAGATCTGATGATTTTTTGAATTTCCTCTGAATCTGTAGTTATGTCTCCCTTTTCATTTCTGATTTTGTTAATTTGGACACACTCTCTGTGTCCTCTCATTAGTCTGGCTAAGGGTTTATCTATCTTGTTGATTTTCTCAAAGAACCAACTTTTGGTTCTGTTGATTCTTTCTATGGTCCTTTTTGTTTCTACTTGGTTGATTTCAGCTCTGAGTTTGATTATTTCCTGCCTTCTACTCCTCCTGGGTGTATTTGCTTCTTTTTGTTCTAGAGCTTTTAGGTGTGCTGTCAAGCTGCTGACATATGCTCTTTCCTGTTTCTTTCTGCAGGCACTCAGTGCTATGAGTTTTCCTCTTAGCACAGCTTTCATTGTGTCCCATAAGGTTGGGTATGTTGTACCTTCATTTTCATTAAATTCTAAAAAGTTTTTAATTTCTTTTTTTATTTCTTCCTTGACCAGGTTATCATTGAGTAGAGCATTGTTCAATTTTCATGTATATGTGGGCATTTTTCCCTTATTGTTATTGAAGACCAGTTTTAGGCCGTGGTGGTCTGATAGCACGCATGGGATTATTTCTATCTTTCTGTACCTGTTGAGGCCTGTTTTTTGACCAATTATATGGTCAATTTTGGAGAAAGTACCATGAGGAGCTGAGAAGAAGGTATATCCTTTTGCTTTAGGATAGAATGTTCTATAAATATCCGTTAAGTCCATTTGGCTCATGACTTCTCTTAGTCTGTCTATGTCTCTGTTTAATTTCTGTTTCCATGATCTGTCCATTGATGAGAGTGGGGTGTTGAAATCTCCTACTATTATTGTGTGAGGTGCAATGTGTGTTTTGAGCTTTAGTAAGGTTTCTTTTATGTATGTAGGTGCCCTTGTATTTGGGGCATAGATATTTAGGATTGAGAGTTCATCTTGGTGGATTTTTCCTTTGATGGATATGAAGTGTCCTTCCTTATCTTTTTTGATGACTTTTAGTTGAAAATTGATTTTATTTGATATTAGAATGGCTACTCCAGCTTGCTTCTTCTGACCATTTGCTTGGAAAGTTGTTTTCCAGCCTTTCACTCTGAGGTAGTATCTCTCTTTGTCTCTGAGGTGTGTTTCCTGTAGGCAGCAGAATGCAGGGTCCTCGTTGCATATCCAGTTTGTTAATCTATGTCTTTTTATTGGGGAGTTGAGGCCATTGATGTTGAGAGATAGTAAGGAATAGTGATTATTGCTTCCTGTTATATTCATATTTGGATGTGAGGTTATGTCTGTGTGCTTTTCTTCTCTTTGTTTTGTTGCCAAGACGATTAGTTTCTTGCTTCTTCTAGGGTATAGCTTGCCTCCTTATGCTGGGCTTTACCCTTTATTATCCTTTGTAGTGCTGGATTTGTAGAAAGATATTGTGTAAATTTGGTTTTGTCATGGAATATCTTGGTTTCTCCATCTATGTTAATTGAGAGTTTTGCAGGATACAGTAACCTGGGCTGGCATTTGTGTTCTCTTAGGGTCTGTATGACATCTGTCCAGGATCTTCTGGCCTTCATAGTTTCTGGCGAAAAGCCTGGTGTGATTCTGATAGGTCTGCCTTTATATGTTACTTGACCTTTTTCCCTTACTGCTTTTAATATTCTTTCTTTATTTTGTGCGTTTGGTGTTTTGACAATTATGTGACGGGAGGTGTTTCTTTTCTGGTCCAATCTATTTGGAGTTCTGTAGGCTTCTTGTATGCCTATGGGTATCTCTTTTTTTAGGTTAGGGAAGTTTTCTTCTATGATTTTGTTGAAGATATTTACTGGTCCTTTGAGCTGGGAGTCTTCACTCTCTTCTATACCTATTATCCTTAGGTTTGATCTTCTCATTGAATCCTGGATTTCCTGTATGTTTTGGACCAGTAGCTTTTTCCGCTTTACATTATCTTTGACAGTTGAGTCAATGATTTCTATGGAATCTTCTGCTCCTGAGATTCTCTCTTCCATCTCTTGTATTCTGTTGGTGAAGCTTGTATCTACAGCTCCTTGTCTCTTCTTTTGGTTTTCTATATCCAGGGTTGTTTCCATGTGTTCTTTCTTGATTGCTTCTATTTCCATTTTTAATTCCTTCAACTGTTTGATTGTGTTTTCCTGGAATTCTTTCACGGATTTTCGCGATTCCTCTCTGTAGGCTTCTACTTGTTTATTAATGTTTTCCTGTGTTTCTCTAAGGGAGTTCTTCACGTCTTTCTTGAAGTCCTCCAGCATCATGATCAAATATGATTTTGAAACTAGATCTTGCTTTACTGGTGTGTTTGGATATTCCATGTTTGTTTTGGTGGGAGAATTGGGCTCCGATGGTGCCATGTAGTCTTGGTTTCTGTTGCTTGGGTTCCTGCGCTTTCCTCTTGCCATCAGATTATCTCTAGTGTTACTTTGTTCTGCTATTTCTGACAGTGGCTAGACTGTCCTATAAGCCTGTGTGTCAGGAGTGCTGTAGACCTGTTTTCCTCTTTTCTTTCAGCCAGTTATGGGGACAGAGTGTTCTGTTTTCGGGCGTGCAGTTTTTCCTCTCAACAGGTCTTCAGCTGTTCCTGTGGGTCTGTGTCTTGAGTTCACCAGGCAGGTCACTTGCAGCAGAAAAGTTGGTCTTATCTGTGGTCCCGAGGCTCACGTTTGCTCGTGGGGTGTTGCTTATGAGCTCTCCGTGGTGGCAGCAACCAGGAAGATCTGTGCCGCCCTTTCTGGGAGCTTCCGTGCACCAGGGTTCCAGATGGCGTTTGGTGTTTTCCTCTGGTGTCCGAGATGTGTGTGCAGAGTGCAGTCTCTTCTGGTTTCCCAGGCGTGTCTGCCTCTTTGAAGGTTTAGCTCTCCCTCCCACGGGATTTGGGTGCAGAGAACTGTTTATCCGGTCTGTTTCCTTCAGGTTCCGGCAGTGTCTCAGGCGCAGGGGTCCTGCCGCTCCTGGGCCCTCCCCCACGGGAACCCAGAGGCCTTAACAGTTTTCTCTTGGGCCAGGGATGTGGGCAGGGGTGGGCAGTGTTGGTGGTCTCTTCCACTCTGCAGCCTCAGGAGTGCCCACCTGACCAGGCGGTGAGGACTCTCTCCCACGGGGTCTGGGAGCAGAGAGCTGCTGCGGGCCGGGATCCGCGGGTGTGGGACTCCTGGTAAACACAGGACGTGCCCGGTCCTAGAGGAATTCTGCCTCTGTGTATCCCAAGTTCACCAGGCAGGTCTCTTGCAGCAGAAAAGTTGGTCTTACCTGTGGTCCCGAGGCTAAAGTTTGCTCGCGGGATGCTGCCCATGAGCTCTCCGCGGTGGCAGCCTAAATATTTTAATAAAAAATTCCACCTATTCACTGTGTATGTCTCTGTGTGACTGTGGAGGTCAGAGGACGACTTGCTGGGGTCAGTTCTTTCCTTCCATCGTGTGGGTCCCAGGGATTGAACTCAGGTTGTCAGGCTTCGTAGGAAACATCCTCATGGAGCCACTGATCTTTGATTAAACTTAAAAAAAAATCTATTTGTCTTTCCAATATGTAAAAAACAAATAAAACTAACAAACCCAAGACTACTTCTCATAACACTCAGAAGAAACCTTCACTGGCCTGTATGGCTGACACCTGACTCCCTCTCCCTGCCCTGAACTGCTCACTGCCCTCAGACCTGGAACCCTTTGGCAGAGCCCTGCAGGACTGGCTGCCCATGGGGGCAGTGATTGGCTCAGCCTTTATCTGATGAAGGAGGCTGCCCTCACCAGCTCAGCTTGACCATCCTTTCTGTCACCTCCAATTTCACGTTCTATCACTGTCTTGCTCAACTGGAAAGAAAATCACATCTTGTCTCAATGGTTCACCATGATATTCTTGGTCCTAGAACAGTGCTGGGAAAATTGGACATTCGACATCTATTTGCTGAGGAGGAATGGGTGAATGGATGGATAGGCAGGCAGAGAACGACTGTGAGCGAGACCCAGAAGAGAGAGCGTTTGCTGGGACTGAGCTGAGGATGAGAATTGAAGTGGCCACGATACGAACATTTTCTGTGGCTATTGGGATACTAAATTTCCCATAACTGTACACTCGATTTCCAAGGTGCTGCTGAATTCAGGAATCAAACAAAGAAAGCAAAAATATTACAAAGGCTTTGAAAAAAATCCTGTGCCTTAAAATCATTTTCTTCCTCTTCTGTCCTCTGGGCTCCCTCTCATATTTGTGCCATAATAAATTCATACCAAACACAAAGAACAGGGAGGGAGTAGGTCTCTTTCCTCCCCACAAAGCTAAGCACCTGTGCTATGCCCAGCTGAGGCTCTTCCTCTGGGAAGCAGGAGCACATTTGCTGTGTTACTGAAGCTTCTCAGAGCATACATTGAGCATACATTTCGCAGAGCACCCTACAGCTAGATGAGAGCGTCCAGCAGTACTTCTTGATTCTAGATTTCTTTTTCTTTTAAATCTGATTTTAGATAATGCAAAAATGAAGTGACAGGAGAAACAATGAGGAAAAAACATCTGTCCTGACTTGGGGCTTCACCTTTCCAGGCATGGAGAGCTTTGCCAGGTGGCACAGGATACACACACACACACACACACACACACACACACACACACTCACTCATATGTGCACACACATGTCCACACACACAAACACACACATACATGCACACACGTATGCACACATGAGCACGTGCACATGCATGTGCTCATGCACTCATGTGCACGCATGTGCACACACACACACATCACAAACTATTTATACCAGCACCTCATTAGGGCATATGGAGTATGAGAACATGAGGAAATTAGGACCATGGTTCCTATGGAAAAGGGAAGGGTTCTCCTGACTTTCCTTCTCTCTAGTGGAGGTGCATGTGATTACATGCATGTTTGCGTGTGTGTGGACACGAGTGTGGCAAGTGCACATGTAGGCCTGAGGTTGACTTTAGGAATCTTCCTGGATCACATTCCACCTTATTCTTAGAGGCAGGGTTGGTCAATCAAACTCAGAGCTTAGAGGCAGGGTTGGTCAATCAAACTCAGAGCTCACTTATGTGACTAGTTTTGCTAGCCAGCTTGCTCTGGGACTCCTGGGGTATAATCTATTTTTATTGTACAATTTATTCATTTTTACTTATTTGGGGACATTGTAATTGAAGTGGCTTGAATGAGAATAGCCTCTTACTTAGACTCATATATTTGAATACGTGGTTCCTAGATGGTAGGATTGTTTGGAAAGGCTTAGAGGGTGTGGCCTTGTTGGAAGAAGTGTGTCACTGGGAAAGGCCTTTTATTATTTATTTATTTATTTATTTATTTATTTACTTTAGGGAGAGAAAATAAGGAACATTTCTCATTCCTAGGGGATGGTTGTGGGGAGTCAGCTCAGAAAGCCCCAATTTCAGTGACTTCCAAGACCCAGGAGTGGTAGAACACTGCTCCCACAGGCCTTCCAGTCGGTCCAGAAGGAGATGGACTAGAGAGGGACACACTGTCATCAGATTTCCCAGTCCAGGGGCTGTTGGGGAGCAACATGGCAGGATGGGTACTATGCTCCTGGCAGCCCTGACACCAAGGGTTGTAGGTGGAGGGGCAGCTGGGTTCTCAGGAAGATGAGCTCTCTGGGTGGAAGTCACCCCTCGGCTGGGCAACAAATTCCGTGGGGCTGCGGGCATGGAAGCAGCCGCTCTGTTCACTGGTGTGGACCGCATGGCTGAGATAGGGTAAGGCGGAGAAGAGACACTGGAGAGGACTGGGCCAGGCACTGACTGCTCAGGGAAGGTAAGCCTGAACAGCTACGGAGGAAGAACCAGGGCCCCATGGGAAAGGCCAGGGTACCAGTGGTTGTGGGTGAGGGCTCCATCTGTGCTGCATAGCTGTTGAGGTGGGAGAGGAGGCAAATCCGGACAGGGTCTGCATGGCTGCTGGGTCCTTCCAGGACCCCCAGATATTTTATGATCTTAGTGAGGCATTCCCAAAAACCAATGCTCTGGAAGTCAACAGCCAGGGCTCGGGCACCAAAGAACCTTGTGCCACCAGAGGCATGGAGCATCTTCAAGTGATCTGCAAAACCGCAGCTTTCTCCAGCTTAGATGAGCCCTGTTTCTCAAAAGCACTGGGGATCAATCGTCGCAATTCAGAAAGGCTGCTGTTGATGCGGTCTTAATCTCTTTCTATGATCCCTCTGCGTCTCTTCCGGGCTTGCATCTGCGAAGGGCTGCAGCGGCTTGGACATCTGGCTGCAGGAGAAGAGAAACGCTAGTTTCTCAGAGCTGAGGGATCATCTCCCTGACCTAGGCTGACCTGGGAGGCCAAGCTGGCAGCAGGCGGGGAGGGAGTGGGGGAATGAGGTGCTTAAGGGCTGGGCTTCCAGGTGGCCACAGTCTCCTATGCCAGGAAGGGACACAGAGCATGTATGAGAGAAGTCTCCTGCTCTTCCTTTCTATCCCGAGACCCATTCCTTCAGGGCCAAGACCTCCAGGCTCTCCCGTCTTCCTGCCTGTTAGCCTCTGGTGGCTGCAGGTGGCTCGCTTAGTCCCTGCCCGAGGGTAGGAAGCCCTGGTGGATGGGCTTTAATGTTTCAAAAGACTGTTATTTCAGTGTGCTACTTGCCTCCTCCTTATGGAGATCTGAGCTTAGGCTGTTTCTGCTGCCATTATGGACTCTAACCCACTGGAATCAGTAAATGTAATTAAACATTTGTCTTATAAGTTGCTTTGGTCATAGTAGCTTTTTTTCCCTTAGGGTGTCACCGTGTAGCCCTGGCTAGCCTGGAATTTGCTATGTAGACCAGGCTGGCACTGAACTCACTAAGATCTGCCTGCTTCTGCCTCCCAAGTGCTGGAATTAAGACGGGAGTCACGGCATCCAGCAAGTCATACATTTATCACAGCAATAGAAAAATAACTAATAGAATGATTGCATTGATTCCAAGTTTGAAAATAAATCAAATTGATGCTTTTATTTGTTCCTTTATGTACATAGGCCAGGAATGGTTAAGAACAAATTCAGAATAATGACTTCTAGGAAAGGAGCTGGAAGAGGCAGTGAGAAAAGAGATTCCAAATATATGTAACTTTTAAATAAGGTTAAGGTGTCAAGATTCGATAAATTCAGAACTGGTGGCACATACATAACCTTGGCACTTGGGAAGCTGAGGCAGAAGGGCCTGTAGTTTTGGGCCAGCTTGGGCTACACATAAGACACATAAGAAAAAATTTGATGACTGTGGTAGGAACAGTGAAAATGGACACCATCGTTTCTTTATTCTGCTATGCTCTATCAAAGTTATGTTTTCAAAAGTAAAAGAAAAGAGGAGAGTTGAATAAAAAAGACTCACACCATTCTCGCAGCCTGAGTTTAATCTAGGAATGAGATGCTCCTCCCTTGTGGAAGGGCATTCGTCATTGGCTGTACTTTGCTATAGCCTGAATTATACAGCTAAAGATGTTTGAAATGTTCCAGGGTTCAGATTTGCTGTAAATAGATGAGTTCAGGGGAAATGGTGTGTGTATGTGTGCATGTACATGTGTGTGCATGTGTGTGTGTGTGTGTGTGTGTGAGCGCGCGCGCGCACGTGTTCAAGTATGAGGAATGTGTACTTTACTTCCACCACATGGCCAGAAGATCTTCCGTGTAAGATGTTGCCCCATACCCTGTCAGAATAAACTGCCAAGCATTTCAGTGAGAATGCCAGCAGGGCACATGGCATAGTTGTGTCTGCTCCGTGCTGATAGGACCTCAACTGGGACTCATTGATGCTCATATTTGGGGACTGATTTTGGGGACTGACTTACATTTCTAACTTTCCTGAGTTGGTATGGCTGAATAGCCAAGGGGATTTTCCTGTCATCTCTGAAGCCTGGGTTGTGGTGGCTGCAACAGCTAAGACAGACTGGGTATCTCTCCTTATTAGCCCAGCTTCTTTGACTGACTGGCTCGAGCTTCCTTCAACTGTGGCTATCTCAGGATCATTGGGTTTCTCACCTGGCATTCATCCCCCCTCAGAGAAAGTGTTCCAGGAGCCAGAATAGAAGCTGCTGGTCCTTTCAGATTTGAGTTTGGACCTAATAGTGCAACTTTGATCGTGTTCTGTTGATCAGATCTGACAGAGGGGCAGCCCAGATCACTATGGGGAGCACAGAGCTCATCGCCTGTGAGGGAGTCTCTATGGGCTTGTAGCCACCTTGCGTTTTCAAGGACATGTGACTCCTCCAGCACCAAGATCCTTTGGTGTAGCACAAACATTTCATGGCAGATAAGTAGCCCAGCCTTTTCAGTCTCTGATCATGTCTTACATGGGAAACAGGGATGCTTATAGATTAATGATGTCAGTGTGAGGGTCACGTAGAATCAGGTCCAGATTCTGACCCCATTCCTCATTACAGGTGCCACTTTAGGTTGGCCTTTCCTTTTTGTTAATTAAAAAAATTATTTGAGATTTTATACATATTTACAGGGCTATTTTGATCACATTTACCCTTTACTATCTCTCTATTCTCCCAACTCCCCTTCACACTCCCTTCTCTATTTCATGTCCCTTCCTTCCTTCTTCCTTTTCTTCCTTCCTTCCTCCCTCCCTCCCTCCCTCCCTCCCTCCCTCCCTCCCTTCCTCCCTTCCTCCCTTCCTTCCTTCCTTCCTTCCTTCCTTCCTTCCTTTCCTTTCCTTCTTCCTTCCTTTCCTTTCCTTCTTCCTTTCTCTTTATGTAGTGGTTTGTATATGCTCAGCCCAGGGAATAGCACTGTTAGAAGGTGTGGCCTTGTTGCAGTGGGTGTGGCCTTGCTGGAGTGGGTGTGGCCTTGCTGGATTAGGTGTGTCATTGTGGGCCTGGGCTATAAGACTCTCATCCTAGCTGCCTGGAAGCCAGTATTCTGCTAGCAGCCTTCAGATGAAGGTGTAGAACTCTCAGCTCCTCCTGCACCTTGCTTCCCTGGATGCTGCCATGCTCCTGCCTTGATTATAATTGGCTGAACCTTTGAACCTATAAGGCAGCCCCAATTAAATACTGTCCTTATAAGAGTTGCCTTGGTCATGGTAAAACTCTAAGACTCCTCTCTCTCTCTCTCTCTCTCTCTCTCTCTCTCTCTCTCTCTCTCTCTCTCTCTCTCCTCTCTCTCCTCTCTCTCTCTGACTCACCAAATCCACATACGTGCACAAATGTAGGGCCATTCACTGGAGCATGGGCAATCTACCAGTGACTGTATGCCTGAAGAAGATGGACTTTTGTCTCTCAGCAGCCATCAGCTGCTAAATCTCCTCAGATAGGGTGGAGAACCCCTGCTCCATCCATGTTGGTGTGCTAAAGGCGAACATAGCTATTGTTGGTTCATGGATTGGTTATTTTTTAAAAAAAGATTTAAAAAATATTTTAAAAATTTTCTTTCTTTTATTAATCATTCTATTTGTTTACATCTCAAATGATATCACCCTTCCTGATTACCCCTCTACAATCCCCCATCTCACATCCACCCTCCCCTCCTTCCCCTTTGCCTCTATGAAGGAGCTCCTCCTCCCACCACCCACCCACGTCTGCCTCACTGCTCCAACATCCCCCTACTCTGGGGCATCAAAACTCCATAGGACCAAGGGCCTCCCCTCCATTGATATCGACAAAGCCATCTTGTGCTATGTATGAATCTGGACCCATGGAACCCTCCCTGCACACTCCTTGGTTGGTGGTCTAGTTCCTGGGAGCACTGGGTGGTCCAGCTAGTTGATGTTCTTCCTATGGGGTTGCAATCCTCCTCAGCTCCCCAACTGAGATCCCTGAGTGCAGTCTGATAGTTGGCTCCAAGCATCCATATCCGCATTGGTCAGTTGCTGGCAGAATCTCCCAAGGAGCATCCACACCAGGTTCCTGTCAGCAAGCTCCTCTTGGCAACAGCAGTAGTGTTGGGGTTTGCTGTCTGCAGACTCGATGGATCCTCAGGTGGGGCAGTCCCTGGATGGCCCCTCTTTTAATCTCTGCTCCACGTTTGGTCCCTGTCTTTCCTTTGGACAAGAACATTTCTGGGTTAAAAACTTTGAGATGGGTTGGTGGCCCTATCCTTGGACTGGGGGCCATGCCTATCTACTGGAGGAGGTCTCTACAGGTTCTATCTCCCCCTTTGCTGCACATTTTGGCTAAAGTCATCCTTGTTGGGTCCTGGGAGTCTCTCCCTTCCCCAGCATCTGGGATCCTCCAGTGACTACCCACAGTCCCTCATCCCCCACTGCTACATATATTTATTTGATTTCCTGACTCTCTGAACCTCTCTTCTGTCCCCCCAATACATGATCCCCCCCATTTCTTCCCCTTCCTTTCTCCCTCCCAGACCCCCTCCCTCCTCCTCCTCCTGTGATCATCCTCTTTCCCCCTCAACGCAGGACTGAAACATCCACACCCTGGTCTTCCACATCCTTAGTGGTCAGGGAAACACAAATCAAAACAACCCTGAGATTCTACCTTACACCAATCAGAATGGCTAAGATCAAAAAAGCAGGTGACAGCAGATGCTGGTGAGGATGTGGAGAAAGAGGAGCACTCCTCCATGTTGGTGGGACTGAAAGCTGGTAAAACCATTTTGGAAATCAATCTGGCGAACCACTGAGAAATTTGGAAATTGGAAATAGTTCTAGCTGAAGACCCAACTATACCACTACTGGGCATATACCCAAAAGATGCTCCAACATAGAACAAGAACACATGCTCCACTATGTTTATAGCAGCTTTATTTGTAATAGCCAGAAGCTGGAAACAACCCAGATGTCTACCAACAGGAGTTGGATGCAGAAAATGTGGTATATTTACACAGTGGAGTACCACTCAGCTATTAAAAACAATAACTTCATGAAATTTGAAGGCAAATGGATGGAACTAGAAAATATTATCCTGAATGAGCTAACCAAATCACAAAAACAAAACAAACCAAAAAAACCAAAAAAAACCCCCAAAAAACCACACATGGTATGCACTCACTGAGAAGTGGATATTAGCCCAAAAACTCAGAATGCCTATAATACAACCCATAGACCATAGGGAGCTTAGGAGGAAGGAAGACCAGGGTGTGGATGCTTTAAAAATATTTTAAATGGTAAGTGTGTGTGTGTGTGTGTGTGTGTGTGTGTGTGTGTGTGTGTGTGCGCGCGCACTTGTATGTGCTGATGTGCCCATGGCATAAGCTCAGGTGCCCTTAGAAGCCAGTAGTTTCCTGGGCTGTTTATTCTTGATGCCTCAGTTTCCTCTTTTGTGAGATGGAAATAGATGCAGCCCCATTGGATTGATATGTCATAAGCTTTGGTCAGCACTCAGGAATCATGGTCTGTCAGTCTCCTTGTCATCTATGTCCGACATTATATAACACTATGTGTGAACACTTCCATTAGCAGTGTCATGGGTGTAATCAGTTACATTTTTACTTCTGGGGTATGTCCACCTCCTCCATTGGACTAAGAGGTCTCTAAAGGCAGGTGTACCCTGTTTTTGGATTTGTCCCTAATGTCTTGCAGAATATACACCAAGAGGAAATAAATGAATTAACAAACGGATGAATGAATACCTCCCTTATGTGAAGTTGTAGGGTATAAGAGCACAGAGGTTAGTCCTGGGGAATTATGGGTTTTCTCAGCTACAGGACAGCAGTGTTGTTCCCCTATAGAACCTCTGCTAGCTTATTAGGAAGGTCAGGGAAGGGATATTCAGAGAACAAAGAAGCCAATTATCATCTTTGAGAAAAAGCATGGCTCAGCAGAGACAGGATGAAAAGGAGAGAGTGAAGCAGAAGTGTCTGCTGCAGGAGTCTTAAGACAAAAGTGAGATGAGAAGAGCTCTGGCAGCACCATGTGTAGGACACACCTGCAGTCAGCTGTCAGGCTCTTTGGCCATCAGTGAGGCAAAGCAGGAGGGTGTGGTGGGGCAGGAACAAAGGGGCACGAGCTAGAAGCAAGAGGGAGTTACAGGCTGTTCTCCGAAGTGAGGCAGGCTATGTGGTTACTCACATGGGTCAAGAGAAAGGGGCTTCCTGTCAGAACTTTGGCTCCCCCAGCTTTCAGGGCACCAACCTGGCCTTTGCAGTAACACTCCCACTTTGGCATGAATGCTGTGGGAGTGCCAAGGGATCCTTGCACTGAATCATAGGGATCTCTCAGAGCCCCAGGCTATGAAGAATGTACCAGGATCACCTACCAGACAGGAAGACGATCAGAACATCTTCAGTTGTCCCAGACTGTTGTCCCTCCACAGTACACCTCTCATCTTCATATCAAGAACCACAAAGACACAGAACATTAAAAAATAACTCTCAGATTTTTTTAAAGGTTAAAAAAATTTTTTTCTGTCAAGGCAGAGAGTACATTCGTCACAGAAAGAATGAGTTTTTAAAATAGACAGGAGCTTATAATTGCTGCCATTAAGAACCTCAGTCTGCTTGTCAAGTAGCTGGTATTTAAGAGTTTAATAGAGGGAGGAAACTCAATGTGTGTTTAAACTCCTAACACATCTCCGTTACTTTTCAGGAAGCACCTACAGGCATATGTAGCATATGCAGAGGATTGTTTTTTCATGAAAATGGGTTGTGAAAATAAAACTGTTCTTTTGTTTGAAGACCACAAGTGACTAAAAGGTGTGGTTTGTAAAAACAATATTCCAATGGACCTTATCATTAATTTTTAGGAGAGAGCAAAGGTTGAAGAGGCAAAGCACAGTAGGTTCCCTTCTGAGGGGGATCAGCTGAGGCAGTGAGGAAAACATGCTTGGTGCAGAGAAAGCATACATCCTCTCATCATTAAACAACTTATCAGTATGAGTATGATAAACACAAGTATAACTTACTACCGTGATTCCCACAAAGTACATCATTTTCCTTTCCAGATGAGAAACCTGAACTGAGGTCTGACCGATTGGCCGATCTTTATTTACATTTCAAATGTTATATCCTTTCCCAGTTCCCCTCCAGAAACCCCCTATCATACCCCTCCCCCTGCTTCCATGAGGGTGCTCCCCGACCCATCCACTCCTTCCCTCCCACTTCCCGCCTTAGCATTCTCCTACACTGGAGCATGAAACCTTCACAAGACCAAGGGCCTCTCCTCCCATTGATGCCGGACAAGGCCATCCTCTGCTACATATGCAGATGGAACCATGGGTCTCTCCATGTGTCCATACCGCATGCTCCAGGCTAACTCATATGAGTGCTGGAATTACAGATGCATGCCAGAACATACAGGTTTTTTATGTGAATTCTGGCCATGAGACTTGTACAACTTTAGTCTGATGAACCATCTTGATGGCCACTAGGCCAAATTTTTAAAATAAGTGTGTGTCTTTCAACTTATCTTTTCTTCCTTTGTGCATACAGTATTTGGATAGAGCCAGAGGCCTCTCACCCTTTCATTTCAAAATGTAGTCAGTGTTACCTTGATTCTTTTCTACCCTTCCCGGCTTTGTATGGCTACAAATGACTTCTCTCACATCTTGCCTAAGAAAGCATTTAATGGTAGAATCCTTTGCTACTGTTATTTTGTTGCCTTGAGTTTCTATTAACCAACAGCAGTGCCTAATGGGAAGTTTTCTGGCCATGTTACAAATGAACCTTTTTTTTTTTTCCTGGTAGGATCCAACCTGAACCTTGTCATCTGTGATCACTCTGCCCCAGGCTGCCTGTGGCTCCCATGTTCCCTCTCAGGGTACTAAGGTAAGAAATCTATTGGTGTCCGTGTGTGTGTGTGTGTGTGTGTGTGTGTGTGTGTGTGTGTAATAATTGTTTCCAAGCTGCTGTGAGCATGACTTTCCACCTGGAGTAAAAAAAGAAAACATCATTTGTCAGGGTTTAATACTGACTTTAAAGTAGAAATGGGTTGTGCTGTAAAATCTGAGTGTTCTGTAGAAGCATTACACTGTTTTTCTAAAAGAATTTATTCAATGTATGTGTCCTCTTTGTCTTTTAGATCAGCACTTAAATTTGCAACATAATTTTAAATTGAAATGTTTTTACTTCACAATATATACTGATATCTTAAAGTAAAATTTCACTATCTCTGTTTTAAATGTACCCAGTGGAATCTAAATCCACCAAGATACGAAACTCCACTGTCTTCAACCTCTTCATCCCCATTTATATAGACATAAAGAAGCTTACATGTTCTTCTGAAAGATTATTTCATTCCATGTATGTATGTAGGTCTGTGCATGTGACTGCAATTGTCCAAGGAGGCCAGAAGAAGGCATTGGATCTTTTAGAGCTGTAGTGACCGGCTGTTGTAAGACACATGATGTAGGTCCTGGTAACCAAATTAAAGTCCCCTGCAAGAATAGGTAAGTGTTCTTAACTATTCAGTCATATCTTCAGGCCTCTCTCTTTAAAAAAAAAGTGTGCCTGTGTATGCATGTGTTTGCCTGTGTGTGTTGCCATGCATGAGTGCATGTGTGTATGGATGTGTGCATGTGCATATATGTGCTTATGTGTATACATGTGTTTGCCTGTCTGTGTTCCCATGCATACGTGTATGAGTATGTGCATGTGTATGCATGTGTGCATTTGTGTGTAGGTGTGTGCATGAGTGTATACATGCATGTGCAGGTGTGTGCATGTGTACATGTGTGTGCAAGTGTGCATGTATGTATACATGCATGCAGGTGAGGAGGCTACAGGAACACAGTGTATATTCTCTATTTTTGTCTTATTTTTTGAGACATGAAATGAGCTTGTAGGTTTTTTTCCCCTAGAAAGCCCCAGAGATCTTCCTGTTTTTATCCCTCAAACCCCAGTGCAGGCGTGACAGGCACATATAGTCCAGGCTTTTATGTGGGTGCTGGGGAATCTGAACTCAGGCCTCTTGCTTGCACTGGTTGAACTATCTCCCCAGCTAATGAGCCATCTTGCTAGCCCCAGAAGCTATTTTTTTCAATACCTAGGATATTTTACATTCTTTCTTTTTTCCTGAAACAAGTATTTCTGTTCAGTTTCCCTCACAGCATTTTAGCTCACTGTGAATAGCACTTAAAAACTCTCTTATTAATGTCTGTTTCCCAACATCATAAATATGTATATAAATTTGAGAATTCTAATTTCTCATAGCTGTAAGGCTTTAAATGTCAGAAAATTTAATTAAGATTATCACTTCCTGTACTATTAGCAAAGAGTTCATCAAACCACTCATACACATACATGCACACACACTAAGCAGAGCTGATAATTAGATATTAAATGCAGACATGCACCTTGGAGGTTGCTGCTAATGTCTGGGTAGCTATTACCTGTTGCAGGTGGCATTATGTTTCTTCTTCATAGATTTTCACACTCAAAAGGGAAGAATTATGACATAGAAAAGACTCCTTTTGGTATGCCAGAACCCACAGCGATTTATCATCAGAAATTATTTTCAGTGTCATATCCCTGACCACTCAATTACTTGTTGAAAGCTAACAGCTGGAACTCACCTGACACACAATGATTTATCTCCCTGAGTTATGGATTGGGTTCTTTCTTTCTTTCTTTCTTTCTTTCTTTCTTTCTTTCTTTCTTTCTTTCTTCCTTCCTTCCTTCCTTTCTTCCTTCCTTCTTCCTTCCTTCCTTCCTTCTTTCCTTCTTCCTTGCTTCCTTCTTTTTTAAAAAAGATTTATATTTGTGTGTGTGTGTGTGCACATGTGTGTGTGTGCACATGTGTGTGTGTGCACATGTGTGTGTGCACATGTGTGCGTGTGTGTGTGCATATGTGTGTGTGTGCACATGTGTGTGTGCACATGTGTGTGTGCGCACATGTGTGCGTGTGTGTGTGCACATGTGTGCGTGTGTGTGCACATGTGTGTGTGTGCACATGTGTGTGTGTGTGCGCACGTGTGTGCGTGTGTGCGCACGTGTGTGTCTGTGTCTGAGGGAAGAGGCTAGAAGAGAGCATCAGACCCATTGGGTCTGGAATTACAGGCAGGAGCCAGCCGACACAGTGCTGGCACGGAATGCTCATTCTTTCGGAGGGCACCCTTAAATGCTAAGCCATCTCTCTAGCCCACAGATTTTATCTTAGATGACCCCAGATGTGCTGAGGTTTGGTCTCCAGGGGGGTGGTGCTAGGAGGTGGTAGAGCCTTTAAGTGATGGGACCCCGTGGAAGGGTATGCCATTGGGGCGTCCCTTGGAGGGGCGGTTGGACTCTAGAACCCGCCTTCTCTTTCTCGTTAGGGAGGTAGCTTTGCCCCCCCCCCCACTTGTTCTGTGATGTTCTTTCTAACCACATGCAACCCTCCATCAGTGAAGCCAGCTGACGTGGCTGATACCTCTGAAACTGGGAGCCAAAGTAAGTCTTTCCTCCTTTTGTTGCTTTTCCTGGATCGTCCATCATCATGACAGAAAATAATATGTTGTCCCAGTGTTATCTCCTTTCCAAGATTTCAGAAAACGTATCGACAGGCTTTCCTTCATTTAAGGAGTTCTTGCAGCAGCCGTTATTCCCTTAAAGGTTGCTTGCCCGAGGCAAGAAGTAGACTCAGTTACTAATGGGAGTACCATAGTTTATTTGTGAACAGTACTTTAAGGTACATAAAATACGTTAAAATAGGGCTGGAGAGGTAGCTCAGTGGTTAAGAGCTCCAACTGCTCTTCCTGAGGTCCTGAGTTCAAATCCCAGTAACCACATGGTGGCTCACAACCATCTGTAATGGGATCTGATGCCCTCTTCTGGTGTGTCTGAAGACAGCCCGTAAATATTTTATTTATTTATTGCCTGTTCTTTGAGACTTGTTTTCTTATAGCCCAGACTTGTCTCAAACTTGCTCTGTTATTGAGGATAGCCTTGAAATCCTGATCTTCCTGCCTCAACCTCCCAAGTACTGGGATTACAGAGATCACACCATCCACTGTTAAAAAAACATCCTTGGATGTTGTGCTTTCCCTGTTGGAAAACGAGATCGGGGCAAAGACAGGGTGTTTCCTTGAATGTTGCTGTCTTCACAGTGTACTACTCATATACATAAAAAATTAAAATTAAAAAATACCTTAAAATAAAATGGTTATGCTATATATTTGCCTATAATGTGAATATTTGTTTTAAGTATTTTTATTAAGAAGTGCAGGTTTGCTGCTAGCATTGACCTCTGTATTGGACATGCCCTGGATGTGTCTCTCAGGAGAGATCTATATCTGGTCCCTTTTAGCATGCACTTTTTAGCTTCATCAATCTTATCTAGTTTTGGTGGTATATATATATGCTACATGTGAGACCACTGAACTGAGAAAAGGACACCCTTGGGGGGAATTAGAGGAAATATTGAAAGAGCTGAAGGAGTTTGCAACCCCATAAGAACAACAATGCCAACCAACCAGAGCTTCCAGAGACTAAACCACTACTGAAAGACTGTACATGGACTGACCCTGGGCTCCAACTGCATAAGTAGCAGAGAATAGCCATGTTGGAGCACCAGTGGAAGGGGAAGCCCTTGGTCCTGCCAAGGCTGGACCCCCAGTGCAGGGGAATATGGAGGGGCAGTAAGGGGGATGGATGGGGGAATTCTCGTATGGGGGAGGGGGAGGGGATGGGGGGGTCTTATGGACAGGAAACTGGGAAAGGGAATAACATTTAAAATGTAAGTAAAGAAATATATCTAATAAAAAAATAAAGAAGTGCAGGTTTACCTTATTCATTTTATGAATGGTGTCTACTCTTTGACTTATTTGACCCAAATCAATTTTTATAACAAATTAGACTTACTTGATGTGATTTCATGTTTTTAATTCAAATGAGGCGATGAAATATGTTCTGAGAACTCATTCCTGGATTCAGGGCAATCAGAACCCAGACAAAATTCCAGATGCCCTATTTCCTTTTCCGTGTGTGTGTGTGTGTGTGTGTGTGTGTGTGTGTGTGTGTGTGTGTGTGTGTGTGTGTAGGTGCACGAGCATGCATGCCCACGTGAGGCAGTTTCTCCTGTGTGCCTGTGCATCAAGACTGATGGTGAGAATCATCTTTGGTGGCTTTCCATGTTATTCACTGAGACAGGGTCTCTCAATCAAACCCAGAGCTCATCCATATGGCTAACCTTTCTAGGCAGCTTGCTGCTCTAGGAATTATGTCTCTGCCTTCTGGAACTGGGATTTCAGATAGATCACTATGCATTTATGTGGGTTCTAGGAATCCTCACATTTGTGGGGTAAACACTTTAACCACTGAACCATCTTCCCAGCCCGTAAATATTTTATTTATTTATTGCCTGTTCTTTGAGACTTGTTTTCTTATAGCCCAGACTTGTCTCAAACTTGCTCTGTTATTGAGGATAGCCTTGAAATCCTGATCTTCCTGCCTCAACCTCCCAAGTACTGGGATTACAGAGATCACACCATCCACTGTTAAAAAAACATCCTTGGATGTTGTGCTTTCCCTGTTGGAAAACGAGATCGGGGCAAAGACAGGGTGTTTCCTTGAATTTTGAGCCAACATTTAATAAGGTTTTGGTGACTTCTCTACTTCAAGTCACCATCTGCATGGATTTTCAGTCAGAGGAGTACATCAATAAGATTCTGGATTTGGATTATGATTTATGTTCGTTAAAAAATCCTAAAGAAGAAAAGCTGGACAGATATAAGGGTTAGCTACGTGCCATGGGTGTGTTTTCCAACAGATTATTTTAGAAAGGAGGGCAGGTGTGAATTAAACACAAGGGAACTGAATTCCTTTTAAGTGCCCCCTTATAAGTGCCCCCCTCCTTTTAAAATCACATTTGTGCCATGTGCTCCTTGGGGAGTCTTTGTCCATCCTGAGGGATGAGGGCTTCCACTCCAGCTACTTGGGTGGGGTTGCCTACAGTTACTGACAGCACAGTTCTGTTCAGCCCATCACCAGAAGGGGGCTGAAGAACCAGAAAACATCTGCACCAGAAGATAACACTAGTATTTTTCTTTCCATAGATTAACTGGGCTTCATAGGCAATAATGTAGAGTAGACTTTGCGGGTCACCTTGCCGCTCAGCCTAATGTGAAGAACACCAGGCTAACTTTTCTTTCCTTCTTCTTTTTTTTTTAAATAGCACTTCATCTGTGCAGGTCTACATCATAAAGACTATGAATAAAAAGCAGGATGGGAAAAGGTAAGATATTAATTTGCAGCGGGAATAACACATTGACGCATATAGGTGCTCGTGTGTGCTTGCCGCTTTGAGCATCTTGGGGCATCAGCTTTCTGCCGTGGAGACTATAGCTCCTTATCCATTGTTCCGATGACAATGATGTTCAGTAGCTTCAAGGACCTGTTCACCCTGAGTGCTCAATGGCAGCACCTATTAGGTCACCGAGGGAAAGTGTCAAGCAAGCACATGATTTATTATTTATAAAAGATAAACAAAATATTTTTTGTGGCTTTTTAATTCTTGATCTCCAGCTGTTGTTTGGATTCAAAGAAACAGAGAGGGGAAAAAATCGACTTAATTCGTGCTTATTTCTGGATTCCTTGGTGGGAACCGGATGCATAGAACAAAAACAAAACAACCCAGCACAGAACAACATTATTTTCAAGCCAGTCATGGTAGTGAGCTTCTGGAATCCCAGTACTCACGAGGTAGAGTTGGGGTGATCAGGAGTTCTAGGCCAGCTCACTATATCAGGAGTTTGAGGCCAGCCTATGCTACATGAGACCCTGTATCATTACCCTCAACACCATACCACAAAACCAAGAAAGAAACTGAAAAACAAAACACCAAGCTCCTGATTCCTAAGGACAGCTTCATCACAGTTTGCATGAGTTCACAAATCATATTGACTGTAGAACTGGGGGTGATTTGTGTTTGTCAAAAAAAAAACTCACTTAGTTTTCATAAAAAAATCTGTCAAAATAATTGAGTCTGCACTACGTATAGAAGGATTATAAATACCATTAGCATATCACGAGGGAAGCCGTGAAAAAAAATCCATCAGTTATAGATTAGTTACTCAATTAATTAGGAAAAAGTGATCTCCAACATCCAGTCAGCCTGCAATTCGAGTGGCTATGATTTTTACTTATTCCTAAATTTTGATGAGATCACTGCAAATACAGTAGCACAATTGTAGTCGAAGAAAATTTGATGTTCTGGAAACAGCCAGAAGACCTCTACACCTCATAGGTTTTTGTTTGTTTGTTTTGTTTTGTTTTATGGACACAGGAGCTACACGTTGGCAGTAAACTATCATCATACCCACCCTTCCCCATCAATCCAACAAGGAGCTCGTAGGTAGTCATCTCCATGAAATCTCTGACTCCTTTGTTGCCCACTCAGTCACCCGGTGTGTTTGCTCATAGAACTATCAGGTTAAGTGATCTTTAAACTCCCTGAGGGTTCTTCCTTTCATAATGAGATTTGAGCTAATTTTGACACAGACATGCTTGTATTTTATGCTTAAATTAGACAAGATTTGGGGAACCTTATGAAGTGCCAGATTCCTTAGGAAGGAAAATTGTACCAATATTATTAGGATGGCTGGAGTTAAGTCCTCCGTGCTCGGCCTTGTGAACTGCCCTTTGACCTAGGACCTGAGAAAAGGATAAAGACCATAATAGCAAATTAGTGGAAAATGATTCAGTTTCCACTCTAGCCTGCTTATTAAAGCTCTGGTGGAAGGAGGCACAGATTTGCTTCTGAACTCAGGCTATCAACAGGATAATTAGAAATTGTGTCTGGTGATGACACATGCAAATAAGATTTTCTTTTTGAAGGGTGATACTGATTCTCAAGTTATGCAAATTTAACATTTTAATGAGCAGAACTTTCATACTTAGCTTAAGTATAATAATGGCAGTGGGGAAAGAAATCGTGAAGGTAGGAATGTTTCTGTTATTATCATTTTGGGTGGGGGGTTATATCCCATCGATGTGTATCTGAAAAATCTTTTAATTTGGGAATTAAAATTCTCAGGAAAAAAGTAAAATGTTTAAAAAAGGGCAAACAACTTGGGCTTCTTTGCACTGGGGCCCTGGTGTTATGTGCAGCCTCTGGGTGCTGTTGTCTGATTTTTCAAGGGTTTGTTATCTCTCACTGACTTTCAGCTATGTTGCGATTTCACAATTTACAAAAAGCTGGTAGTTGTGTAGGTAATTCTCATCCACAGAGATAAAATGAATTTTGTCTTGTAGGAGTTATTACCGTTCTTTGTGATACAGAGATTTGTGTATTCATTTTAGCATTCACCATCACTTTTAAATGAGGGTGTCTGTGTTCAGATTCTCCCTTGAATAATTTGTTGGCTGGGGAAATAAAAACGTGGATTCTCATCAATTACCCTTAGAATATTTTGAGCAAGGAAGATAATAACTCAGTGGTAATGCATTTGCCTAGTATAAATAAGGCCTTAGGGCCAATCTCCACCCCTGCTGTGTGTGTATGTCTGTCTGTGTATGTGTGTGTGAGAGAGAGAAAGAGTGAGGAAGAGGGAGAGAGAGAGGAAGAGGGAGAGGGAGAGGGAGGGCTTGTATGTGTGACTAATCTGTTGAGTGTGGTTGGAAAGCTGGATCTAGTGTTTAAGCATGAAGACTTTGGTGGCTGTGAACACTTAAGACTCATTGTGTTGGAACACCATTGTTAAAGTCCCTTTGTTGATTCAAAGGGAAGTCAGCTATCAATGAATCATTTCGTCAATGCTTGACTATCAACATTTCCCATCTAAGCATCAAAAAGGATAGAGTTAATTAAACGCGGTGGTGGACACTTGTTATCCCAGTACTTAGAAGTTGTGGGAGGAGGATTGCCCTGACTCTGAGGCCAGCTTGTGCTACAGAGTGAGTTCTAGGTCATCTAGGGCCACAGAGAGAAGTGGAAACTTAAGGGTTCTTTGGAAAGTCAGAAGACTAGTGAAAGAATGTTTTGCTGAAGCAGAATGGAAGGGAATTGAGAGAGGATGTTCTGCTAATGCAAGCACGTGAAAGGACACGTGATGAAAGATTCTTTGCTAATAACACGTATGTGTTTGTCTGCCTTACACTGTGTAGTTGAGCTACGTTTGTCAGGATGCCACAGAGAGAAACGCACCAAAAAACTTCTGGTGGCTTGCTGCGTTTTGTTGCGGATTCCAAGGACGCTGGCTGATTGGAAGCACGTGTGAAGGGAAGACCCACGCTGAGGCAGGGCACGTGAAGGACACGTGATGTTTGGAGGGTACAAATAGGACTTGATGGAGTGATGGAGACGGAGCTGGGCTTGCTGGTACAGCTAGCTGTGCGACACTTGTGGGCCTCTGGTCCTCACTGATCTTTGTTTCCCTGATAAAGGGACAGCGGAGAACTTCTCCTGGTGTTCCTCTTGGTCCCTCCTGCTGACTCTAGCCAAGGCTGAGACCTGGCTGTCTCTCCTAGGTGGTGTCACTGTGGTTGCTAACTTGACTGTGCCGAACTGGACTGCTGGTGAATCTGTGAGGTCTTTCTGAGTGTATTGAACTGCCGCTGCCTGCTAACCTGTGAATTGAACTGCTGATTTCCAGATAGCACAGATGGGAGTTGCTCCAAATAATCTTTCTAAGCAGGTCCACTCCCTCCCCCTCACCACCCATATCCTTTCTTTTCCACTATCTCTGGTGGGTGGTGGGTTACAAGGAAGGTTAAAGTGTTTAAGAACCATCATGAAAAGCAGGATTTGAAAAAAATTAAAATTACAACGAAGTGAGACTTCGTCTCAAAAAAACAAGAGCAAGCAAGCAAACAAATACAACAGGCCAGTGTCACTGAGTGTGTAAACTAAAGGGGTTATGACGTAAGAATTATGAATGTGACCTAGGGAATTCGTAATGGGGTTAGGGAGGTCTAGAGAAAAGCCATCTTTCTAATAATGTCCCCAAGTGGCCTCTTCTGACTCAACAGATCTGGAAAGTTTATGTTTCATTGGCCAGATCCACTAGGGAAGGGACTCCTGATGGAATTGGCTGTTAATTTACTGTCTATCAGAAATTAAATTTAATAGCCCACAAGATAAAATGACTTTCCAACGTGGAAACATATGTTAGAAGAGAATCTGGCATGGCGAATGTGTGAACAGAGATCAGAGTAGAGCTCCCTCCCTTTCTACGCAGAATGGAAGTGATGGGGGCTCTGGGTTTCTCCAGCTTCCTCTCTCACGTTCTTACAGCTTCGTCCATGTTAGGAAGATGTACGGATTACAAATCGCTTCGCACATATTAGGTATTAATTTTAGAAATTTCCTATATGAAGACTGCTTTACATACTTACACTAATTTGATTTTCCATTGCTTTAATAAACACAGTGACCAAAAGCAACCTGGGAGACAAAAAATAAAAATTGGCTCACAGGTTCAAATCCATCATGACAGAAAGTCACAGCATGAGCTCAAAGCAGGAACTCAAGGTAGGAACTGAAGCAGAGACCGTGGAAGAATGCTGCTTACTGTCTGGCTACCTTCCTTAGACTGTGTACTGTCCATGCCCCGCTGCCTAAGGATAGCACTGCTCACAGTAGGCTGGGCCTTACTATGTCAATTAGCAATTCAAGAAAGAGTTCTTCAGACATGCCCACAAGCCAATCTGATAGGGGCAGTTCCTTAACTGAGACTCAGTTTTCCCAGACGTGTTTAGGCTTGTGTCACTTTGACAAAAATTGACCAGAATAGTACATTTTTCACCATCTAGAAAAAAAATATGACTTTCTTTAGTGGTTATCAGTGTAGGTCTTGGCTAAGAGCTAGATAACTTTTAACCTGGCTTTTAGGAAATGGTAGGTTGAATTTTTCTGTCAACTGTGGTAGCTACTATCACTTCAACTTTCAGAGTACTTTTCCTCCCTGGTTTGCCCAGTCTTGACCTATAAAAATATCAGAGTCCCAGTGTTCACAACAGCAACGTAGCAGGCATGATCTATGTTACCTCGGTTTATTTCTGGAAAAGACTGTCTATCAGTATTTTCAATAAGTTAGCATCTCAATGAGAAGAATATTTTCACATAGCAAGAATATTCACTCCTTATTCATAGACCTCTCTGCCTTACTCATCTCTAATTTAAAAAGAAGTCTTAAAACGTTTTGAAGCTAGGTGCAGAGATGCACACCTGTATCCCAGCACTTGGGAGTTGGAAGCAGGAGGATCGGAAATTCCAACCAGCCTTGGTTACATAGTGAATTTGAGGTCAACCTGGGCTACGTGAAACCCAGCCTCAATAAATACACAAACCAACCCTTCTACCCTCTAAGAAAACCATTTCTGTAGTAAAGGTTCCATTTCGCTCATCTGGTAGACTGTGATTCTGATCATGTAGATCCCACAACGACTAAAACATTCTCAGAAACTTTGGAAAGTTTGGTTTTATTAATAATCGTTATAAGTCTAAAAACACTTTCTGAGTGAAAATAAAATGTGGAAATCTTTAAGTGTGTAGATGATGAACTCAAAACTTCTCAGCAGCGTGTGTGTGTGTGTTTGTGTGTGTGCACGCACATGTGCATGTGTTGGGGTGCACACATTTGGTGAGGCCAGAACAGGGCATCAGATTCCCTGGATCAGAAGTTACCATGTGGATGTTGGGAATCAAACTTGGGTTCTCTGCAAAAGCAGCAAGTGCTGCTCAGCCATCTTTCCAGTCCCCATGCTGCCCTTTAAGAACAATGTACTAAGCAGTCTGTTACTTACATAGTTTAGCTAATAATCCATGTAAAACAGCAACTAATGCTTAGTCAGAATTATAATGGCGGGAGTGAATTCCACATGCAGGCATGAAATTCTTGTTTCTGGTGTTTTCCATCTGCACTCGGTGCCTTACAGGAATAGAATATATGTAGGCACATCATTACAGAATTAGAAGAAAGTTTACATTTATTGGCAGGGAAGCAGAAAAAGTAGCTTCAACAACCTGAAAGACCAAATTTTATGTAGTTAGTTTAGGCTTTTGCTTTTAGTATTTTCCTGTTACGTTCTTTGATGAAATCTTAAGTGTTGGGTCACTTTCCAAAGAACAGTTTAACCCCCCCCTCTCTGTGTGTGTGTGTGTGTGTGTGTGTGTGTGTGTGTGTGTGTGTGTACAGCAGGTGCACAAATGCCTGTGTGCATGAGACGGACAGAGGTCAATCAATGTTGGGTCTTCCTCCCACTTGGTTCTTTGAGATAGGATCTCTCACAGATTTGGCAAGGCTGAGCACCCAGCAAGCTCCCAAACTCATTGCCTCCCAGGCACTGGGATGACAGACACATCCCCCACATCCCGCTCTGTACATGGGTGCTGGGGTTCTGAACTCAGGTCCTCACATTTGCACAGCAAGCTCTTTACCAACTGAGCCAACTCTCTAGCCTTGAAGAGTTTATTTTTTTAACGTCTGATTTAGAGATTTCACGGGCATTTATAGTCGCCGTGTAAAAGATACCTGAAACAATCCAGTTGAAGTTATTCTCTCTGCTTTGTACGGGAAATCGAACTCAGAAAAACAACAGTCCGTTACCTGATAAGCATTTGTGAAAATATTCAACATACCTGAGCTTAAAGGAGCCAGTCTGGCTAAGACTCTGGGACAGCCCTGGGCTTTTTTGTTTGTTTGTTCATTTTTCAGTAAAGTTGTCAGTGTTTTCTTCTGGACAGCACATGCAGTTCAGATGTTAGTTGAGAATCAGTGTGCTGGGGGAGGGGGGGTAAACAGATGATTGATTTATTTATGTGTTTTCTTATTGTTTTTATGGTGCGGGAGAACAAACGAAGGGATTTATGTGTGCTAGGCAAGCATTCTATCATGAATAGACAGGACCATGTGACAGCCTGTCACTGCAGTGCTCCTGGGTTTATAGCATTCAATCTTCACAGAGAAAATAGCACATATAAAGCTTCATCTGCTTGTCCTAGTGCTGTGCCTTGATCCTCCCCTTTGAGCTCATGAATGCATGTGTGTGCATGCATGCGCGTGCGCGCGCGCGCGCGCACGCACACACACACACACACACACACGCTTTCTAGAAAGTTCCCCTTAAAATGGTGTTCTTATCATTTTGGCTGGTGCAGGGGTGAAAAGGAAGGCTACCACTTCCAAGATGGAGGACTGGTGTTTGCTGGGACCCTGTCATTAGTATCTGCATTGCGCTAAATGGTCCCAATCTTGCAGGGGTTCCCGTCCTTGTGAAAGCTGATGGGTGAGTTGACAGGACCTTCCAAGCCTGAGCTGCTGAGATGTGGGCTCAGGTCTTGGAAACAATAAAAGTGCAATTTTCCAAGACATTTGCTCGCAGAAGAGCCAAGAACATAAAAGCCCATTCTGTTAGCCTCCCGGCAAGTCTCTCCTCTCCTCTTAGTCTCAGACAGAGGTGGGGCTGTATCCTGTCAGGTTAATTAAGGGTGACATGAAAAGTGACCTCAGCATCTGCTGGCGGCTGCATTGGTGGACACAAATCTTCTGATATTGGACAAGGGACACTGCTTCTAGCCGGACTGAACCAGGAGAGCCAGCACCTCAGTGAGTTCCTAAGAGTGGCCCAGACCCTTTACAGCATAGCACAAATCTCGGAGAGGTGCTCTTTCTGCCTCACAGAGCAGGAAGGTTGTATGTCCTGGACCCAAGGTCTCCAGAGAGCTTGAAGGAAAGAGGCCTGGATTTAGAGGATATGAAGGCCTTCAGTATTATCTTGGCTTTCTGGCTTGGTGTGGAACAGTCATTGGTGAACCTCAGCCTAGCTCATCCCATCCATGGTGTGCTGGACACTGTCTCACTTAACATGCATAGAACTGCTACTGATACTCACCCGTGCTGTTTCTTTTTGGCTCACAGCAGTTGTGTAACAGTTCACTTCCTAGTCCATCCTGCCATACCCTTGTGCTCTGTGGATGTCTGAAGGCAGCAGGGAAGCCATGTATTTGAAAGATGTTTCAGTTTAAAGAGTAGAGTAGGGTCTGGAGAGATGGCTCAGAGGTTAAGATCACTGACTGCTGTTCCAGAGGTCCTGAGTTCAAATCCCAGCAACAACATGGTGGCTTATGACTATCTCTAGTGGTATCCGATGATCTCTTCTGGTGTGTCTGAAGACAGCTTCATAAAGCATCATAATGAAATCTTTATTAAAAAAAAGAAAGAGTAGAGTAAATCTCACATCCACCTCTTTAAGGGTTTCAAAACTGTAAGCCCTAAACTTGGGTAACGATATATATGGCCACGTGGCTGATGGCTTAGTGAAGAAAGTCTCTATGGGGTGATTGATGGGGCATTGTGACAGTTAAACTTATGCCTTACCCAGAGGATGATTAGTTCGTTCTCCCAGAGGGGATGGAGGAGGCCATGTGCTATGGGGCAGGGTTAGAGCACTAGCGTTTATCTCTGCTTCTCTACAGCAGAAGCAACATGGCCGACTGCTTCATGCTCCTGCTGCCAAAATGGCCTCAGACTATAAGCCAACCTTCCTTAGACTGCTTTCTGTCACAGCATTAACAAAGATGAATACTATACTTTTAAAGACTAAGCTTAAGTGGAGTTCTAATTGGGTAGTCAATGAGGCTGGATACTCTAGTCTGGGGCTATAAAGAGGATATTCTAGGCTATATCTAGTCCCAGTCTATCACTAAAGGCCTATAGGATTCATTACCTTGAAAAACAAGCTTTTACTCAAATTAAGACGAGCATGGCTCCCGTGAAAACAAGAATAGGTCCACTGTCTAACACCAGACACACTGGCAGCTTAGGTGTTGTGGAGGCATTTTCTCTTAGCTTGAGCAATTTTCTGTAGCTTCAGGTACACTGTTAAATATAGATCAGCTTTCTTGAGTTCAAAAGAGGTATGAAAAAAGAAAAGAACAGGTAAGTGGATTTGAAATAGCATTAGCAAGCTATCAGACCTACGTATTACCATGCTGGAGAATGTGTGCTCTCTGGCTTGAGGATTGAGACTTCTTTAGTGTCTGACTAGAGTGCTGTGTTCTAAATCCCTCTACCAAATGAACTGTGGGAAGGAAAGGGGAGACAGGCAGTGTACTATGCCCAAGTCTCCTGGTTTTGATTTGAAATGTCCCTGAGGGGCATTGTGATGGTGTGCATATGCTTGTCCCAGGGAGTGGCACTATTAGGAGGTGTGACCTTGTGGGAGTAGGTGTGCCACTGTGGGCGTGGGCTTAAGACCCTCATCCTAGCTGCCTGGAAACCAGTATTCTGCTAGCAGCCTTCAGATGAAGATGTAGAACTCTCAGCTCCTCCTGCACCATGCCTGCCTGGATGCTGCCATGTTCCCACCTTGATGATAATGGACTGAACCTCTGAACCTGTAAGCCAGCCCCTATCAAATCTATCAAATGTTGTCCTTATAAGAGATGCCTTGGTCATAGTGTCTGTTCACAGACGTAAAACCCTAATTAAGACAGGCATATAATAGGGGCTTGGTTTAATTGTGAGCTAATAAGCTTTGAGGAAATGGTTGGGTCATGAGGGTTTTGACTTATCACCCCATCAATTTATTGAGGGTTTGTAATCTGATGACACTAATGGTAGACTGGTGGAAACTGTATCTTGTCCCCTGTTCATTTCTCTCTCTCTCTCTCTCTCTCTCTCTCTCTCTCTCTCTCTCTCTCTCTCTCTCTCCTTCTGTCCTTCCCTCCTTTCTTCTCTCCTTCCTTTCCTCCCTCCCTTGATTCCTCCTTGCTTCTCCTCGCCCTCTCTCAGCTTCCTGACTGGCCAGAGGGACACAACTCTCCATAATGAATTCTCTTTGCTGTTCTGCCTTGCCTTGGTCCCAAAGCAAGGGAAATGGTTGCCTATAGACTGAAACCTCGGAACCCTGATGCTGCCTCTCGTAAGATGCTTTACACAGGTACTGTCACACTGATGAACAATGATTAAGAGATCAAGTGATAAATATATCTGTGTGTTTGAAATCCAGAGTTGGGGACACTTAGCCAGTGTAAGTCCGACCCAGGCTCAGAGCCACTGAGGAGGCTTGCAATTTTGACAGTAAGATGGGTTTTTAATACTGTTCACTTGGGAAAGTCAGGGTCTGTGTTGACTCAGAGAGCAACGTTCCAGTGGCTCACTGAGAGAATCCTGAGGGGTGATGTCTGGTTTTTTATTAGGTCTTCCATCCAGATGATCAATTTAGGTCAACACATGATCAATTTATTTGTGACAGTCACTTTATAAATCCATTTATTATTAGAATTCTAGTTAACATCATCCCCTAGGGGAGATTGGTTGTCAGTCAGGTACATAGCCCTTATTAGGCAGAATTCTGAGGTGTGCACAGCGTGGATTATTTCACTGTGATGCTGTCCTTAGCTTGAAAGAGTTCAATTTGCAATGTTATGAGTTGGGTAATTATCAGAGACAATATTGTATTTTTAAAAAGTTAATAGTTACTATACTGTGTGCAAAATCCAAGAAGTTGATTACAAAAGTACTTGGTGATAAATATCTGTGTGTTTTAAGGGTAACATTTGCATTGAGAATCACATCTCTGTTTTGCATTTATAGTAAGTGAATAAATCTGCTATTGCAAATTCTTAAGACAATCGCAGGGAGACAAGTTCAGTCGTTAATCACATTGTGAAACCAAACGCAGCCAAAGAAGAATTAAAATGAAGCTCAGTGAACCAAAATATCTCATACTGGAAAACATAAAAACCTGCCTGGTGAATCACTGGATCCTAGTAGTGTTTGTCCTTCTGGCCTCCATTCTGAACAAGAATAGAAAACAACAATGAAGGAAACAGAAGTCTATTCTGAGGATGAATGGGCTCAGAGTGGAGAAAATGTACTTTATGCGTTGAAATTGTTTTGAAAATTAAGACAATTATCATTCACTTGATGTAGGCACAGTATTCCATTATAAAAAAAGACTACTAAGGAATTGGGTCTTTGACTGAATGAAAGCAACATTTCTACCCCCTGAGAATATGTGAAATGTAACAAGAAGAGCTAGGTGTGCATGATTCATCAGAGTAACAGAACATCATGGGGTAATTGTCACCAGGGAGCTCAGCTTGACAGAAACACATTCTTCCTGTTGCTAGGAGAAGCTGCAGTGACACATTTGGGACTTAGAAGCACACAGACACAGAGGGGCTCAGTGAAATCAGAGTTATGCTGCTACATCTCTAATTCCTTTGAAATCCCAGACAATTGAGTCTCTAGAGGAGTAACCCCAGCGGGCCTTTCCGCTTTCATTCTTGATCTCTCTCTTTTTTCTTCATTCTTCCTCTTCCTAGTAAGAGCCTTAGGCCCATACTGCTTTCTACATGCTTCAGTACTGGTAAATATTTTGATTCAATACATGCTAAGGACTCAACACAAGCTGTATGTTACTGCTTCATTTTTCCTGGCCACACTTGGAATCATCAGTCTGGTGTGGTGTTGCATTCCTGTAAGCTAAACCCTTGAGAGGCTGAGCTTCAGAAGCACCCAAAGTTGGAGGCCAGCTTGAGCTGCATACCAAGACCTTGTTTAATAAAAAAGAGAACAATTTCATTCATTTGCCTGCGAATTTCATGATGTCAACCCCTATAACAGCTGAGTGATACTTCATTGTGTAAATGTATCCCCGTTTCCTTTACCCGTTCTTTGGTTGAGGGACATCTTGGTTGTTTCCGGTTTCTGGCTATTACGAATAAAGCTGTTACAAACATAGTTGAGCAAGTGTCCTTTAGGTATGTGACTAGGAGTGGTATGCTTGGGTCTTGACGTAGAGCAATCCCCAATTTTCTGAGAAACCACCATATTGTAACTTGGTCTTCTTGTAGGACTGCTAATAGGGGGCTCTCTCTGACTCCTTTTCCAGCTTTTGGGACCTTTTTCCTCATAGTGGGTTGCCTTGTTCAGCTTTGATATGAGGGGAGGCGCCTAATCTTACTGCAACTTGATATCAACTTGTTTGGTTGATATCCACTGATGGCCTGTCTTCTTCTGAAGTAAGTGGAGGAGGAATGAATTGGAGGAGGGAGGGGTAAGACCCGTAGAAGAAGTGGGAGGGGAAACTGTGGTTGGGCTGTAGAAAACAATAACGAAAAAACAAAATAAAAAGAGAACAGAATCATTAAGTCTCAGAGGAGGCAGAGTTCTTCATTGGTGCTCTGTTATCCTGTCACGGATGTTGAAATGTCCGCCTGGGATGAGGCAGGTAGTTCCAGAACAGGAACCTAGATTCCCCAACTCCAAGATCTGCATCGACTCTTTGGTCTAGACCACAGACTTTTCACCCTATGTATCAACTTGAGGATGCGAGAGTCCTCTTGAGGAGCTCATTGCTCAGCATCAGGCCTCATCCCATGTGCCTGCCACTACTGAGGTCACATGGATACTTCGTGTTACAGATTAGATTCAGGGGATTTATGTGCTAAAGCCTTTCAGCTCCTACCCACTACCTAATGGGAGAGAGTAAAGCGTCCTAAATGAGCCATATTTTGTTATTTATTATATTGTTTCCTGTTACCAATTACTGAGCCCAGAAAGGGAATTCTTGAATTTTCTCATTAATAATCCTACAGCCCCCATTAGACACAGCTTCCCATTTACTGGGAGACACCCATCTCTCTCCTTTTCTTTCCCTCCTCTTCCTTTCTCCTCTGCTTCTTTTTCCCCTTCTTCCTCCTCTTCCTCCTCCTCTTCCTCCCCCCTCCTCCTCCTCCTCCTCCTCATTTTTTGAGACTGTTCCACACTGTATAACTCATTATATAGCCCAGGCTAGTCTTGATCTTGTGGCAATCTTCCAACCTCAGCCTCCTGGTGCTGAGATTATATACGTGAGTGACTGTGGCAGTGGAGGGACCTGTCTTAACCATTTAGATTCTCTCTCTCAGTGGTGTAATCTTAAAGAGAAGATGAGGAAGAGGGAGGAGGAAGGGCAGAGTAAGAGGGAGGAGAACTTGGAAGGAGGGGAGGAAAATATGGGGAATCTGGGAGAAGAAAATAAAGGGACACAGTGAAAGAGGGAGAGGAATGGAGAGAGGCAGAGGAGGAGGAGAAAGGGAGATTTCTCTAGGGTCTTAAATTAATCGTGCAAAATATGTCCTTTGTTTCATATAAACTAAGAGCACCTCCCAAGAGGCATACCTGGGACAGGAGGATGTTCATAGTCGCCCTGCTTGCTACCTCTAACAGGGAAATAAACTCATTCACAGTGGCCTCTTGGGAAGCTTGTAGAGCTTGACTCATCATAAAATGTTAAGGTATTGCCTATTGTCTTAGAGTTTTACTGCTGTGAACAGAAACCATGACCAAGGCATCTCTTATAAGGACATCATTTAGTTGGGGCTGGCTTACAGGTTCAGAGGTTCAGTCCATCATCATCAAGGCAGGAACATAGCAGCATCCAGGCAGGCATGGTGCAGGAGGAGCTGAGAGTTCTACATCTTCATCTGAAGGCTGCTAGCAGAATACTGGTTTCCAGGCAGCTAAGATGAGGGTCTTAAAGCCCAAGCCCACAGTGACACACCTACTCCAACAAGGTCACACCTCCTTTTTTTTTTATTTAGAGAATACTTTATTAGTTTTTGTAATCAAACCCACGTAGATAAGACCTTACATATTTAATACAGTGCGTTACCCCTGTACAAATGGAAAAAACTTAAGTTCAACATTTCTAGACCAATATGGCTGTTAATTTCTGTACAGTGCCAACTCAACACAGTAAACGGGGATACTTTTTTCCATAGTTGACAGCACAGCTAAAGTCTCCAAAAATTCAAATTATATATCTGTATATATATATTTATATTTATATAAAAAGACCAATAATAGCAGTGTGTTATGCATCAACAGCAGCAACAGCTTTTCCAGGTTCTGCAGTCATCTGAACAAAACTGTAGAGACATCCCGCACACTCCATTAAAAAAAAAAAAGTAAAAAAACAAAACCCGAGAAAACAGCACAGTTCTGTTACTCTTGTGGTACCTGGCACCATTTTTTTTAAATTAGCTTCTCAATCATCATCTGGGAAGAAAACATTCTGAGCAACATCATTAAAAACAGCTCTGATAAAGCACGGTCACTACTACGTATCATAAAGCAGGTACAAGCTATTTTTACATCCACAGAGGTATGATACAGTACTGTCCTACATCTATAATACTAGAGGATACAATTTAAAAGGCATTATTTGAGACTTGATTCTACTTTTCCAGCAGAGGGCCCAAAGGATGGTGTGACATAGCTTTGTAAAGAAACATACTCTAGACAGGATTTCCTTTCACTAGTGGCACAGTTCTAAGGATTCATTCTCTCCATGAATGTCAGCTAAAACCGTTATTAAAAAAATGAAATATCCCTAAAACAAAACCGTATAACCACCGGATTCACATGAAGATGACCTAGTGGAGACAAGCTGGACCTCACCTTACCAACAAGCTATCAAATCTGTTATGTTTAAACAGTGAGACCTCCAAGGAAGGAGATGCCAAGTAGTGCTTCAAAGCTTCGGACCACAATCAAACACAGCATCATTTTCAACAGAAGCAGAAGCTCATCTGAATATGCTCAAGGATGCTGACATCAACATTTAATCATCTGCTCACTCATCCAGGAAGAAGGGGAGATCAGTTACTACTGTACTTTATTGTGTTCAACCAAATCACCATGTTACAAAAATAGCAAGCTGCCATAATAAAAAATAAGGCTCCTCTATCCAGCACCAGATAGCATCATTTTACTTTCAAGCCTAGAAATTGCACACTTGTATATAAACCAACCGAAGATGAGGATTGAGAGTTCATCTTGGTGGAGTTTTCCTTTGATGAATATGAAGTGTCCTTCCTTATCTTTTTTGATGACTTTTAATTGAAAATTGATTTTATTTGATATTAGAATGGCTACTCCAGCTTGCTTCTTCTGACCATTTGCTTGGAAAGTTGTTTTCCAGCCTTTCACTCTGAGGTAGTGTCTGTCTTTGTCTCTGAGGTGTGTTTCCTGTTGGCAGCAGAATGCAGGGTCCTCATTGCGTATCCAGTTTGTTAATCTATGTCTTTTTATTGGGGAGTTGAGGCCATTGATGTTGAGAGATATTAAGGAATAGTGATTATTGCTTCCTGTTATATTCATATTTGGATGTGAGGTTATGTTTGTGTGCTTTTCTTCTCTTTGTTTTGTTGCCAAGACGATTAGTTTCTTGCTTCTTCTAGGGTATAGCTTGCCTCCTTATGTTGGGCTTTACCCTTTATTATCCTTTGTAGTGCTGGATTTGTAGAAAGATATTGTGTAAATTTGGTTTTGTCATGGAATATCTTGGTTTCTCCATCTATGTTAGTTGAGAGTTTTGCAGGATACAGTAACCTGGGCTGGCATTTGTGTTCTCTTAGGGTCTGTATGACATCTGTCCAGGATCTTCTGGCCTTCATAGTTTCTGGCGAAAAGTCTGGTGTGATTCTGATAGGTCTGCCTTTATATGTTACTTGACCTTTTTCCCTTACTGCTTTTAATATTCTTTCTTTATTTTGTGCGTTTGGTGTTTTGACAATTATGTGACGGGAGGTGTTTCTTTTCTGGTCCAATCTATTTGGAGTTCTGTAGGCTTCTTGTATGCCTATGGGTATCTCTTTTTTTAGGTTAGGGAAGTTTTCTTCTATGATTTTGTTGAAGATATTTACTGGTCCTTTGAGCTGGGAGTCTTCACTCTCTTCTATACCTATTATCCTTAGGTTTGATCTTCTCATTGAATCCTGGATTTCCTGTATGTTTTGGACCAGTAGCTTTTTCTGCTTTACATTATCTTTGACTGTTGAGTCAATGATTTCTATGGAATCTTCTGCTCCCGAGATTCTCTCTTCCATCTCTTGTATTCTGTTGGTGAAGCTTGTATCTACAGCTCCTTGTCTTTTCTTTTGATTTTCTATGTCCAGGGTTGTTTCCATGTGTTCTTTCTTGATTGCTTCTATTTCCATTTTTAATTCCTTCAACTGTTTGATTGTGTTTTCCTGGAATTCTTTCAGGGATTTTTGTGTCTCCTCTCTATGGGTTTCTACTTGTTTATTTATGTTTTCCTGGAATTCTTTCAGGCATTTTTGCGATTCCTCTCTGTAGGCTTCTACTTCTTCTCTTTTTTTTTTTTTTTTTTTTTTTTGGTTCTTTTTTTCGGAGCTGGGGACCGAACCCAGGGCCTTGCGCTTCCTAGGCAAGCGCTCTACCACTGAGCTAAATCCCCAACCCCCTACTTCTTCTCTAAGGGAGTTCTCCACGTCTTTCTTGAAGTCCTCCAGCATCATGATCAAATACCATTTTGAAACTAGATCTTGCTTTTCTGGTGTGTTTGGATATTCCATGTTTATTTTGGTGGGAGAATTGGGCTCCGATGGTGCCATGTAGTCTTGGTTTCTGTTGCTTGGGTTCCTGCGCTTTCCTCTTGCCATCAGATTATCTCTAGTGTTACTTTGTTCTGCTATTTCTGACAGTGGCTAGACTGTCCTATAAGCCTGTGTGTCAGGAGTGCTGTAGACCTGTTTTCCTGTTTTCTTTCAGCCAGTTATGGGGACAGAGTGTTCTGCTTTCGGGCGTGTAGTTTTTCCTCTCTACAGGTCTTCAGCTGTTCCTGTGGGCCTGTGTCTTGAGTTCACCAGGCAGGTTTCTCACAGGGGAAAAGTTGGTCCTACCCGTGGTTCCAAGGCTCAAGTTTGCTCGAGGGGTACTGCCCAAGTCCTCTCCGCGGTGGCAGCAACCGGGAAGATCTGCGCCGCTCTTTCCGGGAGCCTCTGTGCACCAGGGTTCCAGATGGCGTTTGGTGTTCTCCTCTGGCGTCTGGATGTGCGCAGAGTGCAGTCTCCTCTGGTCTCCCAGGCGTGTCTGCCTCTCCGAAGGTCCAGCTCTCCCTCCCACGGGACTTGGGTACAGAGAACTGTTTATCCGGTCTGTTTCCCTCAGGTTCCGGTGGTGTCTCAGGCGCAGGGGTCCTGCCGCTCCTGGGCCCTCCCCTACGGGAACCCAGAGGCCTTATACAGTTGCCTCTTGGGCCAGGGATGTGGGCAGGGGTGGGCAGTGTTGGTGGTCTCCTCTGCTCTGCAGCCTCAGGAGTGCCCACCTGACCAGGCGGTGAGGTCTCTCTCCCACGGGGTTTGGGAGCAGAGAGCTGCTCAAGGTCACACCTCCTAATAGTGCCACTCCCTGGGCCAAGCATATACAAACCATCACACCTATGTTTGTGGTATTTTTTTTTTACTTCCCTTATTCCATTTCTCATTTAGTGTTTGGCTTTAGTTCATTCTTCTTCCTCACCTCATTTTTAACAGTAAACTTTGCTGTTAAAACTTTCTGAACTATGCCCAAACAATACAGCAATCAAGACCATCCACTTATTGTGGTTACTGTCCGTGATGCTACAACTATGTATTTCAACTACGTGTTTTTATAGAACGGCAGAGTTTAGAGTTGGAGGGGCTGTCAGAGAGCATGACAGTCTGCCATCTGAACATCTTCTGTGTGAAGAGAAACTCAAATCCTTCCCAGTCATGTGGGCTGAAAGCACTTTTGAACTGTAATGTTTCCTTATTTGAAACAGGAAGTGTTGAGGTGGCAAAAAATTAAGGATGCAGTGATAGAAAGATGGTTCTGAGTTATCTGATTGAGCTCTGTGTGTAATCACCTGTTTTGTCTGTATGTGTGTGAATATTTGTGTGTTTACAGATGCTTGGATGTGTGTGGATATATATGCACACATGTGCACCAGAATGTAGAGATTAGGGATAGCCTTTATATATGTCATTCCTCAGGTCCTGCTTACCTTTAAATATTTTTACATTTCATTCATTCATTCATTCATTCATTCATTCATTCGTGTGTGTGTGTGTAGGTGTGTGTGTGTGTGTGTGTGTGTGTAGGTATGTGTGTGTGTGTGTACATTCAAGTGTCTATGTGGGTACATGCACTATGATACGCATATGGAAGTCAGAAGAAAGTGTCTGCGAGTTGTCTCTTTCCCTCCTAGATGGGTGCTATGTTGCCTGAAACTTGGGTTGTCAGACTCAGTGGCAAGTGCTTTTAACCTGTTGAGCCATCTTGCTGTCCCTATTGCCCTCTGAGATCTCTCTCTCTCTCTCTCTCTCTCTCTCTCTCTCTCTCTCTCTCTCTCTCTCTGTCCTGGAGCTCACAAAATAAGCTGTGCTGGTTGACCACCAAGCTCCAGGCATCTGTCTGATCTCCTTAGCACTGGGAATAAACGTGCATGGATTAATTATATCAGGTAATCTATCTTTCTCTCTTTCTCTCTTTCTTTCTTTCTCTCTTTCTTTCTTTCTTTCTTTCTTTCTTTTTTCTTCCTTTCTTTCTTGCCTCCCTTTTCTTTTTTGGTCTGTTACAATGCTTTTTTTAAATTATTTCTTTTATTTTTGATATTATATTTACATAATCTCCCCTCCCCTTTCCTCCCTCCAAACCTTCCTATATATTCCTCTTTTCTCTCTTTAAAATTCATAGCCTCTTTTTTCATTAATTGTGATTAAATGCATATATACATGTGTTTCTAAATATAACCTGCTCAGTGTGTATAATGTTTTTTATATGTATGTATATATATATATGTGTGTGTGTGTGTGTGTGTGTGTGTGTGTGTGTGTGTGTGTGTGTGTTTCAGGCAATTTATACTTGGGTTGAAGGGATTAATTTGTATTTGGGTTGAAGGGATTGAACACAGATCCATATACTTACAAGGTAAGTACTCTATGGTCTGAGCCATCTCTGAACCTCACATGTGTTTGTTTAAGATAAGGGAGAAAAGAAGACACTATGTCCACAGAGGCAGAGACTGAGCAGTATGACCACACATCAAAGACCCCACCAATCTTCAAAGCTGAAACATGCCAAGAATGGCTCACTGAAGTCCCTGGAGGGGTCAATTCTGTGTCAATGCCTAACTCCAGTCTTGGCCATGTTTATAGACTTCTTACCTCCAGCGTGAGAGAAGAAAGAAGTCTGCCACACGACTCCAGGTTTGTGGGGTTTGTCTCAGTAGCTCTAGGAACTAAATATGCTCTAAAATCAAGTTGTCTTCCTCTACTCAGTTTAAAGTAGTTTCATGTTTTCTGAACATAGGGTCTCTGTAGGAGAGAGAAATTGCATATACCTTATTTCCTTTAGGATCTGTGATGACTAGCTTTAATTATCAACCTGACACAACCTAGAATCTCTTGGGAAGAGTGTCTCAGTGAACGATCGTTTACCTTGGACTGCTCAGTGGGCATATCTGTGGCGGATTGTCTTAATAAGTTAACTAATGTGAAGACCTTGCCTTCTGTCGGTCCTAGGGTTCCTGTATAAGAGTAGAGATACCATGCATTTATTTTCTCTGTGCTTGACTGTGGGTATATGGCCAGGTGTCTCAAGTTTCTGACACTGTGACTTCTCTGCAATGATGGACTATAACCTGGAATTGTGAGATAAAATAAGTCACTTTCTGTCATGGCATTTTATCACAGCAACAGAAAAGAAACTTGAACAGTGTTTTCCTTTAGCCTAATGGTGTCTTTTCATGAGCAGCTACTCTTTATATAGTGAAATCCAGTATGTCAAGACTTTTCATTTCTTACTGGACCTTTTTAAAATAACTTTTTTTATTAAAAAAAACTAATCTTAGGTCTAAAATCAACGCAGAACTGATTTCTTGTAGAGTGGAATTTGGGGGTCTATGTTTCATTGATCATTTATTTTAAATATGGCCTTTCCCCTCCTATGCTATAGTTATATCTTTGTTATGAACCAGCGACTCTAAGAGTCATTTGGGGATATGTAGGAAGTAGATGCTAGATGGAATTGGGGGGTACAAGATTCATTATGGGAAGAAAGGCATTTGGAGGAAAGTACAGAAAAAGCAGGGGACAGCCATACCTGTCACCTGTGAAAGGAGAAAGTGCTGTGGCCATAAAAGAGGCTCAGACACACTGGAGCTGAGAAGGTCATAACCAGTTCAGTGAAGAACTCCAGGGCAAAGAGTACCATGGGGAGAGTCCTGAGCTAGAACAGCCGACTCCCATTGTGGCATCATTGGCATGAGCATTCATTAAGAAGGGGCCCTGGGCTTGAATGCTGTAAAGAGTCTGTAGGTGCCATTGCTCAGACTCTTTGTGGTGGTCCAGGGAGACCTGAGTGATAAAGGTCACACCATGGCTTCCATAGTTCAGCCTGGCATTGCTTTATGTAGAGCCAGATGCCACAGTTCCCACAGGCTTCCTGAGAGTATGCTGGGAGCATGAACAAGGATCCTCATTTTTCAGGTCTTCTCAGTGCCGTAGCCTACACTCAAAGTCATTAAACTATTCTATTATTCTGTCTTGTTGCCTCTGCAGGTGTGTGTGGCTTACCTGGTGGTCTGACTCAAAGCTCACTGGGTCTTAAAAGCTTCTCTTCCTTCCAGCTTAAATTAAGATAGCTGCAAGATAGTGTAGATAATATTTAGCATGTAGACCACATTAGCTTTTACTAAATTCTCAGGCCAGAGCTTCTGTGCATGTCCACTTGTGGTTACGTTGGGTGAGGATAGGTGAGTGGGAGTCCAGTAGAGTCACTGAGTTCACACATGTTCTAACTGCCTCACTGCCTAGGAGCAACTGTCTCATCCTGCTGATCTGGCGCAATGGACTTGGACAAGAGCTGACTCCATTTCTCAAATGACACTTCCTGAACTATGGCAGTAGTTATTGGCCAGTGAATCCTCATAGTGAGTTCCAGATCAGCCCGAGCTAGAGAGCGACCCTGTCAACAGGCAAACAATCCTTAAAATACGCAAAATGATGGAAGGCAGAAATGTAGAACCTGCCGGGCTTCTCAACCCAAATGATTTGTGTAACACTTGCAATGGAAGGAGCTGGCCCAGCATCTGCTTAGGGCTGTTGACAGCAAGCCATTTCTCAAGACAGCACTCACCGTACTGTCTTTGCTGTGAGCGCTCACAGGTGGTTCAGGATAAAGGGCTGTTTATGCAGACACACCAAGCAACAGATGTTGGGATGATGGCTAATTATTAATTGCAATAGTTTGTCTTTATAAACAAAGATCTTTGCTCTGCTCATGGTGTTTTTAGAAGCCTATTGACTCCAGCGATCATATGGTCTGTTTTTGTGTGCTAAATACTGCATATATATGATGCTGTGAGGGAGCTATTTTCTCCTAATTGAAGTATTCCCTGCTGGAGAGAGGAGGAGGCCGCCCCTAAGACTCAGGAAGCTCATGAAACTTACAAGATTTAGGTATAGTGAGAGCTCACAGGTTACAAAGACCCTGTCAATGTTACAAAAGTAGTAAACAGTAGCTAGTAAAGTGTCACCCATGATGGAGTGGGCTTTTTAGGGATGAAGCTGATTTTCATTACTCATACTCTTGTTAGTAACCCCCAAAAAATACTTAGATTCATCAAGCTGGGCTTGTGTGAAATTTGCTTGTTGATGGTGCCTTATCTAGGTTGAAGAGAAAAAGAGACACAAAAGTGGCCTAGTAACTCTTGAATAGATCTATGCCTACTGCTGGCTCAGTGCTGTCTATGACTAGACTCTGTTCACATATGAGAGCAATGAATACGATCAGAACGTGGAATAACGAACCAGACATAAAGTAAAAAAACTAACTAACTTTTTGTTTTTTTTTTTCAAAATTCAGTGTTCTACTTTAATTGAAATTGTATTAAATGATCAGGAGAACACCCCCGCCCCACGCCACTGCTGCCCACTGGAGATACTTTTTAAATCTCTGTAAATAATTAGTTGGATCTGTGTGGCAACTTTTCTTTATTATTATTCAAGATTGCCTTTATCATATGTCTAAGATCCACTCTTTTCTAATTAACTGCTATTATCTTTATAAGTAAGAATAAGGACTGTGGCTTTTATTCTAACATTATAAAACCCTGGATGGTTTAAGCAGCACTTTCTTTCTTTCTTCCTTCCTTCCTTTCTTCCTTTCTTCCTTCCTTCCTTCCTTTCTTTCTTTTTTTTTTTTTTACAATTTCTTAATTTATGCGCTATAGTATAGCTTTAAAAAAGTGATTACATCCAGTTTGCATTACAAGGCAGTATTTTTTCCTTTTTTCCCCATCTTTATTAAATTGGGTATTTCTTATTTACATGTCAAATGTTATTCCCTTTCCCGGTTTCCAGGCAAACATCCCCCAACCCCTCCCACTGCCCTTCTATATGGGTGTTTCCCTCCCCATCTACCCCCGATTACCACCCTCCCCCCAAGAATCCTGTTCACTGGGGGTTCAGTCTTGGCAGAACTAAGGGCTTCCCCTTCCACTGGTGTCCCTACTAGGCTATTCATTGCTACCTATGAGGTCAGAGCCCAGGGTCAGTCCATGTATAGTCTTTGGGTAGTGGCTTAGTCCCTGGAAGCTCTGGTTGGTTGGCATTGTTGTTCATATGGGGTCTCAAGCCCCTTCAAGTTCTTTCAGTCTTTTCTCTGATTCCTTCAACGGGTGTCCCGTTCTCAGTTCAGTGGTTTGCTGCTGGCATTTGCCTATGTATTTGCCATATTCTGGCTGTGTCTCTCAGGAGAGATCTACATCTGGTTCCTGTCAGCCTGCACTTCTTTGCTTCATCCATCTTATCTAGTTTGGTGGCTGTATATGTATGGGCCACATGTGGGGCAGGCTCTGGATGACTGTTCCGTCAGTCTCTGTTCTAAACTTTGCCTCCCTATCCCCCTCCTAAGGGTATTCTTGTTCCCCTTTTAAGAAGGAGTGAAGCATTCACATTTTGGTCATCCTTCTTGAGTTTCATGTGGTCTGTGCATCTTGGGTAATTCGAGCATTTGGGCTAATATCCACTTATCAATGAGTGCATACCATGTGTGTTTTTCTGTGATTGGGTTACCTCACTCAGGATAATATTTTCTAGTTACATCCATTTGCCTATGAATTTATGAAGTCATTGTTTTTGATAGCTGAGTAGTACTCCATTGTGTAGATGCACCACATTTTCTGTATCCATTCCTCTGTTGAAGGGCATCTGGGATCTTTCTAGCTCTTGGCTATTATAAATAAGGCTGCTATGAACATAGTGGAGCATGTGTCTTTGTTGTATGTTGAAGCATCTTTTGGGTATATGCCCAAGAGAGGTATAGCTGGGTCCTCAGGTAGTTCAATGTCCAATTTTCTGAGGAACCTCCAGACTGATTTCCAGAATGGTTGTACCAGTCTGCAATCCCACCAACAATGGAGGAATGTTCCTCTTTCTCCACATCCTCGCCAGCATCTGCTGTCACCGGAGTTTTTGATCTTAGCCATTCTGACTGGTATGAGGTGGAATCTCAGGGTTGTTTTGATTTGCATTTTCCTTATGACTAAAGATGTTGAACATTTCTTTAGGTGCTTTTCAACCGTTCGATATTCCTCAGCTGTGAATTCTTTGTTTTGTTCTGAACCCCATTTTTAATAGGGTTATTTGTCTCCCTGAAGTCTAACTTTGTGAGTTCTTTGCATATTTTGGATATAAGCCCTCTATCTGTTGTAGGATTGGTAAAGATCTTTTCCCAATCTGTTGGTTGCCATTTTGTCCTAACCACAGTGTCCTTTGCCTTACAGAAGCTTTGCAGTTTTATGAGATCCCATTTGTCTATTCTTAATCTTAGAGCATAAGCTGTTGGTGTTTTGTTCAGGAAATTTTCTCCAGTGCCCACGTGTTCGAGATTCTTTCCCACTTTTTCTTCTATTAGTTTGAGTGTATCTGGTTTGATGTGGTGGTCCTTGATCCACTTGGACTTAAGCTTTGTACAGGGTGATAAGAATGGATCCATCTGCATTCTTCTACATGCTGACCTCCAGTTGAACCAGCACCATTTGCTGAAAATGCTATCTTTTTTTCCATTGGATGGTTTTGGCTCCTTTGTCAAAAGTCAAGTGCCCATAGGTGTGTGGGTTCATTTCTGGGTCTTTAATTCTATTCTAGTGGTCTATCTGCCTGTCTTTGTACCAATACCATACAGTTTCTATCACTATTACTCTGTAATAATGCTTGAGTTCAGGGAATAGTGATTCCCCCAAAAGTCCTTTTATTGTTGAGGATAGTTTTAGCTATCCTGGGTTTTTTGTTATTCCTGATGAATTTGCAAATTGTTCTGTCTAACTTTCTGAAGAATTGGATTGGAATTTTGATGGGAGTTGCATTGAATCTGTAGATCGCTTTTGGTAAAATGGCCATTTTTACTATATTATTCTTGCCAATCCATGAGCATGGGAGATCTTTCCATCTTCTGAGATCTTCTTCAATTTCTTTCTTCAGAGACTTGAAGTTCTTATCATACAAATCTTTCACTTGCTTGGTTCAAGTCACACCGAGGTATTTTATATTATTTGGGACTATTATGAAGGGTGTTGTTTCCCTAATTTCTTTCTCAGCTTGTTTTTCTTTTGTATAGAGGAAGGCTACTGATTTATTTGAGTTAATTTTATACCCAGTCACTTTGCTGAAGTTGTTTATCAGATTTAGTAGTTTTCTGGTGGAACTTTTGGGATCACTTAAATATACTATCATATCATCTGCAAATAGTGATATTTTGACTCCTTCCTTTCCAATCTGTATCCCTTTGATCTCCTTTTGTTGTCTGATTGCTCTGGCTAGGACTTCGAGAACTATATTGAATAAGTAGGGAGAGAGTGAGCAGCCTTGTCTGGTCTCTGATTTTAGTGGGATTGCTTCAAGTTTCTCTCCATTTAGTTTAGTGTTGGTTATGGGTTTGCTGTGTATTGCTTTTACTGTGTTTAGGTATGGCCTTGAATTACTGTTCTTTCCAGGACTTTTATCATGAAGGGGTGTTGAATTTTGTCAAATTAAGCAGCACCATCTTAAGCAGCCTCATCTTGAGGCAGGTTTCTCTTGCCTACATGTTGTTCTAAATTCACATGTTCCTCCCTCTTCCTACAAATATGAGAACAACGGAGAACCCTGGCAATGATTTCAAAATCTAGGAGCTAGGACACCTCTTTGCACCAAGATAGCAGTCACTTAGCACAGCTCAGTGCTACCCTATCTATGCTTACTTTTACACAGGGAGGCTCAGAATCCGGGTTTTCAACCCATATCAGCTTTGTTAATAATGGACTATATTAGGGGGTTAGTTGTTCAAGGGATTCTTAGAAAAGGATGACTCAAGCCTCCCATCTCATTTACGTTCAAGACAGAATAAAAAGAATTCAAGTTCAAGGCCAGCTTGGGCCACAGAGCAAATTCAAAGCCAACCTGGGCAGCATAGTGAGATCCTGTCTCAAAATAAGAAATACAGAGAGAAAGCTTGGGATGTAACTAAGTCATAGAGCATTTGCCTAAAATGTACATGGTTCTGGTTTGGTCTCCAGAAACACACACACACACACACACACACACACACACACACACACTTCTATGACTGCTCATCTGCCTGCCTATCTGTTTGTTCATCAGTTCATCCATACGTTGTTCTCCCCCACCCCCTCAAAGAGAAATAAATCTTGTTTGGTTACGATTCTATAAAGTCTAGGGACTTTAAAATGTTAAGTTAAAGGCAGATACTTCCCATAAATCAAGTGAGTTAAATCACAGGTCCAAGACTTCGGTGAAAACACAGTCAAAGCTGGGAGACAGTTTTCTGTGACTATCTCATGGTCATGTGTAGCTCAAGGTTTTTTTTTTTTTTTTTTGAGCAAAGGAAAGGTTTAAACAGAAAACATCCTTGGAAACCAGAGGCAGTGCATCCCTTAGGAAAGGTTAGAGGAACACCTCCCTTCTCTGAGTGGTCTATCTAGTAGGCAGCTTTTAGCACAAGGCTGAAAGAAATATGCACCAGTGTCTTGTTATAGCTCAACAATCCCCAGGGGGCTTCTCAGGCCAGGAGAAGGCAACTCACCCTAAGAATAGGGCAGCAGGTTGCCTAGCAATCTACATGGTAGATTTTACCTATATGCAGAATTGTTGAGTTGTTGGCCTATGTGTCAAAATTGATGCTTGGATATAAATCAGTTTGGGTCAGGGTATATGAGATGTAGAGAGTTTAAAAGACTCAATGTAGTCCTTCCCTTTAATTTCACTGGTTCACATGAGCGACAGATTATGAGGAAACTTAGGATTGGAGTCTACGCTTCATGTATTCTCTTGGTAGCAACAAGTAAGAAACAACCAGGGATACAAGAATCAGTGCCTCATACCTGCTTCCTGCAAAAACCCTCTCAAATGTTCAGAACAGCCTGCTATGGTCTGAATGACGACTCTCGAGAAATGAGCACGTCAAAACTGACCCCACTGTGCACACTGGATCTGATGGGGTCTTGACTTCTAAGACTCTAAATCTCTGTTATGTGTAAATTACCTGTCTGTAGAATTTTGCCGTAGCAATGTAAATAGATGAAAGACAAGAAGCTACAATCATCATATTAAGAGGTGTATAACTTAGCAAAATCAAATTGCATTTATGTATCGGTTATAATTGTAAAGACAACATATTCTCCGATAAATTTGAACACTTTACGACTTTTACTATAGAGAAAATAGCATGCATGTATATTTTCATGTAGAGAAATGAGTTAATAAAAGAACTTCAAACATGGAAAGGTAGAAAGGTGTTATACTAGGGCTGGAGAAATGGCTCAATGGTTAAGGGCACTGGCTGCTCTTCCAGAGGTCCTGAGTTCAATTCCCAGCCTCCACATAGCAGTTCGAAACTGTCTGTAATTCTAGTTCCACGGGGATCTACACCCTTACACAGATATAAATTCACACAAAGCACCAATGAACATGAAATAAAGATAAATAATAAATTAAAAAAGAAAGGTGTTATACTAAAATAAAGCAATGTAGAGGGACACTGTTTATGCAGTGTCTTAGGGTTACTATTGATGTGTTACAGCTCCATGACCAAAGCAACCCGGGAAGGAAAGAGTTCATTTGGCTCACACTTTCATAGTATTGTTTATTGCCAAAGGAAGTCAGGACAGAAACTCAAACAGGGCAGGAACGAAGAAGCAGGAGCTAATGCAGAGGCCATGGAGGAGTGTTGCTTTCTGGCTTGCTCCCCATGGCTTGCTCAGCTTGCTTTCTTATAGAACCCAGGACCACCAGCTCAGGGATGACACTACCCACAATGGGCTGGGCCCTCTCCCACCAATCACTAATTAGGAAATTGCCCTCCAAGCTTGCCTGCAGCCTGATCTTATGGAGGTGTTTCCTCAATTGAGATTCCCTCCTCTCAGAGGATGTTGGCTTATGTCAAGTTGACATAAAACTGTCCAGCACCTGTGGGTTCCAGAAGAGAGGCTATAAAATGAGGTTGCTCACAAATAGGGAGGGCTTTGGCTGTTCTGTGTAGTTACTACTGGGTTTGCATGTTGGTGGTGGTAGTAGTAGTAGTAGTAGTAGTAGTAGTAGTAGTAGTAGTAGTCTTGAGTAACCCTTACACAAAGAATTATAAACTGCACACAAATGGAAAAGTAGCAAGAATTTTATTTAAAGAGACAGTACAAGATGGGTTAGTGTGCTCAAGAGTACTGGTCTTAACTCTCTTAAGTTTAAGTCTTTCTCTTGTCAGGTCTCAAAGAAGAGTTATTTGCTGAGTATTCAGAGTTACCCGATTGGATCGGTGATCTTGGGTCATGTCAATCTTTCCTGCACATAGTTACAATGACCCCTATTTTAACAATTTGCATGCCTGATCGTGCATAGGCATAAGGTGGATAAAGGGAGAATTCTCCTGAAAGTTCACTGAGTAGCCACAGTTTGTGTTACTCTTATGTATCCCAAACTGGTTCAGGCTTGACTGGCCTCTCACCTCTAGTTCTTGGATGTGTTGGGACAGACTTCTGAATGGAAAGCAATCCCAAGAGATGAGTTGCTAAGGTACCACAAAGGAGGAGTCAATAGCTTGTACTTCCCACTCCCGTGGGCAGGTTAGGGTCACAGTAAAGTGGCTGAAGGCAGTAAGGGTTCCATGCTGGGAGACACATTGTTGGGAAAGGACTTGTGAAAGTTAAGCCAAATGGAGTCCCAGGTGGCCAAACTACACTATGGCTGCCTCGCCCGGAAAGAGTTACGTCACTGTTTCATGCTGTCATGCCAGCCCCTGCAGTGGTCTCCTTTCAATGAATTGAACTTATGATGAAAATGTTAATGTATCAAGCTTTAAAAAGTAAAACCTAGCACACAGTAAAAAAATTTCAGGAAATACATGAGGAGAAAAGTTCAAAGGGGGGGGGTGATTATAAATTTGATGGTGTCCAGTGGAGTTTTGTGTAGGTAGTATCTTCCCTTTTTCTCACCAAGGGAAATCTCTGCTAACAATTTGTACACGGCAAATAAGAGAAATCCCTTCAGTATGGATTTTATTAGGGTTGCAAAAAAAATTACAGAATGTACTGAGTCACAGGTCTAAAGGCCAGAATAAAAGTACACTCTTTGTGGAACTATATTCCCTCTGAAGGTGCCAGAGGGGTAAATGTGTCATGCCTGGTCCTTCAGCCACAGGCAGGCAGGCAAGCACTCTTTGGCTTTGAGACGAGACACTTCAATTATGCAACCACGTCTCTGGGTGCCATCTTATCCCTGTGAACATCTGTATCTAAGTTTTGTGAAGACACAATCTTCAAACCAGACTCCATTTAACCATCTCGGATGCTTTATTTTAATGTAATTTAGCCTTTAATGAACCCAATTTCAAATAAGATAATAGTTTGAGGTGCTTAGGGTTTGAGTTTTAACATGTACTTTGGGAGATAAACTGTTTACCCTAGAACTCTGATCTTATGTTTTCCAAACGAACTTAGTGAAGCCAACTGTGTGGAAAGTATAAAATGCTTAGCGTCTAAGCAAAAGTAGGAAATTAGAGTATGGAAAATGGTGGCCACAGCAGAGATCGACAGTCCTGTGCCATTTACCCCTAGATGGAATGTTAGCAAAATAAAATTTTGTGGGGATTAAAAGAAAAAAAAGAAAACCTGTGCTAATGTCGATCGAAAGCGATGTCTGGGAGAAAGAAACTATTTTGACAATGACTTTTCTAGGCCAAAGCTTGTGTAGAGGAAACCATTAAACAAATGATCATTAATATGATCACAAACTGATAGAATTTAGAATGAGTTATGCAAAGGAGACTGCTCTATTACTAAAAGAGCCTTTTAAGAAGGTTCTAATATACGTGGGCACTACCTGGCAAGAATCTGTGTGCGATGGTTTGAATAAAAATGGTTCCATAGGTCCATAGGGAGGGGCATTATTAGGAGGTGTGGCCTTGTTGGAGTAGGTGTGGATTTGTTGGAGGAAGTGTGTCTTTAGGGGGTGGGCCTTGAGGTCTCAGAAACTTATGTCAGGTCTAGTGGCTCACAGTCCCTCCTCCTGCTGCCTATGGATCCAGATGTAGGACTCTGAACTATTTCTCCAGCAACATGTCTGCCTGTATGCCACCAACCCTCGAGGATAAACAACTGAACTGTAGGCCAGCCCCAATTGATTGTTTTCCTTAATAAGAGTTGTCATGGTCATGGTGTCTCTTCACCACAATAGAAGCCCTAATTAAGATACCATGGAAATGTATCAAAAGGGCAAAGTAGTGTAAGAGGTGGAGCCAGGCTCGGCTGAGTGTGTTGAAGGAGGTATTTACAGGAAGGAGGGAAAGGAAGAAAAAGGTGAGGTAATGTGTCTGAGAAATCAGATTACACCATGAAGTGAAAAACTGGAGGTTCATCAGAGTAGCCCCTGATCAAGTTTCTGAGAAAGCGGCTATAAAGTAGCATGTTAGAGGCAGGACAACAATGGAAGCATGAAATTAAACTATTACTTTTGGATTTCGGGACACAATCCTGTACTGTAGCCAGATTGGTATAGAAGGAACAGTAATCTTCTGTGTTAGCCTCCTGAGTGCTGGGATAATTAAGTCAACTGTAATGTATTTACCTACAGATTTATTAGATAATCAGAGTAAACGCCAAACAGTTCTTGTTTAAACCTAAAGTTAATCAGGTGATACTGACAAGCCACACAAGGACATTTATTGCTTTGGGCTCCATATCCCTGGTTTGAAAGACATCAACAAACCCTGTAATTTTTATAAGTGCTTCCACTTAATACAATGATTAACGACAGTTCCTTATATTTACAGGCAATAAAGACAAGGAGGCCATTGTAAAATAACCACACATTCTTCCCTTACCACAAAGATGATGTTTTTATTTTCCTAGACTACATTTCTGCCAGCTGGTGCCCTGCTGAGTCCAGTACAATGCAGTAGAGGTAGAGATGGAAATGGAGGCATAGCTCAGTGGTAGAGTCCTCACTTCTCACCTGCAAGACCCTGAGTTCCCTTCTCAGCACCATGAGGGGAAAAGAAAAGGAAGGATGGACAAGCCTAGAGTGCAAGTCCTCCTTTACCTCTTCTCTTTCATCCCTGACACGTCCACATGAACAAGCCCAGATCTCCCGTTAAGAGGTGAGAAGATAAGAGGCCACATGGAGCAAAGACAGATGACCCTCCATGAGGGCTCAGACCTTTAAGAGAGGCTACCTGAGGTCAGCAGTGTCAATCGTGAAGCAGTCCAAAGATGCACCAGTGAGCCAGGGTGAGACAAAGAGCTGCCCAGCAGATCTCAGCCACAGCTGGTGACTTGTGCAATGCTGTACTAGGAATATCCTTCATCTTTTTTAATCTTTAGAGCCATCAACGATGGAGGTGGCTCATTATCTAGTAGAAGCTCACAGGTCCATGAAATTCAGGATAAAATCATATCCACTGGCACACAGCTAACTAGCACTCTGAAACATTAGGAAGATACACTTGGTAGGGAAAGACATTGCTCAACTTTACTCATACCCACCGAGCTGTTCCGTTTTATAGGAGCTAATATGGAAAAGCTAGAATTGTAAAACTAATTAGGTAATGCAGGGAGAAGGGGCCCAGGAAAGAACAGCCTGACCCTGAGCTCCTGACACTTGGAAATCCCCATCCTCATGACTAAGCGTTAAAGGTCGAATGATACTTCTGGCTACATTGTACTTTTCCATTACCTCACTTTGTGTGTTCAAACAACCCTAGAAAACCCTCCTCTTGTCCTAACCCTTTGCTGTCTCTCTTCCTGCTCAAACGCAACAACCATACTGTTTCTTCCCAACAAATCTCTTGTGTGAGGTCTGCTGTGTGGTGTGACTGTGTATTCCTGTGCCAGATAAAGCCTTACAGGAGTAGTACATAATGTTTATGCCATAGTGAATGTGGTCAGTTTCAGGGACTTGTTGAAGCTATTTTGCGCTGTTATCTTCCTGTTTTAGGAGCTTCCCTTCAAGATGGAATGTTTCAGTCTCAGAGGAAACTGTTACACAACAAATTATAAAAATTTAGACTATCTGGACAAAACCTAACGGTTTTTTTTTCTGATTAACAGCATACAAATTCCTTCAGTTTAGTGGTTCTTAACCTATGGGTCACAACCTCTTTGGGTGTGTGTGTGCTGAAACCCTATCACAGGGGTTGCCTAAGACCATTGGAAATCCACAGATATATTTACAATTTGTAACAGTAGCAGAATTACTTATGAAGCAGCAACAAAAATAATTTTATGGTTGGAGGTCACCACAACAGGAGGAACTGTGTTAAAGAGTCACAGCGTTAGGAAGGTTGCAAACCACTGCTTTAGTTGTTTTATTATTACCTTTTTTTTTAGTAGTCCATTTTGGCTTCAAATTAGTGATCCTCTTGCCTCAGCCCCTTGAAACTGGAATTATGCCATGGTGCTTGATGAAAAAGAAAAGTTCTTAAAAATGTTTGGAGCCAGGTGGGATGATGCATGTCTGTAATCCCAGCATTGGGAGGCAGAGGTAGGAGAATTGCAAATTCGAAGTATAAAAAAATTAGGAAGAAGACAGGGAAAGGGGAAGGGGGAGGGGAGGGAGACAGAGGGAGGGGGAAAGGAGGGGAGGGGAGGGGAAGAAGAGGGAGAGGGAAATACCGGAACACCAAGATTCTAAAATAGTTACAAAACAGTTGACCTAAGTCATTACTTAAAAGTTATTTGTATCTGGTTTGGCCTTAGGTTTACTATGTAGCCCAGGAGAATTCAAATTTATCTTCCTGCTGGTACTTCCCAGGTGTTTTGGTTACGACATGTTCAGATTTTAATCACTTAAGAGCAGATAAGTAAGTACCAGTTTAAAATTTCAGTTTGCTTTCAGAATTTAATGCAATTAGCAATCCTATTTTATTTAGAGTTGGAGATTTCAGCTAGGAATTGAAGCTGGGGGTGGAGGTTGGATTTCATGTTGCTGAGGACTGGGGCTGGGACTAACGGCTCTGTGATCTCGTTGCAGCCTTTCTCTGCTGTAGGCTGCTGCCTTTGCAAGTGCTCATGATAGAGGTGATGACCAGAATGTGTCACCACAGATGCCCTTGTCTCTCCTAGTGCATCGGATAGGAAAGTGTTGACGACAGGGTGTTCTTGGGGGCTTTAGTATCAAGTGGCCCAGCAGATGGGTAATTGAGCACTCAGTTGTGCACTGTTTAAATTGACTGTGACCTCAGGGTCTGGCATTAAGCAAATAACAGTGAAATCAGATGGTTGAGTGATGCTGTCCTTATAGGTGATGGGGCCCCTGGGTATTTGGAGAGCAAGCTATTCTTGTCATCTTCCAGAGCAACTGCAACAGATTTGGGCAATTGTCCATTTGCAAATCATTGGCCACACTTTTGACCCCATATCCTCACCATGAGTTAATTCAGAGAGCAAAGCTGCAATGTTTTTCCAGACACAGGGAGGCAGAAGTAAATGATTCCCTCTTGCTCTAGCTATTAGCAGTGACCACAAAAACCAACCTGATCATGGCTTAAGGGTGTTCCTATAGAAATGTACAGGGAATGTGATAAAGGACAGTAGCAAGAAGAGGAGAGAGGTTGGAGCTAGATAGCGTTTCAGTTTTGATAGTGTAATAACATTTTATATTCAGGCCCCAAACACTGTTGCCTTTTCAGTAAAATAAACCCAATCTGGAGCTCAAACCACATAGCAGATTTCTAATTGTAATAGTATCAAAAGGTAGATAGCACTAGAATAACATGAGGAATGGAAGGCTTTGGGGGTGTTGCTGTTCAGATAAAGCAGCAACTACAGCATTGTATGCTGTTATGGTTTGAGGGTATCATGTCCCCATAGACTTACGTGTTTAAGCACTTGATCCCCAGATGGTGACGCTGTTTAGGAAGTTATGGGACCCTTAGGAGGTGGAGCCTCATGAGAGAAGGTAGGTTGTTGTGCATGTTTGTGTGCTTGTGCTGTGCTCTCTGGTTGTGTGTGTGTGTGTGTGAGTGTGTGTGTGTGTGTGTGTGTGTGTGTGCGTGTGTGTGTGTCTGTGTGTGTCATCATCACCTGAGGTTTTCTAGTTTAGTCCTACTTCCTGTCTGTTCTTCTGATTGCAGATGTGACCAGCTGTCTCCTTCTGCCACCACACTACTCTTACTACGATGGGCTATATGCCTTTGAACTGTAAGTCGGTAACGAATCTTTCCTGCCTTAAGTTGGTAGTGTCAGAGATATTTGGTCACAGCAGTTGGAGAAGTAATTAATCCATCTACCAAATATACTTATTCTAGTCATATATTAAGAGATTTTGGAAATGTTCTGAAGGTGGGTCTGTAGATTTTATGAACCACCTTGAACAGTGGTCCTAGTCTTCCATTTTCTACCTGGCTCTCATATGTACCAATTGTGATGGCTAATCTCAGTTGTCAACTTGACTGTATCTGGAATGAATTCCAGAAATAGAGGGCATACCTGTGATCCAGATCTTGAGACTGGAAGACACGAGTTTTTTGATCTGGATCTCGTAGCATAGTGGACAGGAAAAGCAAGGTGATACAGGCCTTTAATCCCAGTAGACAGAAGCAACCAGATCTTTGAGTACAAGGCCAGCCTGGAACATAGCAAGCTCCAAGTAAAGAACAGCTTAGGTTTAAGTGTGGTGGTACACACCTTTAATCTGGGCCATACCTTCTGATGGAGTGCTACATACAAACACAGGAAGAAGGAAGGCTTTTTTTCCAGCTTATACAGAAGACCAGCTGAAGCACCTAGCCTTGTGTGGCACTGAGCAACTACCGGATTCTTGGACTTCCTATTCACAACTGCACATTGTTGGGTGAGTTGTATTGGAGACTGTAAGTCATTCCAATAAATTCCCTTAATATATAGAGACATTCCATGACTCTAGAGAACACTAATACACCTATCTACATAGACTACATGCATACCACCTTAGTTCCATGCCTAGAGGATGTAAAAACATGTTTCGATCTTCCTCCAACACGGTTTCAAAAGGAAATGGATGTTGCTCAGTATGGTCTCTTCTGTCCATCCATCTGCTGTGCCTTTGCAGGGTGAGGTACTTGCTATGCATTACTGTGACCAAAATACAATAAAAGTAATTTAAGAAAAATTAAAAAAGCTTACTTTGGTCTGTGGTTTCAGAGAGTTTGTTCCTATGGTTTCTTGGTCCCAAGAGCTTGAGCAGAACATCATGGTGGCTACAGAGTGTAGCTGGTCACATCGTGGCTGACCATGAAGCAAATAGCACAGCAGGAATCAGGGGCCCACAATTTTAAAGACTTCTCTCTTTTCCACCAGCTAAGCTTCCTTCCCAAATTGAACAGCTTCCCAAAATAGCACCATGAATCTAGGGAGAAGCTTCATAGGGTTTTGGGGACTTACTTCCAGATAAGGAGCAGTAGGCCATTTCTGTAGCATGTACAGAAGTAGATTCTGGGGATTCTGATATAAGGGTTCAAAATATGGAGGGGGGCATCTAGATGTTTCTCCCTACCTAGGGCCTGACCTAGTAGACTTGGCTTGGATGGGAGTTGACTTCCTTTACAATGCAGTCCCTCTGGTAGTTGAGCACTGGATCTTGTCCTCATTTTCATTTGTTTACAGAGAGTAGAGCCTCTGTAAGGATCAAGTGTTCCTTGGCTCTCATGCCTCAGTAATAAATATCTTGGCTATGAGTGGCTAACCTCTACTGCAGTGCCTATTAAAGTATTAACAAGCCAATATCATCATCCTGTGTGATGGTTAATCTTCATTGCCAACTTGATGAAATCTGGAATCATCTAGGAGATATGCTCTGACTGTGCTTGTGAGGATATTTCTAGAGAGGGTTAGTTAAGGAGAGAAGACCCATTCTGAATGAGTGTGACCCAATTCCATGGGTTAGGATCCTGGGCTAAATAAAAAGGAGACATGAGCATTCATCTCTCTCTGTTTCCTGACTATGGATGCCTTGGGACCCTGAGTCTCATGTTCCTGTTGCTATAATTTCCCTACCATGTGATGGTCTATACCAAAGTGAACCAAAGTAAGTCCCTCCTGCCTTAGGTTGCTTTCGTTACGCATTTCCTCATTGCAATGAGACAAGTATCTATATACCTAGTGACTTCTCTTTTCTCTGTATATTGCAGGCATCCACAAATGCATGCCCTTCCACTATGTATCATCCTAGTTGATCACCACAGAAAGCTTTCAAAATTGAGCTGCCATTCTATGCCAGGTACTCTCTGGATTTCACTGAGTACCACCTAGAGGGCCATCAGTTCTAGGGAACAAGGGATAATCAAGATCCAGCTGAAACCTCCATCTCAGGCAGCTTTCTAGTATGGCTCATTTTACTAAGCCTTGTGGGTTGGATCCTTGACAGAAATATCCAAAGTGGACTTTTCTCTGTTCAGTGCTTTTGAAAGCGTTCCCTTGAGATGACAGCCTTTATGTACCCCATTGACTGTTGGCTTGGGATTGGCACTCTGGTCTTACAATAGAAGCAACCAGTCAAGTGGCTATGAGCAATCTGGAATGATGTGAAGCAGTGACCACAGTGATGGTTTAGCAGCACTGTCCTGAACAGCCTTGCAATTCTTTTCCTCAAATGCAGCTCCTACATGGGCTAGGTGAATGAGGAGCTGTATGTCAGTGTCACCAACAGTCTTTTGGGACAGAATGAGAAGAGAATAAGAAAGAAATTGTCCTGGTTGATTTTTCTGATGAGTTGATATAGTCTAGAGTCATCTCACTTGAGAAATTGTCTCCATCAGATTGCCTGTAGTGTATTTTCTTGATTAATGATTGATGTAGGAGGGTCCAGTTCACAGTTGGTGGTTCCACCCCTGGGCAGGTGGTCCTGGGCCTTATAAGAAGGAGGACTGAGCAAGTCACAGAGAACAAGCCAGTAAGCAACATTCCTCCATGGCCTCTGCTTCAGTCTCTGCCTCCATGTTCCAGTGTTGAGTACCAGCCCTGGCTTCCCTCAGTGATGGACTATGGGCTGAGAGACATAAAGTAAACCCTTTTGTCTCCAAGTAGCTTTTGGTCATGATGTTTCATCAGAGCATAGAAACAAAGCTATGACAGAGATAGTGGGTGGGAGAGAAGAAACCAGAACTACTCCACTGACTGAAGAATGATTTAAGGCCACATAGAGTAAGGAGAGCTGCCTACACCACAAGCTCCCTGCAGGAGATGCTGCCCCCGGTCTGTTTCTATGACAACTGGATGAAGACCTCAAAAGATCTAACTTGAGTCTGTGCTGCACAGGGATGATTAATGGGACAGGGAAGCGGCTGTGTTTGTCACGTCTCATGATCACACATATGTAATTTATAGTTTAAGTCTCAGCGAAAAGTTGCTGTACCCACAACCTTAGCTTCTGGCTTGTAATTGTGGACCTATAGTCCTGTGAGTCTCTAGAGCCTGCACAAGTTGCTTTCAAGAGTTTTTTAGAGCCCTCTATGCCATTCTAGTGTAGAGCTCCATTTGCAAAGCTAACTGAATTTCAATTAATATATCCAAGAGGGGTGATCCACATCAAAGGACACTCCTTGACTTGGAACCTTTGTAGGTACCTCAGTGGTGTTGAAGGATGCTTCCCCATCTGGGGGCTTGGTCACTGCAATTCCACAGTGGTTTGCTTGAACCCCAAATTCAAATTGTTACATTATTTTAATACATGCAATTAAAACAAGGCACGGCCCTAGTAGCCCATTTGACAAAAAAAGGTAGACTGTAGACATTTTGGTGTGTGGAACGCTGGCAAGAATGTCATGACTAAGCAGATTAGAAATTAAAGCACTAGCTGAGAATTTCTTTCTCCATTACGTCCATAAATAGCAACGATTTGACATGCAGAATCGAAAGTCAGTCATTATCGGGGAAAAATTACTTCTGATCTTTTTCTTTGCATGGCTGATTTATTCTCCTCCACTGTCAAGGGAAGACTTTTACCTTAAAAATATTCCCTCTTTTAACTCTCCCATTTCTTTATCCCCCTTGACAGGAGGATGGCAGCAACTCTATCGAATGGCAACAAGCTGAGATATGTTGTTAAATTTTAATCATCCTCTTGCCTGTGAAGCTGATAATTGGGGCTGGTTTAACAGCGCTGTTCTGTCAGTCTCTATAAATCCCCTGCCAGGAGCCTCCTGAGTGGCTGAGATCTCCAGTGTCACTGTAGCCCAAGCTTAGCATTGATTTCACAATCAAACCAAGAAGCAGCACCCAAAACGCTGTCAGTCCAAGCACCCCAGACCAGAGGTTACACTTTATTTCTTCCCTCCAATGGGATGAATGGTGAATGAATAAATTTAGAAATAAGTAAATTTAGTGATTTAGAAACCAGCTGGTCAACCTTCTTTATTAGAGACCTAGTCCCAATCTAGTCTGCCTTGTTCCGTCCAGTAAAGACCCTTTCTCAGTGGTCATCAGAAGCTACCCCATCTTGGGGAACAGGGCAGGGTCCAATGGAAACTCAGCTGTGCATCTGAAGATGTCTTTAAAAATCAAGTCCATTAATTTAACAAAATCATCTCCTAATTTTCCTCTACTTTTCTCACTGACAAATGGATGATAGCGAGTGTTCTCTGCTGGTCCAGTTCTGAGCATCCAAACTTTCCCCTTGAGTTAGTGTCCTCTGTATCTTGGGACTCACAGGTACAGTCCTGCTCTTTTAAGCTTTTTGTGTGAATTAGTGTCCTCTGTGTCTCAAGACTCTGTGGTAATTTTTACCTACATCTTTTCTGCTTTTCATCTCATCTCTGGATAATTCTTTCTTTGCCTCCATTTCTGAGCTCTACCTGAACAAATTTCTAAAACTGGAAGGAATTGCACTGCTGGAAGCATCAAAACTCCATTCCCAATTCTTTACTTTTAAAAGAAACCTTTAGTAACAGGACTTTTTTCATCAAGTTCTGGGGTGTAACCAAAAGCATTGGCAATAGCCTGTAATGCTGGGGTCTCTGTGGCCAAAGCCTTCAAGAAAGGTACCTATTCCTGGTACTGGGTATTTTATTTGTCAAACCATGGTGCCTAGTGGTAGCAATGCTGCCAAGTTACAGGGTGACTCCACTTAAGTTTGTGTATGTACAGCATAGTCTAGTCTGGTGTGGTCTGGTCTGGTCTAGTCTAGTCTAGTCTAGTCTAGTCTAGTCTAGTCTAGTCTAGTCTAGTCCAGTCTAGTCTAGTCCAGTCTAGCATAGCAAAGCATAGCATAGCATAGCATAGCATAGCATAGCATAAGGTTTCTGTATGACTTCATGAAATTGTGTGTGTGTGTGTGTGTGTGTGTGTGTGTGTGTGTGTGTGTGTACATCTGCACATTCATGCCTATATACCATGGTGCTTGTATGGAGGTCATAGGACAGCTTTCTGGAACCAGTGTGATTTCTGAGGTTGAATTCAGGTCATCAAGGATTGGCATCATGTGGGTTTACACTGAGTCATCTTGCTGGCCCAGGGTTATCTTTATCTTTTTCTTTCTGTTTTGTTTTTGAAAGAGAGTCTCACTATATAGCCCTGTCTGACCTTGAACTTACAGCAATCCTCCTGCCTTAGCCCTTGAGTAGTAGGATTGTAAGCATGTACCCCATGTCCTCATTATTTCCTTTGTTCTTATGTGTGCATGTATTTCTCATTATGATGATCCACAGCATAAGACTCAGGGAAGCAGCTCTCGGCTGGTAACTCCTGGCTACTGTTTTTCTCTTCTGTAGGATTCTGCTTTGCAGGCTCCTTCAGATTTCCTCTTTTAATGGCATTTACCAGGTGCCTAATTATGTATCAGGTACCATCCTTTATGTGGGAGAATGTGGCAGTCAATAGGACAAAACCTGCATACATAGAGCTTGGATGATTGATGAACATGGTGGTTTTTAACTTGTGGTCTGCCCGTGTGGGTCTCGGAAATCTGTTTTATCCTCTTGTACACGTCCGGTAGGCCCAGTGCTGGGTTGAGAATGGTTTCAGGCACAGAAGTGAAATAATAAAGTTTGGAAAATTAAGAGCCACGAGGAAGCTCACAAAGGTCTTCACTGGCATTGTGGCGTAAGTAACTAATTCATGTCTGCTCCTGCTTTATTGTTAGAGGTCTTGTGCTTGGCTGGTTTCCCCTAAGGAATACATTGTATAATTTACTCTCATGTTGGTCAGCTAATCTCTTAAAGCAGATTAAGATTCTTTCCTACTAAAGTCGAGAGGCTAAGATTACTTCAGATGGATATTAGTATCCAACAGGAACCAGAGAGACCTGGTGAGCTAATTCTGCGAGATTTACATGCCAGTGGAGGCTCCGGCTACATCACAGATACTCACAGAGCATAACATTCTCTGTTAGGGGAGTGGTTCACTTGTCCTTTCTCCTTCCCGTTTCAAAACTTTCCTTGTACACAGGGCTCATGCGAACAATTACGGACCGTCATTTAGCTGCTGTCTGCCAGAACAAGGTGTTAGGTCGTTGAGCAACACCCCATAGAAATCGCAGTACCACGATACATTGTTACTGGCCAACCTATCTTCACGCAGCTGGTGACTCCCTCCACTTTAACATCTCCCCATGAGAGTTCAGACCCAATTCACAAGTCAAGACTCTGCCTAGACAGGGTGGTGACTGTGGGAGTCATGACAGTGGGTGTAATTACAGATTTTCTGGAAAGATTTTTGCCCCACTCCTTCCTCCTGTCTTCTCTGTGTTCCTAACAGTCATTTCTTCCAATTTTATTTTTAAAATCCATTTCCACGTGAAATGCCTTTGTTTAAAGATGTACTCTGAGTATTTTAATTTCCTTCTGAGGTAGAAATTCTCCTGCCTGGTCATAGGTCTTACGGTAGTGATGTTAAAGCCCACTGTTGTCACAACTTGGTGACTCAGGAAAAGAATGGCAATGGACGTGGGGGGGGAGACGGAGAGGGAGAGGGAGAGGGAAGGGGGAGAGGGAAGTGGGAGAGGGAGAGGGAAGGGGGAGAGGGAAGAGGGAAGAGGGAAGAGGGAAGAGGGAAGAGGGAAGAGGGAAGAGGGAAGAGGGAGAGAGAGAGACACAGAGAGACACAGAGAGACACAGAGAGACACAGAGAGACACAGAGAGACACACAGAGAGAGAGATTGATTTGCATCTGTATTTGGTTCCATGGGGAGGGGGGGACAAACCAGCCCAACTGACAAAACTACCCTGGCTTTCCTTCTTATTCCTGTATTTGCTCTCTGTAACTCAATACATCTCCAAGCCTGCTGTGTTTCCTGGATGAATGGATCCCTTTATCATGGAAATCCTTACCTGGGCTCTACCTGCCACAGTTGCCCCCAGTCAACTGCCTTCTGGAAATGCTGACCCTTGTCTCAACTTTCTCAGGACTAGGCTTTTTATCACAGCTAATTGTTACAATTGTTCCATATTATTACTGGTTTAAAAAAGAAGTGTTGAAATAAAAAGTCATAGTTTACCATAGGTATGTATCACAGGTAAAAAGTGTATTCAGGGCTTTGTGCCCAGTAGGTATCTCCTTTATGGTTTCATCCCCTGGGAGCGTGAGTTTCATCTCTAGTAGAGAGGAGGGGACTATGGTAAATTTCGTGAAATTATTTCTCTTTCCTAATAAGTTTTGTATAATGTGACCAGCATTTGTCACCTTCTGCTTCCTGAACACTGGTGCAATGTGACCAGCTGCTGCCTTGGGCTTCTGTCACCGTGCCTTTCCTGGTGTGACGATGGTATCACCAGGTTTCTTCTTTGTCAGGTATTTCGGTCACAGAAATGAGAAGTAGCTAACACAATATTCAAGGGAGACAAAACCAGCATGGTGGAAAATATCCCTAGTCTAAGCGCCCTGGGCTTACTACTCCACTTAACTGTGGTTCGGTAATTGTTTGAGCCTCTCAGCTATCTAAATTCAAGTGACCCAGAGCTTTGTGTAGTTTCTTGTGCTGTTATGGCGTCCCTTAATGGTCATTGGCCCTGAGGGAGTCAATATGGTTAACAAGGCTACAGAAAATAAGTCAACGTGGCCTCTCTGGGCTGTAGCAAAGGGACCACCTTTTCCTTTACATCTGAGCAAAGACAATCATGGCCCCACCTGCTAAGTACATCACCAACCGTAGGTCAGTTCTTGGACTTCTGCGACATTAATATTCAGCATAGAAGAAGGAAGAAGCTCTTGTTTATGTGCCAAGAGCATCGTAACAGCATAAACATAAAACAACAACTATTTTAGCTCACTGACTAAGGATCATCCCCAGTGTTCTAATAGCATAAAATATTTCAGATGTCTTTATGATCTTATTTCACAAATAGGGAAAGCGAAATATAGAAAGTCTAGTGGTTAGTCTGTAGTTGCACAGTGTCTAAATGGCAGAGCTGAGATTTGAACACACATAGTCTGGTCACAAGTTCCCAAGTGCTTAGAGTACACTGGCTTTCTGAAGGAATTACTTAATCGTCATAAGTTCTTTGAGTTTTAAACCCTCTTAATTTAATATAATTAATAATTAATAATAATAACTAAAAAAGTAAGCACTTAAATAGTGTTTTTTATTTAAAAATTTTTATTAATCATTCCATTAGTTTATATCCCAAATGATGTCCCTCTTCCTGTTACCCCTCTACAACCTCTCATCCCATGTGCCCTCCTTCTCCCCCTCTCCTTTTCCTGTATGAGGGTGCTCCTCACCCACCCACCCACTCCCACCCCATTGCGCCAGCACCCCCCTATGCTGGGGCATCAAACCTCCACAGGACCAAGGGCCTCCCCTCCCATTGCTGTCAGACAAGGCCATCCTCTGCTACATATGTATCTGGAGTCATGGATTCCTCCCTGTACACTCCACGGTTGGTGGTCTAGTCCCTGGGGCTCTGGGTGGTTCTTCCTATGGGGTTGCAATCCCCCTCTGCTCCTCCAGTCCTTACCCCAGCTCCCCTACCAGGGGTCAGGTGCCAGGAGAACTTCCCAGGGAACAGCCACACTTGGTTCCTGTCAGCAAGCGCCTCTTGGCAACAGCCACACTGTTCGGGTTTGCTGTCTGCAGATGGGATGGATCCCCAGGTGGGTCAGTCTCTGGATGGCTCCTTCTGTTCCATTTTTTTTGTCCCTGTCTTTCCTTTGGACAGGAACATTTCTGGGTTTAAAACTTTGACGTGGGCGGGTGACCCCCTTCCCTGGACTCAGGGCAGTGCCTATCTACTGGCGATGCGCATTTTGGCTAAACCATTCCTGTTGGGTCCTGGGTGCCTCTTGCTTCCCTGGTGTCTGGGACCCTCCAGTGGCTACCCTTAGTTCCTCATCCCCTACTGCTATGTATTTTTTTGATTTCCTGACCCTCTGTACCTCTCTCCCATCCCCTCCAATACCTGATCCTGCCCTCCCTTTTTCCCCTCCCCCTCCTCTCTCCCTCCCAGGTCCCCCCATCCCTCCACCTCCCATGATGATCCTGTTAACCCCATCTATGCAGAACTGAAGCATCCATACCCTGGGCTTCCTTTGTCCTAAGTTATTCATATGTCTGTGGGTTGTATCATGGGCATTCTGAACTTTTGAACTAAAATTCACTTATCAGTGAGTACATACCATCTGTGTTCTTTTGTGTCTGGGTTACCTCATTCAGGATGGTATTTTTTAGTTCCATTTATTTTCCTGTGAATTTCATTAAGTCATTGTTTTTAATAGTTGTGTAGTACTCCATTGTGTAAATGTACCACATTTTCTGTATCCATTCTTCTGTTGAGGGACATCTGGGTTGTTTCCAGCTTCTGGCTATTATAAATAAGGCTTCTACAAACATAGTGGAGCATGTGTTGTTTTTAAAAAATGGTATTATTGGAGTCCTTGCTGGAAGAAAGACACTCAGGTGCCTGCCCCAGCCATTTGGTGGTGGTGGTGGTGGTGGTGGTGGTGGTGGTGGTGGTGGTGGTGGTGATGTGGTAACCTAGTACCGTAGAAACTCCCAAGATTCTATAAAGGTTACCCTATCAAGGACTCCTAGTAATGGAGAATATAGAGCCTGAACTGGTCATCTTCTGTAGCCAGGCAAGCCTTCTAGTGATGGGACTGGCACACCCACCTAGCCACAAAACCTCCAAACTGTAACTCGTCCTGCCAGCAAGATGTGCTAGGACAATGTGGGGTCAGAAGAAAACAAAAGTAAAGGAAATGATTCTTTATTGTATTCTGCTCTACTCATAGATTGGTGCCTAGCCCAGTCATCAGAGTGGTTTCCCCCAGCAGTTGATGGGAGCAAGAGACACACAGCCAAACATCAGGCAGAGTTGAGAGAACCCACAGAAGAGGGGGAGGAAAGATTATAGGAGCCAGAGGGGTGAAGGTGAAAGAAAAGGGTTAGTAATTTTCCACTAACCTCAGGGCGCCAAACAGTCCAATCCAGGAAGGAATGTCCCAATCTCCTCTGGCACAGTTCCTGGAATGTCTCCAAGATGCCAGGCAGCCCTTTCCTCCCAGGCAGGGCTGTCCCAACTTCATCTAATGGCAGCCCCAGAAATGTAGATCAAGGACCCCAACACTAACCAAATCAGCAGCAACCTAAAGGTGAATTGAGGCCACGAGTGCTTGTGTGCCCAATCACCATTGCTGTAACCCACCCTTTATAAAACGTATAAAAACTGTACTAACGGATAGTTCGGGGTCACCTCTCTTCCTCATATAGGCAGACCCCAGCTCGCTGGAATAATAAACCTCTTGCTTTTGCATCGATCTCTGGTCTTACATCTCATTCACTGGAGTCTTCCAGTAGTTAAGGCTCAGGTTGAGTCTTACATTTGGACACCAGGAGAATGCAGACTAAGCAGAGTTCATAGGGGCTCAGAAAGACTGAAACAACAACATAGCGCTTGGATGAGTCCTCTGTATACATGCTGTCGTCGTCTAGCCTGGTGTTTTTGTGGGACTCCTAACAGAGGACATGGGGATGTTTCTTACTCTTTTGCTCACTCAGGGGACCCTTTCTTTTCTACTAGGTTGCCTCGTCCAACCTTGACATGAGGGTTTTCGCCTTAATGCATCTTGTTTGGTTGACATCACTATGAGGCTTGGTCTTTTCTGAAGGGAAATGGAGGAGCAGTGGATTTGAAGAAGAGGGGAGACGGGGGCATGGGGTGATGGGAGGACGGGAGGGGGGAAAACTGCAGTCAGGATTTATTGCATGAGAGAAGAATAAATAAATAAAAAGACAAAAATGAAGACCCCCACTCACACCCCAAGGCCAAAACTTATGAAATAAATTAAAACAAAATCTGAAAAGTAACACTTTTCCTAGCACTCATTTCTTTAGAACTAAAGCTGGGAGGCCTGTCGTCATGGCTATCAGTCACTGTGAAAGCCAGGAAAGCATGGGGAACCGGAAAGCCAACAGGGCAGAGTGGGGTGGAGGAGAGCTTATAAAGACTGCAGTCAGGGGCTCAGGTGCAAATCCACATCAACTGTGTCCCCACAGCTGTGACAGCAGGGATTGGCATTCAAGGCACTGAGGCCACACATCTGGCTCAAGCTCTCCCTCTGCTGCATCCTGCATCCATACTATGTGACCTCCCGACTGCCTGGCTCTAAGATGGCTCCACCTCAGGGTGCTTCACCTTTCCTAACAATGCCCACTTCACAGGATTCGTAGAAGGCAAAACAGTCTAAATGTTGTTGAGTTATTTAAACTACTTCCACATCGCTACTCCCCTGACCTCCAAATGCCACCCAATTTCAGGTATGTTTCCCCATATTTACTCCTTCTGTCACTCCCTCACTGTCTTAGGGTTTTACTGCTGTAAACAGTATGACCAAGGCAACTCTTATAAGGACAACATTTAGTTGGGGCTGACTTACAAGTTCAGAGGTTCAGTCCATTATCATCAAGGCAGGGACATGGTACATCCAGGCAGGCATGGTGCAGGAGTTGCTGAGAGTTCTACATCTTCATCCAAAGGCTGCTAGGAGAAGACTAGCTCCCAGGCAGCTAGGATAAATGTATTAAAGCCAACACTCACAGTAACACACTTCCTCCAACAAGGTCACACCTCCAAATAGGGCTACTCCTTAGGCCAAACATATTAAAACCATTACACTTACCGGGTCCTTCTGTTCCGATTCCTATTTGCCACCTGTCTACCCACAAGATCTATTTCCCTTCTCAGGGAGATCCATGCCTTCTTCCTTACAGCCCTTCTTGTAACTTAGCCTCTCTGGGTCTGTGGATCATAACATGGTTATTTTTTACTTAGCACTTATCCACTTATAAGTGTGTACACATCATGTTTGTCTTTCTGGGTCTAGATTGCCTCATTCAGGATGATGTTTTTCTAATCCCATCCATTTGCCTGCAAATTTCATGATGTCATTGTTTTAAATAGTGAAATAATACTCCACTGTGTAAATGTATTACATTTTCTTTATCCATTCTTCTGTTGAGGGACATTTAAGTTATTTCCAGTTTCTGGCTATCATGAATAAAGCTGATATGAACATAGTTAGGTAAGTGTCCTTGTGGTAGGGTGGAGTGTCTTTTGCATATATGCCCAAGTTGATTGATTCCAAATTTTCTGAGGAACTACCATATTGATTTCTAAAGTGGCTGTACAAATTTGCACTCCCACTAATGATAGAGGAGTGCTCCCTTGCTCCACATCCTTGCCAGCATGAGCTGTCATTTGTTTTATTGATCTTAGTCATTCTGATAGGTATGGGATGGAATCTCAAAGTAGTTTTAACTTGCATTTTCCTGATGGCTAAGGATGTTGAACATTTCTGTAGGTGTTTCTTAGCTATTTGAAATTTCTCTATTGAGAATTCTTTGTTTAGAACCGCACTCCACTTTAAAATTAGATTACTTGGTTTGTTGATGTCTAGTTTCTTGAGTTCTTTATATATTTTCAATATTAGCCCTTTGTCAGATGTGAATTTGTTGAAAATCTTTTCCCATGTTGTAGGCTGCCATTTTGTCCCTATTGACAGTGTCCTTTGTCTTACAGAAGCTTTTCAGTTTCTTGAGGTCCCAGTTATTAATTGTCTTAGTGCTTGCCCTGTTGGTGTTTAGGAAGTTGTCTCCTGTGTCCATGTGGTCAAGGCTATTCCTCATTTTCTCCTCTATCAGATTCAGTATATCTGGTTTTATGTTGAGTTATTTGATCCACTTTGACTTGAGTTTTGTGCAGAGTGATAGATATGAATTTAAATTCTTCTACTCACTGACATCCAGTTAGACCAGGATCATTTGTTAAGAAGCTTTCCTTTATCCATTGTGTATTTATGGCGTCTTTATAAAAAAATCAGGTGTCCATAGGTGTATGGATTTCTGTCTGGGTCTTCATTTCAATTCCATTGATCAATGTGTCATTTTTTATGCCAATACTATGCAATTTTCATTACTATATAGCTCTGTAATATAGCTTGAAGTCAAGGATGGTGATACCTCAGGAAATTCTTTTATTATTCGAGATTGTTTTTTCAGCTATCCTAGACTTTTTGGTTTTCAATGTGAAGTTGAGTATTATCCTTTCAAAGTGTGTAAAGATTTGTGTTAGAATATTTTTGGAGAGCACGTTGAATCTGTAGATTGCTTTTGATGGGATGGCCATTCTTATCATGCTAATTCTACCAATCTAAGAGCATGGGGAATCTTTCCATCTGCTATCTTTTTCTTTCTTCAAAGACTTGAAGTTTTTGTTATACAGGTCTTTAACTTGCTAGGTTAGGGTTACCCCAAGATATTTTACATAATTTATGGCTATTGTAAAGGGCATTGTTTCTCCATTGTTTTCTCATTCACTTGTCATTTATATATACGAAGTCTACTAATTCTTTTGAGTTAATTTTATATCCAGACACTTTGCGAAGGTGTTTATCAGATGTAGGAGTTCCCTGGTAGAATATTAGGGGTTGTTTATGTATACTATCATATCATCTGCAAATGAAGATACTTTGACTGCTTCATTTCCAATGTGTATCCCCTTAATTTTCTTCAGTTGTCTTATTACTTTAGCTAGAACTTAAAGTACTATATTGAATAGACATGGAGAAAATGGAAAGCCTTGTCTTGTTCATTATTCTACTTGAATAGTTTTGAGTTTCTCTCTATTAAATTTGGTGCTGGCTATAGGTTTGTTGTATATTGCCTTTATTATGTTATGTTATGTTTATTATGTTATGTTATGTTTATTATGTTAAGGTATCTCTCCAAGACTTTCTTCTTGAGGGGATGTTGGATTTTGGCAGAGGCTCTCTTTGGGCATTTAATGAAATGATCATGTGGGTTGTCTTTCAGTTTATTCGTATGGGGGACTACTTTGACTGGTTTTTGTATGTTTAACCATACCTGCATCTCTGGAATAAAGCCTACTTTGTCATGGTGGATGATCTTTTTGATGGGTCCTTGGATTATGTTTGTGAGTATTTTGTTGAGTATTTTCACATCTATATTCCTAAGGGAAACTGGTCTGTAATTATTTCTTTGTTGGAGTCTTTATGTGGTTTGTGTATCAGGGTAACTGTGGCTTTATAAAATGAATTTTCCAATATTCCTTCTGATTATATTTTGTGAAATAATTTGAGGAGTATTGGCATCAACTCTTCTTTGACAGTGTGGTAGGATTCTGTACTAAAACTATGTGGTCCTAGGCTTTTGACTTCTTTTGTTGTTTTGTTTTTGTTTGGTTTTGGTTGAGAGATATTTTAATGATTGCTTCTTTTTCACTAGAGATTATAGGTCTATTTTAGTTGTTTTATGATCTTGATTTAACTTTTGTAAATGCTATGTATTAAGAATATTATCCAGTTCTTTTAGATTTCCTAAATTGGCTTAATACAGGTTTTTAAATATCTATCTTCATGATTCTCTTTACTTCCTTGGTGTCTGTTGCTGTATTCCCCTTTCCATTTCTGATTTTGTTAATTTGGATATTATCTCTCCATCTTTCAGTTAGTCAATATTGTTGATTTCTCAAAGAACAAAATCTGTTTTTCATCGATTCATTGTATTATTTTCTATTTTATTGATTTCAGCTATCAGTTTGATTATGCTTTCTACTCCTTTGGGGTATTCTTGTTTCTTTTTGGTTTAGAGCTTTCAGGTGCATTATTTATTCATTCTCCACTCCAATTTTTTTTAAATTTATTTAATACTTAATAATAATTCTTTGGTTTCCGGGCAAACATCCCCCTCCCGCCTCCCCTTCTTTATGGGTGTTCCCCTCCCAACCCTCCCCCCATTGCCGCCCTCCCCCCAACAGTCTAGTTCACTGGGGGTTCAGTCTTAGCAGGACCCAGGGCTTCCCCTTCCACTGGTGCTCTTAATAGGATATTCATTGCTACCTATGAGGTCAGAGTCCAGGGTCAGTCCATGTATAGTCTTTAGGTAGTGGCTTAGTCCCTGGAAGCTCTGGTTGCTTGGCATTGTTGTACATATGGGGTCTCGAGCCCCTTCAAGCTCTTCCAGTTCTTTCTCTGATTCCTTCAACGGGGGTCCTATTCTCAGTTCAGTGGTTTGCTGCTGGCATTCGCCTCTGTATTTGCTGTATTCTGGCTGTGTCTCTCAGGAGCGATCTACATCCGGCTCCTGTCGGTCTGCACTTCTTTGCTTCATCCATCTTGTCTAATTGGGTGGCTGTATATGTATGGGCTACATGTGGGGCAGGCTCTGAATGGGTGTTCCTTCAGTCTCTGTTTTAATCTTTGCCTCTCTCTTCCCTGCCAAGGGTATTCTTGTTCCCCTTTTAGAGAAGGAGTGAAGCATTCACATTTTGATCATCCGTCTTGAGTTTCATTTGTTCTAGGGATCTAGGGTAATTCAAGCATTTGGGCTAATAGCCACTTATCACTGAGTGCATACCATGTATGTCTTTCTGTGATTGGGTTAGCTCACTCAGGATGATATTTTCCAGTTCCAACCATTTGCCTACGAATTTCATAAAGCCGTTGTTTTTGATAGCTGAGTAATATTCCATTGTGTAGATGTACCACATTTTCTGTATCCATTCCTCTGTTGAAGGGCATCTGGGTTCTTTCCAGTTTCTGGCTATTATAAATAAGGCTGCGATGAACATAGTGGAGCACGTGTCTTTTTTATATGTTGGGGCATCTTTTGGGTATATGCCCAAGAGAGGTATAGCTGGATCCTAAGGCAGTTCAATGTCCAATTTTCTGAGGAACCTCCAGACTGATTTCCAGAATGGTTGTACCAGTCTGCAATCCCACCAACAATGGAGGAGTGTTCCTCTTTCTCCGCATCCTCGCCAGCATCTGCTGTCACCTGAGTTTTTGATCTTAGCCATTCTCACTGGTGTGAGGTGAAATCTCAGGATTGTTTTGATTTGCATTTCCCTTATGACTAAAGATGTTGAACATTTCTTTAGGTGTTTCTCAGCCATTCGGCATTCCTCAGCTGTGAATTCTTTGTTTAGATCTGAACCCCATTTTTTAATAGGGTTATTTGTCTCCCTGCGGTCTAACTTTTTGAGTTCTTTGTATGTTTTGGATATAAGGCCTCTATCCGTTGTAGGATTGGTAAAGATCTTTTCCCAATCTGTTGGTTGCCGATTTGTCCTAACCACAGTGTCCTTTGCCTTACAGAAGCTTTGCAGTTTTATGAGATCCCATTTGTCGATTCTTGATCTTAGAGCATAAGCCATTGGTGTTTTGTTCAGGAAATTTTTTCCAGTGCCCATGTGTTCTAGATGCTTCCCTAGTTTTTCTTCTATTAGTTTGAGTGTATCAGGTTTGATGTGGAGGTCCTTGATCCACTTGGACTTAAGCTTTGTACAGGGTGATAAGCATGGATCAATCTGCATTCTTCTACATGTTGACCTCCAGTTGAACCAGCACCATTTGCTGAAAATGCTATCTTTTTTCCATTGGATGGTTTTGGCTCCTTTGTCAAAAATCAAGTGACCATAGGTGTGTGGGTTCATTTCTGGGTCTTCAATTCTATTCCATTGGTCTATCTGTCTGTCTCTGTACCAATACCATGCAGTTTTTATCACTATTGCTCTGTAATACTGCTTGAGTTCAGGGATAGTGATTCCCCCTGAAGTCCTTTTATTGTTGAGGATAGTTTTAGCTATCCTGGGTTTTTTGTTATTCCAGATGAATTTGCAAATTGTTCTGTCTAACTCTTTGAAGAATTGGATTGGTATTTTGATGGGGATTGCATTGAATCTGTAGATTGCTTTTGGTAAAATGGCCATTTTTACTATATTAATCCTGCCAATCCATGAGCATGGGAGATCTTTCCATCTTCTGAGGTCTTCTTCAATTTCTTTCTTCAGTGTCTTGAAGTTCTTATTGTACAGATCTTTTACTTGCTTGGTTAAAGTCACACCGAGGTACTTTATATTATTTGGGTCTATTATGAAGGGTGTCGTTTCCCTAATTTCTTTCTCGGCTTGTTTCTCTTTTGTGTAGAGGAAGGCAACTGATTTATTTGAGTTAATTTTATACCCAGCCACTTTGCTGAAGTTGTTTATCAGCTTTAGTAGTTCTCTGGTGGAACTTTTGGGATCACTTAAATATACTATCATATCATCTGCAAATAGTGATATTTTGACTTCTTCCTTTCCGATCTGTATCCCCTTAACCTCCTTTTGTTGTCTGATTGCTCTGGCTAGAACTTCAAGAACTATATTGAATAAGTAGGGAGAGAGTGGGCAGCCTTGTCTAGTCCCTGATTTTAGTGGGATTGCTTCAAGTTTCTCTCCATTTAGTTTAATATTAGCAACTAGTTTGCTGTATATGGCTTTTACTATGTTTAGGTATGGGCCTTGAATTCCTATTCTTTCCAGGACTTTTATCATGAAGGGGTGTTGAATTTTGTCAAATGCTTTCTGAGCATCTAATGGAATGATCATGTGGTTTTGTTCTTTCAGTTTGTTTATATAATGGATCACGTTGATGGTTTTCCGTATATTAAACCATCCCTGCATGCCTGGGATGAAGCCTACTTGATCATGGTGGATGATTGTTTTGATGTGCTCTTGGATTCGGTTTGCCAGAATTTTATTGAGTATTTTTGTGTCGCTATTCATAAGGGAAATTGGTCTGAAGTTCTCTTTCTTTGTTGGGTCTTTGTGTGGTTTAGGTATAAGAGTAATTGTGGCTTCATAGAAGGAATTCGGGAGTGATCCATCTGTTTCAATTTTGTGGAATAGTTTGGATAATATTGGTATGAGGTCTTCTATGAAGGTTTGATAGAATTCTGCACTAAACCCGTCTGGACCTGGGCTCTTTTTTGTTGGGAGACCTTTAATGACTGCTTCTATTTCCTTAGGAGTTATGGGGTTGTTTAACTGGTTTATCTGTTCCTGATTTAACTTCGGTACCTGGTATTTGTCTAGGAAATTGTTCATTTCCTGTAGATTTTCAAGTTTTGTTGAATATAGGCTTTTATAGTAAGATCTGATGATTTTTTGAATTTCCTCTGAATCTGTAGTTATGTCTCCCTTTTCATTTCTGATTTTGCTAATTTGGACGCACTCTCTGTGTCCTCCCATTAGTCTGGCTAAGGGTTTATCTATCTTGTTGATTTTCTCAAAGAACCAACTTTTGGTTCTGTTGATTCTTTCTATGGTCCTTTTTGTTTCTACTTGGTTGATTTCAGCTCTGAGTTTGATTATTTCCTGCCTTCTACTCCTCCTGGGTGTATTTGCTTCTTTTTGCTGTAGAGCTTTTAGGTGTGCTGTCAAGCTGCTGACATATGCTCTTTCCTGTTTCTTTCTGCAGGCACTCAGTGCTATGAGTTTTCCTCTTAGCACAGCTTTCATTGTGTCCCATAAGGTTGGGTATGTTGTACCTTCATTTTCATTAAATTCTAAAAAGTTTTTAATTTCTTTCTTTATTTCTTCCTTGACTAGGTTATCATTGAGTAGAGCATTGTTCAATTTCCACGTATATGTGGGCATTCTTCCCTTATTGTTATTGAAGACCAGTTTTAGGCAGTGGTGGTCTGATAGCACGCATGGGATTATTTCTATCTTTCTGTACCTGTTGAGGCCCGCTTTTTGACCAACTATATGGTCAATTTTGGAGAAAGTACCATGAGGAGCTGAGAAGAAGGTATATCCTTTTGCTTTAGGATGGAATGTTCTATAAATATCCGTTAAGTCCATGTGGCTCATGACTTCTCTTAGTCTGTCTACGTCTCTGTTTAATTTCTGTTTCCATGATCTGTCCATTGATGAGAGTGGGGTGTTGAAATCTCCCACTATTATTGTGTGAGGTGCAATGTGTGTTTTGAGCTTTAGTAAGGTTTCTTTTACGTATGTAGGTGCCCTTGTATTTGGGGCATAGATATTTAGGATTGAGAGTTCATATTGGTGGATTTTTCCTTTGATGAATATGAAGTGTCCTTCCTTATCTTTTTTGATGACTTTTAATTGAAAATTGATTTTATTTGATATTAGAATGGCTACTCCAGCTTGCTTCTTCTGACCATTTGCTTGGAAAGTTGTTTTCCAGCCTTTCACTCTGAGGTAGTGTCTGTCTTTGTCTCTGAGGTGTGTTTCCTGTAGGCAGCAGAATGCAGGGTCCTCGTTGTGTATCCAGTTTGTTAATCTATGTCTTTTTATTGGGGAGTTGAGGCCATTGATGTTGAGAGATATTAAGGAATAGTGATTATTGCTTCCTGTTATATTCATATTTGGATGTGAGGTTATGTTTGTGTGCTTTTCTTCTCTTTGTTTTGTTGCCAAGACGATTAGTTTCTTGCTTCTTCTAGGGTATAGCTTGCCTCCTTATGTTGGGCTTTACCCTTTATTATCCTTTGTAGTGCTGGATTTGTAGAAAGATATTGTGTAAATTTGGTTTTGTCATGGAATATCTTGGTTTCTCCATCTATGTTAATTGAGAGTTTTGCAGGATACAGTAACCTGGGCTGGCATTTGTGTTCTCTTAGGGTCTGTATGACATCTGTCCAGGATCTTCTGGCCTTCATAGTTTCTGGCGAAAAGTCTGGTGTGATTCTGATAGGTCTGCCTTTAGCTGTTATTTGACCTTTTTCCCTTACTGCTTTTAATATTCTTTATTTTGTGCGTTTGATGTTTTGACTATTATGTGACGGGAGGTGTTTCTTTTCTGGTCCAATCTATTTGGAGTTCTGTAGGCTTCTTGTATGCCTATGGGTATCTCTTTTTTTAGGTTAGGGAAGTTTTCTTCTATGATTTTGTTGAAGATATTTACTGGTCCTTTGAGCTGGGAGTCTTCACTTTCTTATATACCTATTATCCTTAGGTTTGATCTTCTCATTGAGTCCTGGATTTCCTGTATGTTTTGGACCAGTAGCTTTTTCTGCTTTACATTATCTTTGACTGTTGAGTCAATGATTTCTATGGAATCTTCTGCTCCCGAGATTCTCTCTTCCATCTCTTGTATTCTGTTGGTGAAGCTTGTATCTACAGCTCCTTGTCTCTTCTTTTGGTTTTCTATATCCAGGGTTGTTTCCATGTGTTCTTTCTTGATTGCTTCTATTTCCATTTTTAATTCCTTCAACTGTTTGATTGTGTTTTCTTGGAATTCTTTCAGGGATTTTTGTGTCTCCTCTCTATGGGTTTCTACTTGTTTATTTATGTTTTCCTGGAATTCTTTCAGGCATTTTTGCGATTCCTCTCTGTAGGCTTCTACTTGTTCTCTAAGGGAGTTCTCCACGTCTTTCTTGAAGTCCTCCAGCATCATGATCAAATACGATTTTGAAACTAGATCTTGCTTTTCTGGTGTGTTTGGATATTCCATGTTTATTTTGGTGGGAGAATTGGGCTCCGATGATGCCATGTAGTCTTGCTTTCTGTTGCTTGGGTTCCTGCGCTTGCCTCTCGCCATCAGATTATCTCTAGTGTTACTTTGTTCTGTTATTTTTGACATTGGCTAGACTGTCCTATAAGCCTGTGTGTCAGGAGTGCTGTAGACCTGTTTTCCTGTTTTCTTTCAGCCAGTTATGGGGGCAGAGTGTTCTGCTTTCGGGCGTGTAGTTTTTCCTCTTTACAGGTCTTCAGCTGTTCCTGTGGGCCTGTGTCTTGAGTTCACCAGGCAGGTCACTTGCAGCAGAAAAGTTGGTCTTACCTGTGGTCCCGAGGCTCAAGTTTGCTCTCGGGGTGCTGCCCACCAGCTCTCTGTGGCGGCAGCAACCAGGAAGATATGCGCCGCCCTTTCCGGGAGCTTCCGTGCACTAGGGTTCCATATGGCGTTTTGTGTTTTCCTCTGGCGTCCGAGATGTGTGTGCAGAGTGTAGTCTCTTCTGGTTTCCCAGGCGTGTCTCCCTCCCTGAAGTTTTAGCTCTCCCTCCCACGGGATTTGGGTGCAGAGAACTGTTTATCTGGTCTGTTTCCTTCAGGTTCCGGCGGTGTCTCAGGGGCAGGGGTCCTGCCGCTCCTCGGCCCACCCCTACGGGAACCCAGAGGCCTTAAACAGTTTCCTCTTGGGCCAGGGATGTAGGCAGGGGTGGGCAGTGTTGGTGGTCTCCTCCGCTCTGCAGCCTCAGGAGTGCCCACCTGACCAGGCGGTGAGGTCTCTCTCCCACGGGGTTTGGGAGCAGAGAGCTGCTGTGGGCCGGGATCCGAGGGTGTGGGACTTACGGTAAACACAGGATGTGCCCGGTCCTAGAGGAATTTTGCCTCTGTGTGTCCTGAGTTCACCAGGCAGGTTTCTTGCAGCGGAAAAGTTGGTCCTATCTGTGGTTCCGAGGCTCAAGTTTGCTCGTGGGGTACTGCCTAAGTCCTCTCCGCGGCGGCAGCAACCGGGAAGATCTGCGCCGCTCTTTCCGGGAGCCTCTGTGCACCAGGGTTCCAGCTGGCGTTTGGTGTTTTCCTCTGGCGTCTGGATGTGTGCAGAGTGCAGTCTCTTCTGGTTTCCCTGGCGTGTCTGCCTCTCTGAAGGTTTAGCTCTCCCTCCCACGGGATTTGGGTGCAGAGAACTGTTTATCCGGTCTGTTTCCTTCAGGTTCCGGCGGGTGTCTCAGGCGCAGGGGTCCTGCCGCTCCTGGGCCCTCCCCCACGGGAACCCAGAGGCCTTATACAGTTGCCTCTTGGGCCAGGGATGTGGGCAGGGGTGGGCAGTGTTGGTGGTCTCCTCCGCTCTGCAGCCTCAGGAGTGCCCACCTGACCAGGCGGTGAGGTCTCTCTCCCACGGGGTTTCCTCTCCAATTTTTTTATGTAGGCACTTAATGTTGTGAACTTTCCACTTGCCATCACTTTCAATGTGTCCCAGAAGTTTGGGTATATTGTGCATTTTCATTGAATTCTAGGCAGTCTTTAACGTCTGTCTGTCTGTCTGTCTGTCTGTCTGTCTCTTTCTTTCTTTCTTTCTTTCTTTCTTTCTTTCTTTCTCTCTTTCTTTCTTTCTTTCTTTTCTATCTTACCCCAGAAGTCATTCAGTAGGGAGTTGTTCAGTTTTCATGAATTTGTAAAGTTTCTGTTGTTGTTGAAACCTAGCTTTAATCCCTGGTGGTCTGATAGGAAGCAGGGGGTTAGGAAGCAGGGGGTTATTTAAACCTTTGTGTGTGTGTGTGTGTGTGTGTGTGTGTGTGTGTGTGTGTGTGTGACTGAGTATATGGTCAATTTTGGAGTAAGTTCTGTGTGATGCTGAGAAGAAAGTATATTCTTTTATGTCTGGGTGAAATGTTCTGTAAATATCTGTAATGTCTGATAGCTCCAATATTTCTCTGTTTAGTTTTGTCTAAATAGTAAGAGTGGGGTATTGAAGTCTCTCACCATTAATGTGTGATGGTTGATTTGCGATTTAAGCTTCAGGAAAGTTTCTTTTAGAAACATGGGTGCCCTTGCATTTGGAGCATACATGTTAAAAATAGAAACATCATTTCTGTGGATTTTTCCTTTCATGAGTTTGTATCTGTCTCTTTTGATTACATTTAGTTTGAAGTCTATTTTGTTAGATGTTGGAATAGCTATACTAGCTTGCTTCTAAGGTCCAATACTCTGAGGTTATACCTGTCTTTGATGTTGAAGTATGTTTCTTATATTCAGCGGAAAGATAGACCCTGTTTTACATCCATTCTGTTAGTCTATGTCTTTTTATTGGGGGAATTGAGTCTATTGATGTTGAAAGATATCAATGACCAATGATTGTTAGTTCCTGTTTTGTTGTTGTTGCTGCTGCTGCTGCTGCTGCTGGTGGTGGTGGGTGTGCTTCCCTCCTTTTGATTTTGTTTGTACTTATTTTATAGGTATAGTTAATGTCCTTGGGTTGGAGTTTTTCTTCTAGCACTTTCTGCAGAGCCATATTTGTAGGTAGATATTCTTTAAATTTGACTTTGTCATGAAATATCTTATTTTTTCTGTCTATGGAATTTGAAAGTTTGCTGGACATAGAAATGTGGGAAGGCATCTATGGCCTCTTAGAGTTGTAGGATATCTGTCCAGGCCCCCTGGCTTTTAGAGTTCCCATCGAGACATCAGATCCCTTTCTAATAGACCTACCTTTGTATGTTATTTGCTTTTCCCCTTGCAACTTCTAATATTTTTCATTGTTCTATATGCTTTATGTTTCAATTGTTGGGTGTTGACAGGACTTTTTTTTCTGGTCCAATATATTTGGTGTTCTGGAAACTTCTTGTACCTTTATAGGCATCTCCTTCTTTAGAATAGGAAAATTTTCTTTTATGTTTTTTTTTAATTTTCTGGGGCTTTGAGCTGGGATTAGTCTTTTATTATTATTCCTAGGTTTGGTTTTTTTATAGTGTTCCAGATTTCCTGGATGTTTTGTGTCAGGAGTTTTTTAGATTTAATATTTTCTTTGACCAATGCAACTATTTAGTGCCTGAGATTCTCTCTTCTATTATAGTCTGTTGGTGAAGCTTGTCCCTATATTTACTGTTCACTTACCTAGGTTTTTCATTTCTAGAATTTCCTCAGTGTGTGTTTTGTTTATTGCTTCTATTTCCATTTCCAGGTCTTAAATAATTTCCTTCATGCCCTTCAACTGTTTGGCTTTCTTTAAGGGATTTTTTTACTCATTTCTTCAAAAATTTGTTTGTCTTTTCCTCTGTTTCTTTAAGGAGTTTACTCCTCATTTCCTCTTTAAGGACCTCTGTCATATTCATAAAGGTGACTTTAAGGTCTTTTGAATGTGCTTCAGCTGTGCTGGAATATTTAGGGGTTGTTCTAGAGACCTGGGCTGAAGCAGTGAAGGGTCTCCCTCTTCAAGCCTGTCCTGTGTGTTTTCCCTGTGTGTGACTTACTGCAAAAACAGGTGGTGATGGTCATCTATCTCACTGATACACAGTTGAAATGTGCACAGGGCTCCTAGGTAGGCCATTGGTTGCTAAGTGCAGCTAATCTGCTTCTTTGGGTCTCATCAGTTGCCCCAATCAGTTGATACTTAGCATGTGAGAGCTGGGCTGCTTGGTACTTAGCATGTGACCTGGGTCCTTCTAGAGGTCTTGTCAGCATCCCAGGTCTGCTGACCTGAATAGCATGTTTCTTTCTCTTGGCCTTATTCCTCTCTAGCAATAGGTTGCTGCAGCTGAGGCTATGGTGAGGACTTCTGAGTTTAAAGTAGGCTGTGTCAAGGGCCTCTGAGTTTCTTGAAAGAATAATTAATGAGGCATATCTAAGGTTGACCTGCTTGATTGTAGGAGAAGAGGAAGTAATGGGATTCATTAAGGAATTTAGGAAGCACTGGCATTACTCATTTTCTTAAGGCTATACTACCTTCCTTTGGAGATTGTCTTTAGGGAGGCTTGTCTCAGAGAATTTTGCTCTATTGTTCTTTGGATAGTTGAATGCCTAAGCAGGTCTCCTAAATTCCTTTATAGTGGCTGAGTTGTCTCTAATCTTTATCTATCTATCTATCTATCTATCTATCTATCTATCTATCTATCTATCTATCTATCATCTGTCAATCTATCATATGTCTATCATCCATTTATCTATCATCTTTATCAATAAATCATCTTATCTATCAGTCATCTATTTTCAGTCTCTACCTATCATCTATGTATATATGAAAGACTAGTTATTCCTTCTAATTGAGTCCCCAGTGTGTGAAGTAAAGCATAGATTCTTCTGATGTGTTCAATTTAATGCTTGTTTGGAGCTGGGCTGCTGCTTAGACTGAGCTCAGCACCGACACGCCTCATTTCAATAAGTTGCTTCTTGGCTTCATTTGAAAATTATCACTAAAAGCTCTTCCAAATAAATCATATGTGAAGAAGACAAAATTCCTTTAACTCATGAGCAGCATCTGGTAGAGGCTCTAGCTACTATTTTCTTGGCTCATTTTGCTTCATGTAGATTGGATGAGAGTTGGCAATTTTTCATCACCCATGTGAATTTCCATCAATGAAAGATAAAAATCTTCCCTTCTCAGTTGAAACTAATCAGATTCGGGCATCTGTTTTCAATATATCTCCAGGAACATGCATTGAAAGCTGTCCTATGGGGATGTAGGTGCTTCTGGTTTTGCTGTAGGGCACATGTGTGTGTTTTCAGTGGAAGATCACAATTATAAAAGTATCAATCTGCTTATTTTTATATTGGGAAAACACGGAAGAGACATAGATAGTTCTCCTCCATAAGAACATAATTTTAAGCCAGGAAGTACATCTTTGCAATCTAAAAGAACTTAGAAACCAAGTTTTTTTCTCCAGTAGAAAGAACATAGAAAGTAGACATTAAAAATAACCTAAAACATCTAAATATTGTTTTATAGTTCATCAATAAGCATCATTGCTCATGAACATCAACCCAATGGCCAGCATGGTCATTTTTGTAGCCGCCGCAGGCTGGCTTCTTATGGTCAAGAACTATAGTAACCATTTTGTATATAAATTCCTTTTCTTATAAAAAAGGAAATACTCCCTAGGTAGTAGGCAGTATTAAGAGTGGCTAAGGGCATGGACATATTCATGTCAAATAGGCCGAGTTCTTGTCCCGCAATCCCACTTACCAGGTTGATCATGGGTGACTTGATAAAGCTCTCTGTGACTCAGTTTCCTTACATATGCATGGCTGACACACTACTACCTGCACCTTAGGGCTGCTGTGAGGAGGAAGAAGTGTGTAATATAAGAAAGTCATGGAGACAACTTGGTGTAGAGGTCACTATAAGGGTTCAGGTTTGGGTTTCATCCTATGACAGCATTGGAGAAGTATTCCTAGGGGGTATTTCCTTCTACAGCATCTCCTGTTTCTTTAAGTAGGAAAATGGTAAACTCTTAGCTTTATGTGTTTATGATATAAATTATTTGCTTTCTTTCTATGAGCATTTGAGAGGAAACAAAAGCAGTATAAGGAAATACATAATAAAAAGAAAAATGTGCTGGGATAAGGTAATGCCCAGCGTTGTTTAGAATGGGAGGCTTGCATCAGTGCAAGTTCCTCACAGAAGGGTGTGTGTCTAATCGACGAGGATTGACTGAACAGATTTGCTGTGATTATTTGTTTCCTGTGACCAAAACTTTTAAAAATACTTCTCTTGGTGTCTTTGTCTCTGTCTCTCCCTCTCCCTCCCTCTCCTTGAGTCTCAGCTTATATAATTGGGTTTCTGTTACTATAACAAATACCCAGAATGACCAACTTCTAATGCACAAAAGCTTACTGTGGCTCAACGTCTTAAAGACCTGATCACAAGCTTCATAGTAACAGTCCCTCCACCCATGACTCTAGCTCCATTGCCTTGGGCCTCAGTGGCACATTCTGGAGGGGATGTTTGTGGCGCAAAACCATTTTCCTCATGGCAGAGAAGTGAATAAGAAGGAGAAGAAGAGACCAGGATCTCTCTGTCCCCTCAAGGACACACACCTAATGCTGTAAGGACCTTCTACTAGGTCTTGCCTCTTAAAGTTTCCACCATGTTCCAGAAATACTAAGCAAGGACCAAGTTTTCAGTGTATGGGGCTTTGGAGAACATTCCAGGTCCACATCACAGCACTTTGAAATGAAGCAGTATTAATTAAATAAACAGATACCTTGTTTATTGATAAGCAAAATAGATATATTTTACTAATTTTAAAATTGTTTATTATTATTATTATTATTAGTAGTAGTAGTAGTAATAGTAGTAGTAGTAGTAGTAGTAGTAATAGTAGTAGTAGTAGTAGTAGTAATGTTTGTGGTTCACATGCCACAAGAGGTCAGAGGACAACTTTGTGGAGTTCTTTCCTTCCACCTTTACGTGGGTGGTGAGAATTGAACTTGCGTTGCCAGACTTGCATGACAAATTACCTTGTCCACTCAGCCATTTCATTGCCTTCATATTTTTACTAATTTCTAGATAGACAAACTTTATGTTCATACAGGAAGGTTTTGGGAAATAGGATTTTTAGAATATCTTTCAATGGCACAGCCTTTGCTGTTTTTGTTAAGCTGAAAGACGCACATAGGTTTTGAAGTCACCTTCAGCATCAGTTTCTACTGCGAGGTTTAAAGAGTTAACCTCCAAAGTATTGGTGAGATATTTAGAGAGAATATAAACCTAGGCTTCTAGGGGAAGGAGACACTTAATTTATCATAATTTGAAAAGGAAATAAAAACCAACAACCATCTCTGGTATGTGTTGATGTTATGACGTGGGGACCCAGCTAAGCCCCAATGAATTATCAATATGTTTTCCTGTTGATTGATAGAGCTTTGTGTAGCCTTAATTTTTATCAGAGATTTTCTTCATATTCTTTAGTTTTTAAGTGATTTTTGCAGAGGGATGTGAAAAGAATCACAATCTGGGCTATGATCGTGTACATTTTTGGTTAATATGACTTTTAAAATTTTTATGCAGACCTTTGTCTCTAATACAGTTTGCCTCACTCCAACAATTCTTTGCTAAGTCACCCAGTTTATAACTTAAAAAAATGAACAAAGAAACACTGAGGCCGAGAGGCCCTAGTATTCTTGAGGCAGAAGATACAGGCGTTAACGTGGTGAGACCAGAGTGTAGAATGCCTTAGGGACCACCTTACCATTGTCCTTCACGATGTAGGGCAACTCATACTGTGCTCTCCTAAAGGCGAGTGTAAATGGATTTTAATAAACTCCATCCGTTATTAATATGACCCGGCCAGACCCCCAATAATCATGGCAGAGTCCTATGTTTTGTTTTTTTTTTATCAGCTCTAGCACAATTACTGAGGGATTACCTCTAATCTAATTTTCTCTATCGCTAGACTGGTAGTTCTCAGCTGCGCTCCCCAAACACTTGCTGTCTGAATCTGGCCCAGGTTATTTCTGTTCCAGCAGTCTGTCCTGGGGAGGGGAGAGCAGGGGCGGGGCATTTTACTCCTGTGCTCCTGGGCCATCACATCTAATAGAGACCACCTGTTTTCTGTCTTCTCCTCGCTCCTCCTTCCTCGTGGTCCCATCCTGTGATCCTAGCCTGGAAACTGGAACTCTTTCTATAGCTGTAGCCACCATTATTTAACCAATAGTTTTAAGTCGGAGAGAAAAGTTTGCACAGCATCACTTGGTGTACATGAGGATCTGCTCATCAGGGGCAACCAGATCTTGGGAGCCACTATTTAACGTTTAAATACATAGCAGCATTAGACCAACCCCCAACATGCCAGTGTCCTTGTGTAGATACTTCCCTGTTTGCTCCGAGTTAAAAGTATGTTTTACATACATTCCGAGTTAAAAGCATCTGTTAGACCAGGATAGTGACTGCCTGTGTGACCTCTGGCTAGAGGTTTAGTTTCTCTGGTTCCCAGTTTTTAAATCTTGAAAACGACAGCAATGAGGTGGTATTTCTGTTTAAGCTACCTCCACAGTTCCTTCTGGTATTCTTAGAAATATTTATAAAGCTACAGACTGCAGTTCTTTGGGGGAAAAAAAAAGCAATTTTTTTCCTCCATGGCAGGTGAGAACCTAGAGTCTCTTCTTGGTGATGGGATCTGAGAGGGAGTGTCTTTGAGCTGAGACACAACTAGTTATCACTTCATGTATATTAGTGCCTCACTAAAAACTGAAATGCTTTCAAAGTTGCATAAGCAAAAACTGGGGATTACGGAAGGGTACAGGAATCACCAAGTGTGTGTGTGGGGTACTGGCTTCTAGACAGAGTAAGTGGAAAACCTGATTCATTCTGTGCCTTTTCTAGCCCCTGAAAATCCTTTTTTGCCTTCTGTTCTGATGGTCTTCGTTTCCCTTTTCTTCAAAGACTGTCTTTTCCTACTTTGTGAGTGCAGATTCTGACCTCATCCAACCCAGCTTTGTGGATAGGAGCTGGGCTGTGAAGATAGGTTAGTTGTGTAAGACAACAGACAACTCCTGCCATCCATGGTTATGAACACACACAGGAGACTGACTTCCTGGCATGGGCTAGATGACCGCTTACACAATGGTGGGAAAGTGGTATGAAGTGTAGTGATAAAAGTGGGGGGCAGCATTGTGAGCCATGGGCCAATGGATCTCGCACAGTGGGGAGCTCAGCTGGAGCAGATCCTAATGGAGGTTTTTGTTGTTAGTTTTGTGGACACAAGGTTTCTCTGTGTAGTCCTGGCTGTCCTGGAACTTGCTCTGTAGTCCATACTGGCCTCAAAGGGAGGTAGGGAAGGTTCTAGGCAGAAGGAGCACAGTAATTAGCATGAGGATCTATGACTTCCAGGTGAATGAGTGTGACAGTCTGAATCACAGGGAGATGGACCAGAACCTGATGGTGGAGGAACCTGAAGGCAGTGTCAAGAGAACTCTCTTGTCTGTGGCAACAGCTGTGGTTTCCTTTGACTTAGATCCCTATGTTTAAAAAGAAAAAGTTATGTGTCAGAACAAACGTGATATTTAAATGCAAAGATTGGAGATACTGAGCCTTTTCATATTGATATTAATAATTCCTTTTAGAAAAACAGAGCAAGAGTTCTGAAACTTTTAAAAACCAATTTGAATCCTGCATATTCGTAGCGGCTTGCCATTGATGATCTCCAGTGAGTTCTTTATATCCATTTGTATCTTGAAAGAAGTTTAATATTTAAGGAACAGTGTTAGAAGCCTTTGTGGTATGATTGATTTTCCATCCCATGGGATGGAGAAATTGTGCTATCACTCATACCTAGTAATTGATTTAAGGTTTGAAAACTAATTTTCTTCCAAAGAACATGAAGATTAATGGAAACCTTCTTATAATCATTTCTGAACACCTACAGCTGGATGCATGTGGCTGAAGAAGAGTACTGACCAGTGAGACCTGAGACCTTTGTTCCAAGAGACATTTGCTCCTAAACATGGGAGCAATTAGAAGCAAGGTGACTGCACAGGAATTAGGTCTTAGGTTCCTGCTCTTATACAGGTATTAAACACTCGTAGCCTGGTTTTCAAAGTCCAGCCTTCCTTATCTTGATAATCTTAAGAGTGAAATAACAGCTTATTTCTGTTGATAATTCCCTTGAATGGGGGAAGCAAACAGGCCATGTGTTTCCTTGGTAGCACTTCTGGTAAAGACAAGAACAAGGATTATTTGTTCATCCCACCTGCATCCTCTACATCATTGTGGTGTGGCTGGCTGATCTATAATGCTCGGCTAATTGTATGGTTTGAGATTTAACTCCTGTCTGTTGCATTCTGGCAGCTGGCAGACTCTGAGCTAGAACAAGTGATGACTAAGCAATTTCTCGTTTTACCCGGACAAGAAGATATGAAGATGCACGTGAAGTTGTTTTCTTTTCTGGCTTGCTCCTGAGAAAGTTCTGAAGCTCAGTGTCTGTTTTAGGTGATGCGGCAAGTGTTGTGTAGCACCAGATTGTGTCTCAAGAATTCACTTTGCTCAAGATGATATGACAACGTCTACGGCATCACGTCCTTTCAAATCAAGGCTTGTATGGGGGAGAAATGGCATAATTCTCAGATAAGGAAACTGTATAACTATTGAAGCCTGTACAGGTGTATGAAAGGAATTTCCCTTCATTTATATTTCTTTCATCATGGTAGATTGGTATTGCTTGCTGATTAGTCGCAAGTATGTGGCTCAAACATCGACTTTATCAATAAGATGTGCTACTCCAAAGTTAGGGGACAGCCTTCCGAGGCAGCGCCATTTAGGTTTTCAATGGGATGAAATGTAGAAATAGGTTTTCTACAGTTTTCAATCACTGTTGTTGTGCAATAGTCTTCTTGGAGTTGACTAGCTTTTATGGAATTGGAGATAACATCTCCAATAAACTTCATGTCTAGAGAGTGTGTGATGTTATCTTTCAGCTTCTTAACAGTTTTGGATTAATTTTCCATCTCTCAATCACTGTTGAGATGAAAAATGCCTTAGTAAAGTATTATTTAAATTACCCAAGAAAAATTGTACTTTCTTGGGTAAATTCGTCATTTAGAAACATTGTCATTTGACTGTAGGCAATTATAATTTTTAGGCGATCTTATATTAATAAGTGTTATTAGTCAAGTGTTTTGTTACAGCAATAAGGAAAGTACCTATCAAAGCAGAGGGGAGAGCATTACTTTGGTCTGTTTTCCATATCCTGTGGGTCCTGAGTGGATTTGGTCCCTATCTGACACAGGGCGCTGATAATTTGCTGTGGCCTTACCTACGTCATCATTGTGCTGGAGAACAGTGAGAGTTACAGTGCAGGGCCTTGGGCTTAGCAATTTCCAGAAGCTCCATTAAACCCAGGAGCCAAATGGGAACTTCTTCTCACTCCACCTCCCATACATTTTTTTTCTTTTTGGACTATAAGGTGCCAGCTCACTGATGGAATTAAAGCTGGGTCCTGATAGCTTATGGATTTTTTTGTTGTTGTTGTTGCTAGATCATTCTGTTCCTCTGGAAAAAAATTTATGTGTAGCATTTGTGAGGGCTGGATCTTTTTCAAGGTTATAATTACTTTACAGGCTTTTGGCCAGGATTTTAAAAGTGGATGCATGTCTGCACAAGCATTCAATGTAGATAAAGTGATGTTTTACTCCGGAGGTTTACGGTGGTGAACTGCTGTGTTGTAAGCTTTCTTACAAAGCAAGGCAGCTAATTCAAGTAAGAGAAAAGGGTAAATGTGGCCTAGTATGCCTCCTGCTTGAAATGAAATGTCCCCGTATCCTACTTTTTATATTTATACATTCCTTTTAAATTCTTTACCTTAGAACACTATGTTCCAAAAAGCTCATTCCTCCATTGGCCAAATCCCATCATAAAAGAGGGAAAAAAGCAACATAAATAATATAAGTACGCCTCTTGCTCTGGAAGAATGACTTTAGACACTTATAATTCTTTTTTCCTGCCCCAGCAGGAAAACAGTGTGGATACCTCCTATCTCTGTGAACTATACAGCACTGCATCTGGCTCTCCTGCCAGGAGCAGGCATAGATGGGCAGGTGGTGGTTTCCTTTAGGTTCAGCCTTGAAAGTCACAACCATGGGCTCTGCTGGTCACACATGCTCACCCTGATTCATCGTGGGACAGAACTACAAACGGGCACATGCTCAGGGAACCGACAGTCATTAGAGGTTTTCTCTTTCTCTTCCTCTTCCTCCTAGCCCTTCTCTTTCTTGTTGGCTATCTTGAAACAGGATTTCACAATGTAGCCCAGGCTGGCCTTGAACTTGTGGGAATCTCCTGTTTCAGCTTCTGTCTGAGTGCAGAGACAGCTGGGCACCTGTATGCTGGGTTTGCAGTTCTACTACATCTACAGACTTGTCCTTGATGCTCTTTGCCAGTCTTTTGCTTTACATGTCATATAGAAGATGTTGTTCCTCAAGTTTATCTCCACTCCCACCATCTTCTTTTACTCTGTGAAGTAAATGTATTTATATCACAATATGATGGTTCATCTTCATTGTCAGGTCAACTTAATTTGGAATCACCTGGCAGACATGCCTCTGGGTCTGGCTAGGATGTTTCCAGAGATGTTTAACTGAAGAGGAAAGACCGACCCTGAAGGTGGGGTGGGGTACCATCACATAGACTGGCGTCTTGGATGGAGTGTAAAGGAAAGGAGGAAGTGAGCTTGACACTGACTCTGTGCTTCCTGGAGCTGTCTTGTGGGCTGCCTCACAGTCATGACTTTCCTACCAGGATAGACTCACCACCATGGGCCAAAACAAACCCTCTCGGAAGTAGCTTCTGTCAGGCATTTGTCACTGCCCTGTGAGAAGTAGGTAATATACCCAACGTCTTTTAAAACATGTTAGCTTGTGAGAATCTTCTTGGTAAAGTTCTTACTAATTTGCTTGGGTAAATTCATCTACATTTAGAAACATTGTCATTTGACTGTAGATAATTATAATTTTAGGTGATCTTACATTAATCGAAACATATGAACCATAATGCTATTTACTGCATCTCACTTGCTTGTACTTACTCAGAGATTTCCAGTTCTCATTAATTTTTTGTGTGCGTGTGTGTATGTTCTCACTTTTAACATCGGATTAATTATTAGCCTGTGTCCATATTGTGAAGACATTTTTTTTTTTAGATGTTTGTGTTCTCAACAAACCACCAGAGCTTTCCTAAACATCTTTAAAACAAGTATTGGTGTTTCCCACAAGCATTTCCTTTAAGGTGACCCTGAGATTCAGGCTCCTTGGAAGACCCCTCTATCCTCCTCAGCTCAAAATTTCCGTCTTTTTAAATGGTCCCTTAGCTTTAGCCTTTGCATGTAGCTTAGCATATCAACTGTACTGATTGTTCTTTGTATAGGAAACTACCCATGGAGTAGTTGGTTTTTTTTTGTTTGTTTGTTTTTTGTTTTTTGTTTTCTCTTCAGATTTATGAGCTGGGCAATCTCTCCTATCTTGGCATCAGAAGGAGTGAACACTGCTCTTCAGATCATACTCTCATGGGATCACTCTGTCAGTAGTAACCCTCAGCATGGCTCACTTTGTGAGGAATACATACAAGCCATCCATCAGAGCTCTCCTTCACTAGCATCACATTTTATGCCAGGATGCTTTATGAAACTTGAACATTTCTGTCAGTTGAATCACAAATATTTATTTAACACCTACTAATTAGATACAATACTGAATTTCAATAAAAAAACAACAAACCTCCTAGAGTACTTGAGGAATAATCAACAAACTGCTAGCTGATAATGGAGCAGTAGAACACACACAAGCACACCCTCCCATATCTTCCACAGTCATGAACACATACTGCATGTATGAGTGGGTATTGTCTTGATGCCTGGATTCCATGCTTGGTGATCCACTTACTGCCATCCGTCTACTGCCCACCAGATGGATTTTTTTTGGTAAATGTTGAATTTCTAGGTTGCTCTTGTGTAGAGCAGGGAAAAACCTGAACTGGTTGACCCAAATGTTTCCAGAGGAAGTTGGACATGGCTGTTGTCTGCCTTAGTATTATTATTTATTTTGAGACAGGATTTATTGTGTAGCCTAGGGTGGCCTTGAGTTTATTGTAATCCCGCCTCAACCTCCTTGTTGTTGGGATTATAGACTTGCCACCATGGCTATCTGGCTCACTCTGCTTTCTTGTTTCAATGTTCACACTTATTAGTCCTTTTTCTTTTTGTGCGCTCTCTCTCTCTCTCTGTCTCTCTCTGTCTCTCTCTCTCTCGTGTTGTATTGTGTCTTCTCATTTTTAAAGTTTTTGTTTGAATTTTTGATATTTCAGTCTCTATAGTGGATGATAAACCTTGGTCTAAATTCCCTCTAGTGTTCTTAAACCTAAGGCTATGTTGGGTCTTCTGGGAAAATCCATGTGTTAGAGAGCCATCATTAGGAATATTAATGAGTCAATGATTTATCTCCTCTCCCTATAGAAAGAAGAAATTCACTGTTCCATACAGGAAACCACCAGGAAATTAAAAATGTGACACCTGCAAGTTATGATAGGGCTGTGGAAAATATTTTAAATGTGGCTGAACTTGAAATGCCCGAGATAACAGTGAAGAAAAGCATCAAGTAGCATTACTTTAAGGATGCAAGCAAAGAAATTCCAAGTTCAGTCATGTGACCCAGGGTCTGTCAGATGCTCATTAGCTTCTGGGCCAACACTGGCTGACTCACACCCCCACCTCACACTAGTTGTGCCAGGTGATATGTGTGACACTGGTAGTCAAGTAAGATTCTGCAAATCAGAAATCTAGAAAATTTTAGAAAATACCTGATAAGGGTGATGATGAAGGGTTTCATGGAGGAGTGGTTTTCTGGAGTATGGGAGACTGACTTGTGTTATGATGCCACAGAACAAAATATCCTCTAAAGTTCCTGCTTTAAAATCATCCAAAGTACGTGCAACCAATTGTTCGTAATAAGTGTATGCTGTTAGGTGACAGAAACATACGACAGTCGGTGAAAGCGTTGTGATCAGAGAACTGCAAGAGCTTAGCCTCCTTTCTCCCAGAGAAGCAATAACTTGTACTCACTAAATTAGTGTGTGGGGTGACTTTTAAAACTTAAACACAGTATGTACCAATAAGTTAATTTTTAAAAACTATTTCAATTATTTTGAAATTGTGTGTGTGTGTGTGTGTGTGTGTGTGTGTGTGTGTGTGTACTTCCGTGCACCTGCAGATGAGTACTGTTACCCGTGGAAGCCAAAGGCATCAGATCTTCCTGGAGTTGGGGTTATAGGTGGTCATAAGCCACTTGACATGAGTGCTAGAAACAAACTCTGGTCTTCTTCAAGAACAGTACACACTCTGAAACGCTGAACATTTTTAACTAGCCCTAAATAAGCTAATCCTGTGACATGAACCAAATATGTTTGAGAGACCAAGCTAACACACACAGATGCACCAAACTATGTTCTGACAGTGTTAACCGAGGATTGAGAAGCCTGGAGGTCTCAGGTAATCCCCATAATCAGCATTGCTTAGAGGACTTGTAATGAAAGCATGAGATGCCTCTCTCCAGAAGGAGCTGGTTGCTGGAAATAGCTATTATAACAGTTTCAGTGGCAGACAGCAGAGTAAGAGAAAATAGAAATGCAAATCACTCCTGAAATCAAAGCAGAGTAAATTTAAATAAAAATCATAAAAATACCGACAGCAGCAGTCCATCGTGAACGCCATGAGGCGTGTTTCACAGTTGAAAAGATTAATTATTCAATTCCTTCTGAATCCAGCTAGTGAGTGTCGGGTCTGAAATGCTCTGCAAAGGCACACAGGAGGCAGTGGAACCTTCAGGAACGGGAGCTTGATAGTCGGAAGTTAGGTCATTTGATTGTGACCTTGAAGTAGAGATTAGAAATCTGGCTACTCCTCTGTCTCTAATTTCTGGCTGCTAGGAGGTAGATAGGTTTCCTCTGCCCCTCACACCTGACACGATGCGAGGCTCAGTTCAAGAGTACCAGGGCCATGCCACTATGACCCAGGGCCTCTGATACAATGAACAAACATGCTTTTCCTCTTTTGACTTGATTTGTCTTGGATGCTTTGTCTCATTGATGGAAAGCTAACTCATAGTTTGAGATACCTTGCTTACTTTGTAAAGGGATCAAAATAATTTATGTTTTCTCACTATGGATGAAGGTCACACTTCTGCGGACTGACACAGCCTCATGGAAGGTTTTCAAAACTGAGCAAAACTTTAAAGTCCTGGTATCCTAGTACAACAGAGGGGGTTCATCTACATGACGCATATGATAGGCCTCAACATCGCATGCTGGGGCAGGCCTGCATGTTACATGCCAGGATCACATGGAGATTCAGACCTGTCCCTCTTGAAGTCTGCCTCCGATCTAGCCTCACCAGAGGGGGGGGCTCAGCTTGACACTGGAGAAGATACACACTGTCACTGTGGGACTCTCACTTCCTCTCCTGAAGTATGGAAGTCACCCAGAAAAGTAAAATGCCCCAGTGCTACTCTAGGTCAGCAGAGACGAATCAGGATTTAAAGAACTAGCCCTGACTACATACTGTACATTTCAAAGAGATAGTCCTGGATATATTTTCAGACCTGTCATATTCTTAGAGAGAAGTTATTTTTCCCACAATAGTGCTTCATGGAAGTCTTCAAAGAGATGTTGGTGAGGACTGAAGCACAGCGGTGCTCTGTGGAGTCTTCTGTAGAGGGGTAGGCTTTGTGTCCTCAGAATGGATAAATGGGAAGTCCCATGAGGGGAACAATACAGCAGAACTGGGTGAAGGAAATAAGAGGTGTTGGGGACAGAAAGAAAACAATTATCCCAGGCTCTGAGAAAATGACCAGTAGAGGTAATGAAGGTTTGAACAGAGCAATGCCACTCATAAGAGCGGGACACACCACTAACCTGATGATAGTCTGTCTAGAGCTAGGGGTGAGGAGGCAGAATGTGTGAGAAGACAGGAATTCTCACTGAAATGTTCACTCTTCTGGAGCAAGAAGTAGCAGGAGCAGAGTGGGCAGCGTGTGCCCTGTGGATAAAATGTAATATGTAAATACTTGCTGTTGAATATGGCTTCTCACTGAGTATTCTCATGGCTGAGGGCTTGAGGTCAGAAATGCCCCAGACCTGGGGATCAACACTGTGTTATGTGGTTGGTCACTCGATCAGGATTCTGAGGATATGGGGGTGCACTGGATCAGGTAGACTCATGTCACTCTTGGCATGTGTGACTTGGTGAATTACTGAACCCTTTTAAATCTTGATTTTCTCATGTGTATAATGGGAACAATGACGTGGTCTCCCTCGTGGATTACTGCAATGGTTAAAGTAGTCAGACTATGTCCTGTTGAGTTACTCTTTATGTTGTGTGTACTATGACTAAACTTGATTCCACTGGTTGACAAGGACTGGACCTTTGAAGCATAGCATGTTCCCTAGATGCTGTGTCCAGTTTTCCCTCCCCCCTCCCTTGTGGAAAGATTCTCACCATGCATCTCAATTCGACCTTGAACTTGCAACCCTCTTGCTTCACACTTTCATGTGATGGGGCTACAGTTGTTTACCATCATATCTGTCTGCTCAGCTCCTCTGGTTGTCAGCTTTTGTTGTCACCATCTCACTTAAGCCTCACAACTGAAGCAAGTCACATTTATGATTTACACTTTACACATGTAAGAAAAACAAGGTATGAGGATGTAATTCATCAAGAATAACAAATCCATGGCTTTCTCCACCTATGCTCTGTCCATGGCTCCATGAAGTCCAGCATTTGTAAGGGTGGGCACCGGAGAGTCCTTAGGAATCTCTGGTTGAGGACTGAAGTGGGAAGGTTGGTTCCAGGGCCTTCAGCTGTCTTGTAATGCTGGAGCTGAGCGGGAAGCCAGTTCAAACCGTGCTCTTGCTGAGAAGGGCATCTAGGGTGTGGAAAGGGGGGCCTTCCCTGATAAGATTATGGGTGCTTTCCCAGAGTGCTGAGTGATTCATTTTATCACTCCACACAAAGACCTTTCAGCAAGGCCCTGTCCCCTCTGTGGGGTTGGAAATGAGAATATCTGTTTTTGATCATGCCCGACATATCAGAATTCTCTGAGGCAGTTGCTGCTGTTGTCTCTAGAGAAGAGGAGAGTGACCCTGGCAGGTGGCAGAGCTAGAACTGGGAAGGACAGCTGCCTGGGCTCAGCATCTGTGACCTGATCCCTCCTCCCTGGTTTTCCTCCCTGTCTTTTTTTGGCAGCTATAGACAGTGAGCTTCTGATTACTGTCTCCCCCCATCTCCTGCTACTGCCTGTTAAGGCAGTCTGTTTCCACATGCCTCCCTCTTGCTGGTCAGTGCACTTGGGATCTCTCTGTTACTGATCCCTGCACCTGGAATCTCTGTTTTACAGCCCAGTGCACCTGAGATCTCTCTGTTACTGCACCTGGGATCTCTGTGTTACTGGTCAGTGCACCTGGGATCTCTTTTTTACTACACCTGAGATCTCCGAGTTACCTCCCAGTGCACCTGGGATCTCTCTCTTACTGCACCTGGGATTTCTAGTTAGTGTGGTTTCCATCCATCTCTATTCGTCCTCCTTCATAATTTTGTTCAACACAACACTTCACTGCAACACAAACAGCATTGCTACTGTTTCTTCGTGACTTGTTGCAATGTACCTGACAATCCACATCAGTTCAGTTTTCTTATTCATCAATATAATCTGGTAATTTGTATTTTTAAAACCAATTAGTCGACTAACTTCATAAAAGAAATACTCATCAGAAAGATCATCTTAAATCTGAAATAACACATTTATAAATAAGTTCATGGTTATTGTGGAGTTATAGCAGGAACCATAGCTTGGGGCTGATAGAGTAGTAGGTGTTCATCCTCTAGATACTTTCAGTGGAAAGAAGGCGAATGAACACAAGCTTTATGACCAAGGAAAAAGCTATAAAGACAAAACAATGGATGGAATGCTTCTGAGCCATGTGGAAGATTAGCATACTTGTTTGGAAAGCATAGGTCAGCTGTGTACTTGCTTAAAACCCCCTCTGTACACAGCTAAGGCAAAAGAAAAATTCATGACATACACACTGATCATTATTCTGTTTCTCTTTTTTATTAGCCTTTGCGATAAGTGAAACTTCTATAAATCATGATATTATTTTATTATCTGACTTTATTCAAGTAAATGAAAATAATCTAGCCATAAAATTGGTATTAGATTTAGAGAGTTTCATAGTGTTTTCTTTGGGTAATTGAAACACAAGGAACAAATATTCTATTCAGTGTTGCAGATTTAAAGGGTTGCCTAGTTTCAATTTCTTATTTTAAGAACTTAAGTTTTTCCCTTGATGTTTAACATCATGTTTGAGTGTGTATGCCCTTTGTGTGTGTGTGTGTGTGTTTGCATGCATGTATGAATGTGTTGGCCAACTTTCCTTTCCTATAACAAACAACTGGGATAGTTAAGTTTAAAGAGAAAAGATTAATTTGGGTTCATTATTTCAGAGGTATCTCCATAATTGATTGACATATCATTTTAAGCCTACAAGAAGGCAGTCCCATCATGGTGGAAGTCTTGTGTAGAGTGGAACCATCTTCCTCATGGAATGGAAAAGAGAAAAGAAGAGATTAGGGTGCTATGACCTCTACAGGAGTGTACCCTTAGTGACCTAGGACCTCCCACCAGGCTGTCCCTTCCAACAGTATCAACATAGAATCCAAGCTATAAACACCTGGGCCTCTTGGGGAACTTATTATGCAAATTAGAGGTTAGATCACTGCGTGCGCCTGAATGTTGCTCCAACTTCAGCAGATCTCTCACCCTCTTCTGGCTTCTGTGAGTATCCGCATACATGTAACACGCTTACATGTAAGTAAAGATAAAATCTTAAAGGAAAAGTTTTTCTTGGCTCAAAGTTTCGTGGTACAGTTCATCATGGTGGGGGAGGCTTGGTGACAGGTATCTGGATCAGGAATCCAAGAGCTCACATCTCAGCTACACACACAAATCAGAGAGTGAGAACTATGAATGAGGTGACACTACAAACTCTCAAAGCCTGCCTCAGTGATGTACTTCTAGCAAGGCTACTATCATAAAGGTCCCATAGCCTCCTGACACATCAGCACAAAGTAGAGATCAAGTGTTTAAATACCTGAACCTCTGTGGGACATATCTCATTCAACCATCACATTTGTCCTGACACAACGGACTGTGTTTATTTAAACCATGAATCAAAAGAAAACTTTCCCTCTTTAAGTTGCTTCTTGTCAGGTATGTATTTGGTCACAGCCATGAGAAAAGCAGGGGATATACTACTGTTTGTCAATGACCCATATTGAAACTGAGCTGCTACCTAAAGGGCATATATGTGGTTAGAGTACCTCATGGTATACCATAGAGACTGTAGATTACAGGTTAGAGTACTCTACACTTAGTGTACTATAGAGTATAGGCTTTGGGATAGAAAGCAGAGAGGAGCAGAGAAAACACCTGGAAGATAAATAAGACACCCATAAAGTCCAGAGCAGGTGTCCTGCCCACACATGGTTGGTCCCATCTTTCAGGGAGATAGGGTAACAGAGGGCTCTCCAGGCTCCATGTGATGTTTCACACAGCTCTGAAGATAGACAAACACTAACTCAGAGGGAAAAGAGCCAGGGGGATTTATCAGAAGCATTCCTGGATTTTGAAGGAAGTGTTTTCCTGATGAGAAAATTAGGTACTGACAGCTCTGTTTGTTATGAACAATTTCACAGAATAGCAGCTTCAGACAATGTTGATGGGTTCTGCTCTGATGGAGCAGGTAAATAACCAAAGCACTCTGTCATCACGTGGGCATGGAAGACACAATAATTTCCGCACAAAGGTTCTTCCGGCCTATTGAAGAAGAGCAACAACTCCTTGTTTGAAAGTTGCAGATTTAGCTGTGTTCCACTTGTAAGAGCTAAGCTGTACCATCTCCCAGTCCCTTCCTTCCCACCCTTCACCCAGTGCCAGCTCCAGCAAGGAGCAGACCTTTTAAAATTGAACAAAGGCACCCGGGGTTCCCCTGTGAGAGCCCTCCCCTGTAGCAAGTGGTAAATGCCCCTGGTAGGTTTCAGATGTTGGATAGGGACATTGGGTAAAAATGAAAAAAGGACACGAGGCAGAAAGGGCAGTGAGTAAAACCCATCAGCTGAGGAGAAAGGAGTGTGTTTGCAAATAGTTTGGTATTTTCGGCTAAGCGTACTAAACATTGCAAACATATTGCCTGCATGCAATTAAAAATGATCTTTACCTTTTGCAAGCTTGTGTAGTTAAGGAAAAGGAAAACACAAAATAAAAAAATTATATTGTGAAATAACCCAAAAGTTAGCCATATGTAAAAGTTAAAATAGCTTTATCTAGATTTTCTGTTCACAAAATTAAGCCTGGTTTATAGATACGTACTTCTAATTTTTGTGGGTTGAGTGGAATTGTGGCTTGGTGAATATGAGTCCATAAGAAGTGTGTGTGTGTGTGTGTGTGTGTGTGTGTGTGTGTGTGTCTGAAATATCCTTAATTGACCTATGGTGTAGCTTACAACCTGTTGGTACTGTGGTGAACTATGAGTCTTGAAGGAAGAAGCAAGGGCACAATGGGGGAAGGGGGGCAGCCAAAAATTCTCTCTATTTTTTATAGTTGCAGGGGAGTCACCTAACCAAGTCCCAAAGGCTGAACATAATTAAATTCATAGTTTAAATATTAAATTAATAATTTAAACATATATCAGTGAAGAAGCTTATTATGGTATTTTACTTTTTAAAACCCCCCTTCTGTGTAAGTCATCGCAGCAAAATATGACATTGAGATAATTGCTAAAACAGACAGAGAATTCACTTTAAGTAAGACATCAGGGCAAGCACTTTATCCATGATTTAATTCCTCTGGGACCTGGTGAGGTAGGTGTTTTAAAGGTTCTGTAGAAGAATTTGAAAATTTAGAAAATTTTCTTAGGGTCACCCTGCTAGGAAGCGGAAGGCCCAGAATAGTGAGGTATCCCTGAGAATTGGTGTTGCTTGGTTGGAACTGGAATGAGGCAGAGCTTTACAGCCTTCTGGTATGTGGGCATCTCTAAGCGCGGTGTTTACAACAGCAGTTCCCGTGTCCTTGTTAGGTAGCTAGATGGAGATTAGTAACCTCAGAGGGCATTGAGGATGGACCCCTCCCTAATGAAATCTACTTCTGGCCTTAGGTGGACACAGGACATTCTTATCTGCTCCAAAGATGAGAACATTACATCCTGTTATCTCCTCCTGTAAGAGTTAATCCAGCTGGGGCCTGTCATTCACCTAGCCGGAAGTCCACCCCCCAGGGAAGCTGATTTACTTAAAGCCATGCTAAGGAGAGAGGAAGAATAGTTATCTCCTTAATGAGATAATGTACTTATCCTTCCTAGAAACCCCTCCCTGGGGGCAGTTACTTGCTGAGTTTCCATCTTGAAAATCTCCAGCTTGACTGATTTCCAGAGTTACCCAGAAAAGCATAACTTTTTCTTTTCCTCTTTTAATCTCCTTTTCTTCCTGACAAGGGCTGAGCGTGCTTCTCTTGACTTCCTTCTTTGACTGATATCCCTCCCTTCTGCTACTCAGCTGCTCATCTGCCCTGTAACTGCTTACTGCTCCCCCATCACAGACTCTGCTTTTCAAAGGCTTCCTCTTTTCTGTATCTTTCTTGGTTACTGCCAAGATGGACAAGCTGGTCTGTCTGGTGTTTCTCTCAAACGCTAACAAAATTGTTCTTGAGAGTCCTACTAAGTCTGTTTTAAAATTCTTTTATAAATGAGACTACACCCCACCCCCCAAAAGCAACTCAATTGCCCCCTGTAACATGTACACCCAATTTGGGGGTCCCCAAAGTTTTGAGAAATGTTCTGAGATGGTCTCAGGGTTTGCCTTCCTATCACCTGGATTGCACTGCTCTGTGTGGATGAAGCAAGGTTCTAGGGCCATAGCAGGGAGGTCAGTCCAGGCGCAGAAGAGGAGACTCCATACCTAGAGTGCCCAGTTTGCACTAACACTGCTTGGATGTTGGTCACGAGCGGTGGACAGGGCTTAGGATGCAGCCTAATCTGCAAGCACTGTACCCTTGAATCCTCACCTTATCACTGTCTCTGCTGCAGTTTTCCTGCACAGATCTATCTAATAGGTTCTAGGAAGGAAAGTTACCTCCCTCAGCCTCCTCATTCCCTCATGCTGGGCTCAGATGCACACCCTGGAACCTGTGACTGACAAGGTCCTCATGCTACCAGCTGTGTCCTTTCCAGTCCCAGGCATTTCTGGCATCTGGCAGTGTTCCTTTCCCCACTTGATTCTTAAGCCCTGTCACAGCTGAGTAGGTCACCGCGCCTGGAAACAGAGCTCGATGCTCATGGTGACATGTGCTGCCATTTCCTTCATGAGTTGGAATTTTAACCCCAATCTATAATCCTATTATGATGACTCCTCTAGCATCTTGACAAAGCACCCCCTTCTCTTAAAGTGCCCCTACAACTAGACTAACAAACCCATGCCATGTGGCTGGTCAGTTCTGAAAATGCTTAATTCTCAAGTTTCTCTGTTAATAGTTTTGAGGTTCTGTAGAGACTGATAAATCATCTTATGACCAAGCCTCCCGAGGCATTACTCTGATGGTTCTCTGTTTCGGTAAGCATTTAAAGCTCTGTTTCTGCAACCCTCTGGTCTGCATCTGTTTTTGTTTTGTTTTGTTTTGTTTTGTTTTTGTTTTTCTAATAAAATCTCAATCGTTTGGTTAAGCGGGGGAAGGCCTGCTAACTCATAGAGGCAGAGAAAGCACGCAGCTGACCTTCCTTCATAGATGATGTCCCAAAAGGAAGCTCTCCTTCTCCATGAGTCTTAAAAACCCCGAAAACTGAATGTCCTTCCCTTCTACTTCCTGTGTGCCTCTCTATCCATCCTCCTGGTTTCCTCTTATTCTGTTTTTTTCCCCCCTCTATGTTTACTACCGTCAACTGGTTGCTTGCTCCACCTCTTGACCTATGGTTGACTTTATTTAATCCTGTTCACAATTAGCACCTTGGATTAAAGGTGTTTTCTAGGGCTGAACCACACCACAACTAGACACAGATGAAATTACAGGTGATTCGGATTTATCTTAAGTGGGCGCTGGAAATCAACAGTAAATAATGCAATCTTGGAGGTCACAGTGTGATCAAATACCCTGCAACTTTGCAAATCACAGGTTTGCATGTACTGATCAGTGTAGGTGGGCAATGATGGGTCTCTTTGTGCTGACTCTCTCTCTCTCATTCATTCATTCATTCATTCATTCATTCATTCATTCATATCATGCTTGGTATAAATAAGCTATACAACACATTCCTTTGGCTGCCCAATTCCCATAGCACAATGTGACAGATTTTTTTTTTTCTTTCTTTCAGAGCTGAGGACCGAACCCAGGGCCTTGCGCTTTCTAGGCAAGCGCTCTACCACTGAGCTAAATCCCCAACCCCTGTGACAAGATTTTCTTGCTATATTTTGACCTTTACAAAATTTTAATTGTATTTGACAATGCTTAGCATTGCAATGTTATGCCCACGATGGCCCAGTAGAACCTCTTGGAAGACCACAGAGAAGGTGGCTCCGATGTTCATGAACGGCATTACCTCTTAACATTACTCAGGGCTAGTTGTGAGCCATGAAGATCTTTGGACATGGTAATCTTTTACTTTCCAAGTAGGAACAATGACTCCTACTTTCATCCTGATTTCTGTGTTGGTTACTTTACCAGGAATGAAAGTCCTTTTGTTAAGGACTTGAGGTACAGGGTACCAAAAATTGTTATAAAGCTCACCAGTTAAATGGATAATGGTTAAATGTGGGAAACAGTTGGTCTGACTCTCCGTCCCCATGTCTGTCTTGGCTAAGTAACCTTAAGACCCATAAGAATCCAGGAAGCATGTCTTCAGGTTTTCTTAGCTGGTGGGATTTTTGTAACTCACAGAGCCACTATTTTATTTACATGTCCTGTATGACCATGATGAAGCTTTTTGATTAATTGCTTTTGAATTAATCCAAGCATCTACTGAACAGTCAGAGACAAGAAGAGAAATCTGGGAGTTATTTCACATGATAGGGTGCCTGTTTCTCCCTTTTCAGCCCACCCTTACTTTGCTCCACCCGTGTTTCCTGGCAGCCCAAGCATACAGGCATTGGCAGCTGCAGGCTGGTGGACTTGAGTGATGCTTCCTAATACACAAAATGTGCTTTTCTGTAATAGAGTCAAGGAGATCAAAACACAGTGTTTGGGCTTCTTCTTTCCTTTGGACCAGCACTTGACAGCTTGGTCAGGTTGTAGGGTTCTGAGTTGGGCTGGGACATCTTGGTTCTTATAAATGGTGTAGGGTATAGTGGGGCTTGTGTCTTTCTGACGGACAGCCTTGTATTTGCATTCATAACTCTTGGAAATATCATTTATATGTTTAAAAACATGAATGCATTTTGAACTTGAAAATGTATTTTAGAAACGAGGGCCCATATATTTTGCCTGTTTCCTCTAAAATCTGTCTTGGTGTGCTTCAGAAAACTTAAAATATACTACTGTATGATCTTTTTGTTATAAAATAAAATTGCATTTTAAAAGGATTTGTCTTATTTTTAATTATGTGTATGCAAAGGTCCATGGAAGTCAAGGTGTCAGATCTGCTAGAGCGGGGGATAACAGGTGACTCTGAGCTGTCTGCAGCAGGTGCTGGGAACCAAACTAAGGTGTTCTGCAAGAACAGTATAGGCTCTTAAACCCCAAGCCCTTTCTTCATCCCAGTGACTACCTTTTAAACAAAGTATGAAACTTGGACTTAGCAGTAGGGTGCTTGCCTAGTGTGCACAAGGCCTTGAGTTGTGAGACCTGGCATGGAAATAAAATAATATACATCCGTCTTTCACGGGGTACTCAATAATTCAGATTAGGAGCAAAGTCATCATTTTATAGCATCTTGCCATTTATCCGTGTGTGGTGTTCTTAATAAAATAACTAACTTTTCATGTTTAAAGATCTTACATTTTTTAAGTGAGAACTTGGCAGATTACAGCTGGGTAGAGTTTTAGAGTCATTTCTAATAAATTGGCTGGCCTAGCATTTGCATCTGCTGTGTTCAAGTCCCAGTGTCTATTTTAGTTGTCTTGAGTATTAAATGTATGAGAAAACCGTTGACAAATTTTCCAGGGTTTAGAGTGGATTCACCAAATACCTCTGCCCTGTGTTCCACCCAATTCTGTTTCTTCCTCAGAAATACCATTATCTTACATTTTATATTTAGTTTTCCCTATTTATTTATGGTTTCAACACATATGTTTGTGTCCCTAAGAATGTATGTGATCTTTGAATGCATTGAAATTTAAATTAACTGAAGAACAGTTCTGTTACTCTTTGAGTTACCCTTTCACTTACCTTTCTGTTTCTAATGTTTGTCTGAGGCCTTTGGTTTGCCCATAACCAAATGGCCATTTTCATTCTAAGACCACACTCTAAATATACACTGCACTATAACCATGGGGTAGACATCTGGTTTTCCACTGGTGTGTTACAGGTAGTCCTGCTGTGGAGTTCTCTGTGCCTATTGATGGAGGGGTACAAGGCTTACTAGTTACTGACTAGTTCTAAGACTGACATATCTGCATCATAGGTCAAGGGCACTGTGACAGTTTGTATATGCTTGGCCCAGGGAGTGGCACTATTATGAGGTATAGCCTTGTTGGAGTAGGTGTGTCACTGTGGGTGTGGGCTTTAATACCTTTGTCCTAGCTACCTGGAAGCCATTTTTCTGCTAGCTGCCTTTGGAACGAGAGGTGGAAATGGACCTCTTAGGTCATCCCCTCCCATGTATGCCTGGATGTTGCCATGTTCCTTCCTTGATGACAATGGACTGAACCTCTAAATCTGTAAACCAGCCCCAATTAAAAGTCATTCTTAAAAGAGTTGCCTTGTTCATGGTTTCTGTTCACAGCATAAGGCCCAGGCTAAGACAGGCACCATTAGCTAAACGAACTTGGATTTCCTTGAATCCTGAGTACATTCCAATACTTAAGCTCAGTATTCTATTCGGCGACCGAACCATAGATGTTTGCCAATGTGTGTACTGTCAGACTTAAAATCCTGGCCAACCAGAGGGGCACTGAATGGTGGTGGAACATCATTGTGGGTTTGGTTGTTTTCCTATGAATTCTAAGAGATGTTTCATGATATGCTATTAGCCACTTGGGTTGTCTCTTCACTGCAGTTCATGTTTTAATTCTTTTATTCATTGTTTTTCTTGTTAGTGGGTTGTTCATATTTATGTATGCCTCTCCTGGGCTGTTCCTACCCCTGGTATTTTTCCTATTTTATCTGTGTCTACAGGAATATCCCTGGGGTTAGTTTTATCTATATATTTTATCTATGTATATTCGTGCATTGCTCTTTTCTTTCGGGGGGTGGGGCAGAAAAATACTCAAAATTTACACATTCATTCACAGGGCATGTGAAAACCGTAGCTGGTATGTTCTCTGCAGCAACATCCACTTTACAGGGCAAATAGGTGACCAGGTGAGTCGGAGAATGCTTTAATCACAGGGCTCACTTAAACAATCTCAGAAGGAAAGACATGACCTGGCCAAAAAACAAAACATCAAAGCGTTGGATTCTAAAATCAGGTGCATCAACCAAGAGGTGAGATTTCCACTCACAGTCTTCATCCACATTTCAGCAACCCAAACTCTCTACCCAGGAGCAGGAGAAATAAGTCTCTTCTTCCTTAAACCATAAGAGCAGATACAAAAGCTGGTCTAAATTATTACATTTACACAAATATAATAATGATGATAAATATAAAACTAACCACGAGGACATCTTGAACATCCAGCTCTTTTCATCAGTATGTTGACTCTTAGGTTTAAGACCTGGGAATACTTTGGTGGTCACAAAATAGCAAAATAGAGACTCTTCTTCCCTTCCCTTCCCCTACCCACCTCTTTCTCTTCTTTTCTTTATTCTTTTTTGCTACTGTCCCCGCCAGCGGGGACCCAGTTATTCAGGGTCCCGAAGAGGCTTTCTACCTGTGGGCCAAAATGGGGGTGAAGAGAAGAAGGAGACCAAGCAAAAGTTCTGTTGTCAAGGTCTCGTTTATTGAGAGAAATGTACAGCATTTAAAGCTCTGAGGCAGGAATAGAAGCGGGAACTGAAGCTTAGGGTGGGGGAGTTTGGGAAATGCCCAAGGATATAAGGTGAATCACGACACTGCAAGATATCCTCCTATAACAAAGAGGCAACAGTCTTCCGGGGACATGTTCTTTGAAAAGGTCGAACCTTTCTCAGGAATCTGCTCAGAGACATCTGGTGTTTTGCTCAGGCTGAAACATCCTGTCATTGCTCCCAGGGTCTTCCTGGGAAAGGCTTTAGTTCAACAATCTCATGTCCGTATGACAGTCATTTCAAGGTTAAACCTCTATGGCCATGCAGCCCAGAGTCAAGTAGCCACCTTGAGCTATGCAGTCACAAAGCGGCTAGGCCCAAATCCAATACGGCTCACTACATGCTACAAAACTAAAAAGAAATGAGTCAGATAAAGTCCTCACTTCCAAGACTTCCCTGTCCTAACTGTATAGCCTTCATAATAGTTCTGGGTGTGTGTGTGTGTGTGTGTGTGTGTGTGTGTGTGTGTGTGTGTGTGTGTGTGAAAGTCTTCAGGACTTGGGATAAGGAAATTGAAACAGTAAGTACAGCAGAACGATGATGTGGAGCTGTGATGGGAAGTTGGCTCTTCTGAAAGTCTCTCTTTAAGAAGGAACATGCAGTTCTTCCATGCAGCGGGCACTGAGGAACTACATGAAATGGATGCCTGAGGTGCCCACTCTGATGCCTGACCACTGTTTCCCATTTGTGGAAAATGTGGGGAGCTGGTAGCATTCTTGGGCATCCAAAATGTTTAAATAAGCTGCAGGATAAGTCATGGGATCCGGGGGGACCAGGGTCAGTTTGTGGAGGCTATCCCATCAAAGGCTCTAAGGTTGAAGAAGCTGGGCTAACACCTTAGTTTCTGAGGTTCCCCTTTCTTTCTTTTTAAAGAAAGTTTCATGTTAAAGTGCATTAAACCTAAACCAACCAACCAAAGAAAACCAGAAGATGAATACAGCCCACAAACCGGTTCTCTATAGAAGTCCATTGACCCACATGAAGTGACTATGGAAGTACATGCACATCCACACCCAGCGTCCAGTGGGGTAAGTCCTTGCCTCTTCCACTGTGATCCGAAGAGTCCAACTGCTTCACTCTGAGACAGCTGACAGTCTTTGGAAACAGCTATAGCTTGTCCCAAGTAACAAAGCTGTTTTTCAAAGCCTGTTTCTTTTCAAAAGTATAACAAACAAACAAAAGAACTCTTCTGTTTTGGCTTTTTAAATTTTCTTCAATTTTCCTCCTTTTTGTTTTCTGGTTTTTGGGAAGCAACAAGCTGGACTGTAGGGGGTCCCAAGGAACATCATTTGCATATCAAGAAGAGAAAAAAAAATAGGAGATGGATTAAGACAACCTAGAAAACTAAAAAATAAAACAGAGGTTCTCATTCATCTTTCTCTTTTTTTTTTCTTTTTTTTTTTTCTTTTTTTTTTCGGAGCTGGGGACCAAACCCAGGGCCTTGCGGTTGCTAGGCAAGCGCTCTACCACTGAGCTAAATCCCCAACCCAATTCATCTCTCTTCTTAGCTGATCGCCATCTTGTTTCCTTCCCGGAAGCGAGGGAGCGCTGTTCTGCGGCACCGTAGGGAACACTAGGCTTTTCCATCTAGCTTGGAAAGTGTGGCATTGCTCTGTCCCTCGGGGACACAGGCAGGGTGGGGATGACTCTACTTTGGACCACAGATTGGTCAGATCCTTGGTCAGATTGCTATTGAGAACACTGATGGACTGGTTCCAAGAGGCTAATCCCAGACAACCGTAGGGGACAGGAGTTCCTTGGGAAGCATCTTAGGCACACTCTCTTTCCCTTCGCACCCAGCACAACCATAGTGTTCTCTATGATCAGCTTCCTGCCCTGGCACATGGAGTTATCATTGGCCCCATGGCCACATTCAGTGGTGAGGGCTCCACTTCATGCTGCAGGAAAGGCTTTTCTCTAGTGTCTACATGTAGATCTGAATGGCCCTGGCAGACGAGTTCTTTTCACACCCTGTGCAGCAATGGCATGTAGGCATGGCTATACTTCTATCAAAGGTATCGTGGCTGGCTGCATGGTGGTGGGTTCCACAAGGTTCAACTTTGACATGGGTGGTGCGAGCGCTGTTCAATGTTCAGGAGAGATTTGTATGACTCTCTTGCTTGCAGAGGATGAGACCATCCTTGGCCTTGACATCCAACATGGAGGCAGAGATGTTTGAGGCTTCCCCTTTCTTTTCTTGGATGGGTCAGTCCCACAGTAGACAAGGGGACCAAAGAAATATAGAGCTCAGGGTCTGAGGTAACAGGGTGCTTGAGAGACCAGGCATGAAGCTGGCGAGAACCCAAATCTCATAAGGCTTCAAGGTGAAGGACGTAAGCCCCAAGCACAGTGAGCTGGCTGTTAAGGGGACACTGGCTGACATAGCCTGACTTATTTCAAGGCATCTAGAGACAGTGTAGGCTTGAGCCTTTCTAGCTGAGCAGAGCCACTGATACAGGCACCTGCTGGAACACATGGTTATTTAAGGTCATCGGAGAGTCTCACCAACCACGCTGGAGTAGAGTGCATGCGTAATCTACATGTGCACCTCAACTGGGATTTGTTCTATGAACTGGATCGTTTGGAGCTGCTGCTGCTGCAGACACAGGATCTGCTTTCAGACCCATGGGATGCTGTGGACAGACACACAGGTGTTGCTGGGGCATCTGTGCTCCGCTGGTTCACTGCCACCTTGGTGCCACAGAGTACTTCCAGAGGTCACATTGGTTTAGGCTACTTTGACTTTGGGTAAATAGCTTATTTCCTGAGGTGTGACTGTCAGGGCAGCCTCTGTCTTTAAGCAAAGGATAAACTCTGTGATCAGCTTTTTCTTCAAGACCCCTTAGTCCCTACTGTCTCCTGATGACTGTCCTTGCTGCTTCAGCTGGCTGGCTGGCTGGTGGCTCAGGCTCTGGATTTTCACTGATATTCATGATGAGGATAGGAGAATGCTCATTGCAACTTTTGCTGTGTTCCATGAACTCAGAGGGACTGAAGACTAAACACAGCACTTCTCTCATATGTGAGTCTCCTGGTGTCGACTTTGCTGTGGCTGTGTCCTCTGTCACTTCATTACCATTCCCTGGGTCGTTCATTGAGCATCTGGTTTTCTGTGGTTGCTCAACCCAACCTTCCCCCAAACTGATATACTGTGGCTTTGCCTGCTTGTGCCTAGACATGGTGAGAGAGCATCAGGGTGTTGTGAAGAGCCCTGGTGACTTGCCCTTTCTCTGCCACCAATCCCTGTTGTTGGGAAACTTTGCCCCTATTTTGTGGAATGTACATTCTTGTAATTTGCTCTTTTCTGTCTTTATCTCGTGAGTCATTCTTATGGCTTGAATTGTGACCTCATAACTGTTAAGTCAACATTTATACATTGAAACACAACCTCAGAATGGGCCAATGTTTAGAGACAGACTTTTTAAATATCTTTACTTATTGCTACATGTTAGTAATATAAAATGGATTTCTTACCCTTTCCTATCCTGTTAATACTTTAACTGGTCCATTTCTCTCCCTAGACTTTGTTGCCATTGCCTCCTTCTCCTCCTCCTCTTCTTCCCCTTCCCTTCTCTCTTCCCATCTTCCTCTTTCTTCCTTAATGAGCTTCATTTACAGGAGCATGGGTGAGAGGTTATTTATAGGATCCTGAGCACTTTACTAGAGTCTACATCACTGGTACAAAAGGAGACAGTCTCTATAAAGAGGAAATGACACTAAAATGAAGACAGTAGAGTGGTCCTTACCTGATGTGACTGTTCTCAGTAAAGTGAGTCCTTATCCAGTGTGGCTGGTCTCAGTAGAACAGGTTCTTACCCAGTATGACTGACCTCTTTATAAGCAGAGGAAGTTTGGAAACAGGGAATGAGGACATGGGGAGATGACCATCAGAAAGTCAAGGAGAGTCATTCACAAGAATTTAATTTTGCAAGAACCTTGGCTTTCAAGCTTCTGACTTTTGAAACATGACTTTCTACTCTTAAACTGCCTCTTCTGTGCCCATTGGTGCTTTGTTGTGGCAGCTTAAACAGGCTAAAGTAATTGCCATTTTACCAAATTCCTAGAATTTGGAAGAATGTCTGAGTCAGCAAAGTGCTTGTCTTATAAGCATGAGGAACTGAGTTCAACCCCTGGGACCCAAGTGGGCATGGTGGTGCACAGTTGTAATCCCAGAGGTAGGAAGATGGAGACAGGTAGATCTCTGGGGCTCACTGGCCAGCCAGTCTAGCCAGCCAGTCTAGTCAGCTTGTTGAGTTTCAAGTAATGAGAGACTATGTCTCAAGAATCAAGGTGGGCATCTTCTGAGGAACAACATGTGTGGTTGTCCTCTGGCCCCCACATGCTTATGCACACGTGTGGTGCCAGGTACATGACTCAATCTTTTTCAGGTTCAGAGCTGTCAGAGTTCCCAATGCTTTTGTGATAGATGTCTAGGGCTTTTGAAGTAAACATGAGCACCTGGGGGACCTCTCATTTTAACCACTCAGTAGGCTAGTTGCTTGCTCCAAAGTCAATCCCCAAAGACATGCTCTGAAATATTACAAGTTGTTTCAAGATCACCTTTGATCTGCCTTTCGTGAATTCTGCATGTTTTGACTCATGGTTCAATATGCCAATCTTGAGAATTTATATGTGGTTTCTTCACAGTGATTTTGTTTTGGAATGACTTATATATCCCATTGTGTCTGTATTTATTTTCCACAGTGAAATTTTTTATTTTCTTATTAAAAATTTAAAATAATAAAAACTTTGGGTATATATGTATGTTTGTGTCCATGTGTGTATTGGTACACATGTATATGCTAGTGTATGTGGAGGCCAGAGAACAAACAGGATGTCATTCGTCTAGAATGCTACCACCTTATTTTCAAGACAGGGTCTCCCATTCACCCTGAGCTTCCTCATTAGGTTAGGTTGGCTCACCAGCAAGCTCTAAGGAATCTGTTTCTTCCCCAAGCATTGGGATTTCAGGTGCATGTCACAACACCTTTTTATTTCATGTGGGATCTGGGAACCCAAATTAAATCCTTATGCTAGAAAAGAAAGTACTTTACTGATGGAACTATTTCTCCAGCCCTATAACCTTAATACTGCAAAGTTAATTCTATTTGTCAAGACTAACCAAACGCAAATGCTAATAAAACAGTAGAACATCCTTTTTACAGAGACACATTTCTTCTTTGGTTTTTTTAGCCACGGGTTCATATGAGCACCATTGTTCATGCTTAGCAATGGCAGCTGGCATCCAATGAGTAGTCAGTGCCAAGGCAATTAGCATTTTACATGTGCATCTCACTTTGGTTCTTGCAATGACTGTATTAGGCAGTCACCTCAGGCTGCCATCACAAATTACTATGGAGTGGGTGGCTTGAGCCACAGAAATCTATTCCTTACAATTCTGGAGTCTAAATGTAGTATGTCAGTGTGACCAGATTCTGGTTAGGCCTTTCCTTCAGGTTTGAAGATGACTAACTTCTCCTTGTGTCTTTCACACACACACACACACACACACACACACACACACACACACACACACACACACGTAAGGCGGGAAAGGAGAGGGAGAGACAGAAAGACATTGACTCTCTCGTATCTTTTCTAATAAAAGTACCAGTCCTTCTGCCTCACTCAGCCTTCCCAGTAGTTGGAATTAGAAGCACATTCCACAGCACCCAAATAGAATGAAAAATTTTATTAACTGTCTGTTGTGGTTTGCCCTGAAGTTATCTGTATTTTGATACTAATTCTACTGCCCCAAGGACAGTTGCCTAGTCTTGTACTCAGAACTCAAGTGACTTCACCAGAACCACCTCCCCATTGAATTTGTAAAGTACAGGTGAAGGGCAGGTACAGGATAGAAGCAGGCTTGTCATTGGAGGAGAAGGAAGGATGGGCAGGAGAGAAGTTTGAAGGAAGAGGAGGGGACTAGAGGAGAGAGGAGAGACAGGAAGAGACAGGAGAGGGGAGGGTGAGAAGCCATGGCAGGTGATGTTAAGATTCTGCTCTGTGTATTTACAGGTTGTTATCAATGTTCCTAAAGGATGGATAGTACAGGGCTTTGTATGTTTAAGTGGGCAATTATATCTTACCTGTTGGGTCAAAGATTATTGTATTGTGTGTTCTTTTATGAGAGGGTTTGAGTGTAGGAAAGAGTGCGGCAGCAGGAGACAATGGGCCACCATGGAGTTGGGATGTGATTCCGCCAAGATATCTAGCAAATTATCTTGGGTCACCAAGGTGAGGACCTTGCGAGGTAAAAGACCAACAATACTTTTTATTTTTATATTTTTACAACAACAACCGTCACATTTCCTTGCAAGGCAGATGTGTACAGACATGTTCAAATTTTAATCTATAATCACAAGGTGGTAATGTTAACATATTTTTGGGTTTTGGTTATAAACTCCAACTAAATATGTATGATAAATGCCATAGAAATAAGACTGAAAATACAGCCTCTGGTCAGTCTTTCCAGATGCAAAACCCAGGTCTGCTCAACTGTGTCACCTTGAGCAATGTCTTTAACCTCTGTCTGTGTATCCATTGCCCCAAGAATAGTGTCCTAGCTCTTACAGTCTAGATCACAGAATCATCTGTTTTAAAGATTTATTTTTATCTCCAGCTGTGTGTATATGTTTGTCTGTGTTCAGTATATGCACATGACTGTGAGACCCAAGGAAGTCAGAGATATCATGTCCTCCTGCAGCTGGGGTTCCAGGTAGTTGTGAACTGTTTGATGTGGGTGCTGGGAACTGAACTTGGGCCCCCTCTTTTCTCCATCCCTTTTAAGAGAGTTTTCTGAGTTAAAATATGTACTGGAGTTCAGACCCATAGCAACCATGTTTGCTCTTATTCTCGTGTAGGTGCTTATACACAGACAGCACAATTTTGTTGGGAATCATCAGTTGCTAGAAATAGCACAGGGGTTATCCCAGCTTTCTATCTTAAGCTGTACAAGTGTATGTGCACTTGTGTGTTTCTCTCTGTGTGTGTGTATACATTATGGGGCTGGAGTAAGGGTTTCCCAGTTAATGTATCCAAAGACCCCTTGATTTACATACCAGTTAATCACTTTGCAGTTTGACACATTCATTTTTGTACACCTTCTCTGGATTACCTGACTTACTCTATTGACAGCAAAGACCTGATGTCTCTTTCCTTTGAACCACACAGATATATGGATTTATCTGTCTGCTTGGCACCTCCGAAGGTTTTTGTCCTATAAGATGGTGGTTCTTTGTGATATTCTAGAAGAGGGGAAAAATTGACCTTTCTTCTATAAAATGATAGAAATAGTTTCTGAGAAAGAAACTGTAAGGTTCATGCACTGCTGGCTTCCTCAGATTGGTCAACCATTGACATCCTGTCTTAGTGAGTCCATGGACATCCTCTAGAGAGCTGTCCCTGTGGTCCTTGTCACCATGCCAGCATCTGCTACCCCGGGCTCTCTATTCCTGTTCCCACTTAGAGCGAGTCTGTTAACGGACTGGAACGGACATGGCTGGGAACAAATGTTATCATGGTTGAACATGAACTGTGGGCTAAGTTTTGACTCTAGAGATCAACCTGTCCAACATTCCTATATAAAAATGAGTCTTCGCCTATGATGTGATATTCTCCCCTGTTCCCTTGTGTTGTAAAATGAATTATGACTTTGTTTTTAGGATTCTTGCCTGTGTACCTTTTTTTTTTTTGCCTTGTTTTGTGTTCTATTTTCACGGAAGGCTGTGACAAATTTCAGAGGATCCCAGAAGAGCCCCGTAAATAGCACATTTTCTAGAGTGGCCTTGGAACTTCACCTTGCTGAGTACATACAGAGTCCAAGCTGCAGATGGTCCCCTACCCCTCTCCCCTGAACCCCACATGACTGCTTCCCACATAGGCTCCAGTGACATTTTTAGCGTTTTTTTTTTTTTAAACTCCTACTCCATGATAAATGTACTGCCATTGACAGGCTACATCTTCAGTTCAGAAAACAATGACAAAAACCCAAGCAGACACGCGACTATGTCCTAGGACAGTGCATTACAAATCTGGCATTGGAATTCACAGGACACTCAGAAATGCCCTGGTGGATTTGAGGAACTAGGAAGGCCACAGTTTGAACTGAAAACTGAAATCTGCTTACTGTTCTTACTCTGCCATCTCCTAAAGCAACCTACAGTATAGTTCCCAGGCGAACACTTTCTTTGCAGACTACTTACCTTTTACGTCTCCTGTTCTGACAATAATCTTTTATGAGTTCAGCTGGGATATCCCAAGGACATTTGAAGTCCAGGCTGGTGACAGACACTAGGATGGGTATCCTTTTGTCTTGGGAAACTTGGCAACTACTGTTCTCATGGCCTCGGCCTTAGAGAAAGAGCAACTTCAGACTAATTGGCAAGCAGTGGGGAGTGCTTCCAAGTGCCAAGTGGCTTACAAGGACCCACTGTGCCCATGCCTGCAGACCCAGCAAGGTGGTGCAGGCTGGGTTTGGAGAGGCCGGTCTGGGAACCTTACCCCTGTGACAGTTGCTGGTTGAATCAAGAGAACAGAAATGGACTCTAACATCTGTGTGTGTCAGTTTGTTCCTGCACTGGAACCAGGGTAACGCCTGCCACGTTGCCACAACGATCTCTTTTGAATAGAACAACCATCAGGCTGATGGTCCTTTTCTGAGCAAATGAGCCACTTTGTACTTGTTCAAGAGAGCTTGCCTCTGCCAGGAGTGCCTTATACTCCTGTGAATAGCTTTCTTTGCATACATTTTCATAGGAGACTGAGGCATTTAAGTAGCATTTTAGTAGTTCTTTGTATTTTATGCATATTATATTACATATTCTAGGATCCCATCTTATAGGTCAACATAATAAACATTAAGTTGTTATATTTGTGTGTGGCTGTTTATGTGTTCGTATGCATGCAGGTGCAGGTGCAGGTGCAGGTGCAGGTGCAGGTGCAGGTGCAGGTGCAGGTGCAGGTGCAGGTGCAGGTGCAGGTGCAGGTCCAGGTGGAGGCCAGAAGTCACCCCTTAGGTGCTGTCCATTTATTTTTGAGACAGGGTCTTCTACTGAATCTGGTGTATACCAATCGGGCTAAGCGAGCCGGCCAGCGGACTCTAGGAATCATCCTGCCTCTACCTCCCCAGTGCTGGGATTGTACACATGTATACACTATTGCATATCTAGCTTTATAAAAATATGGGTTCTGGTGGCTGAACTCAAGTTTACAACACTTTACAGACTGAGATCACAGCATTTGGTATTAAATTTAAAAGGAAAGTTTGGGAAGCAGGTAGAAGAACGTAGGGATGTCACCCCTCATGCCTGAAAAAGAAGATGGACACACATCCTCAGCCCAGGGTGTGAACGGTTTGATTTCTTTTCTATGTTGCCTTTCTTTTGGACATCTGTTCAGTCCCCCCTTCCCAATTTCACAACTTGTGTCTAATATGTTTCTAATTCAAAAGGTAAGCACTATGTACGGAAACACGATTCCGTTTGTATTTAAATTGTCTTACTATGCACATGTTTTCTCCTTATTTCTTAAGTTTTTCTTTTTAAAACTATTTGTGAGTGTATGCATGCATGCATGCGTGTGTATGTGTGTGTGTGTTTTGTCTGTCTCTGTCGAGTACACACACACACGTATGCATGCATGTGCACGTGCGCGCACACACACACATGCACTCACATACACACACACTCATGCATGCACATGCACGCACACACACACATGCATGCACATGCACGCACACACACACACTCATGCATGCACATGTGCGCGCGCACACACACACACACACACACACACACACACACACACACTCAGGCAGCAAACTCAGTTCAGCAGGCTTAGCTGCAAGCACCTTTGCTTGTCAGCTCACCTTGCTGTTCTATTGCTTTCTTCATAATGTGCCAAATATTATTCTAAATGTTTTACACAGATTACCTGGTTTAATGTTCACACGACCCCATGGCACCACTAACACTCCCATTTCACAGAACTGAAAGGGGGCTAAAAAGTAAAGGCAGAGACCTCATCTTGCTTGGGCTAGAGAAGACCAGGGACCTATGTCCAGGCAGTTTTACTTTAAGGTCTTTCGTCCCCAGCCTACTCCATGACAGAGCTTCTAACCCTGACCTGGTCCTTGGATATAAAGCTTCACACTTGCATTTTTTAAATAGATTTAATAAAACTTGATGCTTTCGTTATGCAAAAAGCAAGCATCAGTGCTGGCTTCTCGTCCTCTGCAGTTCTGTGTCCAACCAGCGCCCTTTCTGCTGGTTTTCTTCTTTGTTCTAGGACTCAGTAGGAAGAATGAACTCTTGGCAGAGACAGCACTGTATTTTATTCCCCATTAACAGGAAGGCACAGCTCACTTGAGTCATAAGAATGCTAAAATAACATTGTGCTTTGACTTTGCCCTTAAGATACTGATTTTGCTCACGAACATTCTGGACATCGTAGATGCATCTTTTCCTTCCCTTCTCAGTTTCATCTGTCTCTAAAACAAGTAGAGAAAAATATTATGGTTCTGCCTTTTTCGAGGAAAGTCTTTTCTTAAAAAAAAAAAAAAAAACGCTAGGTAAATAAAAATTTTCAGAGAGCCTGCCATTTGGAGTGTGCCAGGGATCTGACTGGAGAGCCAGCCTCCGGAGTGAGGAGACTGTTTATCAGGGAGGCCCATCACACTCCCTCTCTCCGTGGAAGTTTCATTACTCTTTGAAAATATCTCTCAGGCTGGACTGAAAACCATGGGGGATTGGTATCCCCACTGTGTTGAGCATCCTGCTTGTGTCCTGGCAGCCCCTCAGAAGGATGTTGCTGAGTGAATACATCAGTGTGCAAACCCTTGGTACTTGCCATTTGAGGCTGCCAGGGTGTCTTTTCTAAGTAAGTAATCAGCATGGACTCAAGTGCTTGAGAGATGGTGGATAAAGGACCACAAACATCACATCATTCCAACACGCAGGAAGCTTCCAGCTCTGCAGAGGAAAAAGGAGGATCAAATTGGCTTGCAGGAGGAAAGGGTTTTTTTTTTTTTTTGTTGTTTTTTGTTTTTTGTTTTTTCCTTTTTTTTGGAAGGGTCTTTGTGGGAAGGGAGTGACACGGAGAGGACATTTCAAGGTCATATGAAGAGCAAGACCAGGCTGGAGACCAGTCCAGGGAGAGCATGAGGGTCTTCAAGGACTTGACTAAACAAACCCCAGTATTGGCCCCTTTCTTGGGTGCTAAGATCACAGGCTTTGTTGATGCCAGTGGTTGAAGGGCTGGGGCTAGGGCTAGAGGGGAGGAGTCAAGGGCTGGTGGAAATTTGTGACAAGGAAGGCGTTTTTAACAAACTAAGGGCAGCCCTAACTCTGAAACCATTCTAAAGCCCAGGCTGCTGGGTTACAGAGCAGCGGACCTAGACTTGTGTGGGGACAACAAGGGAAGGAATTGCTAACAAATTACATCAGAGTAGCTAAGCAAACCCTGTTCTAGAAGAAGCCAGGATACCTCGGAGTCTCACTGCTGTGTTTTATAAAAAGATAGAAGGCAGGGATATGGTGCTGGGGAAGGGATGTCTCTGTGGGCCCATGCTGAGGCATCTCTTACCCCTGAGTACCAGCCACACGACTTTATAGTATAGAATAGAGTTTATTTAGGGCACGGGGAGGGGAGTTGAGGGAGTAGAAACAGAGAAAGGCAGAGTCGGCGGCAGGGGTCGAGGTTGGAGGGCAGTGCAGTGTAGAGGAATAGAGTTCGCCCACGAGCATGTGGAGAGAGAGGGAGGGGGGAATGGGGAGAGAGGGGGAAGAAGGTAAGGGAAGAAAGAGAGCAAGAGGGTGAGCAGGGTGGGCAAGCAGCCCCTTTTATAGTGAGTCAGGCATACCTGGTTGTTGCCAGGTAACTGTGGGGCGGAGCCTAGAAGAAAAGCCAACACTGCCTCTGAAACTGAAGTTGGCCCAGGCAAGAGCAGGGCAAGGAAGGAGCTTACAGAGCTACCTACAGAAGGGACTTTGGGCTTGGGGCGAGGTGTACACATGGCTGACATTCCAAGGTACTCTCGGTCACCCCAGGCTTACTTGATGCATGTGTTGAAGCATCGAGCAGGAATTCTTGCTCTGGTTTTCACAGCGTCTCTACTGCAGAAGCCTCACAGGCCTTAATCTCACGGTTACCTGCACCTTCTACCATCTCAGTTCCAGGCTTTCCACAAATATCAAAGTCCACTTTTTCTTCTGATGCTGATTCCATATGCCTTACTTTATTCTTTTTCTAGGGGGTGGGAGGAGTGTCACAGTTTACAAACCGCAAGAACAAAGCCATTAACAAGAACAAAGCCAGGAGCGACAAAACAGGAGGCACAGAAACGAAACGGGAGGGGCTTTAAAGCTTGAGAAAGCACAGCGGGGTACTGATGTTTGTTGAAAATCCCCCCCCAGACTCTCCAGTCGTGTCAATACAATTCTGGGAACTAGGAAACTGTCTCTAACAGAAATAATAGTTGGTAGAGACGGTGTTTCTAAAGTGCGGGGTTTGCAGAGCCATCTGCTTTAAAGCCTTCGAAGCACTCCCGGCATCTCAGTCACTTCCGCATCGCGGCGGAGAAGCTGGAATGCCTCTGGAGGTAATTACTTCAGGCTGAGCCTTAGCACTACTGGTGCTACGTCATTAGCACCGTGGTGGCTCAGAAGGGAGCAGGCGGCTACTTTCAGTGGGTTTTAAATGGAGATGAAATTAAAGTGGAGTTGTTGGGCAGAACTGTTACACGGATGTCCTCACGCAAAGGGAACAGCAAGGATGTTGTGTCCCCTTCTTTTGCACTTTTTAACACCCCCGCTCCCTTAAGCCTTGCTTTCTATTATTACAGTGCAAGGGCAGGTTTTAGGTCCTCTGTGTAGCTTTTCCCACCTCCAGATGCATCGCTCTCCCGCTGTTGGTGGTGTTTGGACATTATAATTCTGTTTTATATTTCAAGTTGCAATTCTTTTTTCCACGGTAACGCCACACACACACACACACACACACACACACACACACACACGCACGCACGCACGCACGCACGCACGCGCGCGCGCGCGCGTGCGCCTTAATGGATGGGTTTGATTTCTAGGAAACGTAGGGGGAATGGATGTGTAGCGTCATCCAGTTTCCATCAACAAGCAGCTTTTTGAGGAATTATTGTGCACAGGGCATGCTATTGATGATGAGTGCATGTGTACACTCACCAGACTTTCCAGGCTCCCATCCACAAGTGCACATACATCCTTGTAAATGCCATGTTAACAAGAGGATATCAACAAAGGAGTGGAAGGCATATGCTTGTTCATTCATGCATGGGCAAACTTTGTGCGCTGTTGGAAAGCTCGAGGTAATAGAATTTTAAAATGCCACTAAGGAGTGCTGTGCATGGGTGGTCCTGATTTCTGCAGATGTAAGGAGACAGAAACCATGTTAGAACCAGATCGTAAGGATTGCCATGGACGGTGCTTGATATTTATTATGGATTCTCTGGGTGAGTATTGTTAACCAAGAGACTAATGAGAAAGATTTATGGTCCTGAAAAATCTTTCTGGAATCATGTTTGGAGACAATTGTGGTCTCAAAATGTGGCAGGGCAAATCAAAACATAAGAAGACTGTAAGAGACCGTGCCCTATTAAAAAGGGCCACTACATCAGAGTCCTTTGAGACAAGGACAACCCACTGATTGAGAGCAGGGGCTATTTCTGGTTGAATATGATACCAGTTTAGGCTCTCTTTTCCTGTCATTTGCCCTAACGATGAACTGAAACAACCAAGGGCGTGTTTGCTCTTGAAAATAAATTAATCTTGAAAATAAGAATTTGATTAAAATTTCTTTTTTTAGAGATTAGATTTGTTTAATTTGTTCAATTAAACGCGAGGCCTCTGCAAATGAAATTTGAAGATGTTCATTGGAAACATTTTATGGTTTAATAGAGCCTTTTCCTCCATGCAAGATTTTGTTTATTAATAAGATTCATGGAAATTCAATAAAAATCGCTTTCATCATTACTCTGTGCTCTCTCAAGAGTTGAAATACCCATTTTATTATAAAAGATGAGGAAAGAGCAACCCGTGGAATTCAAATGAAAGCAATAAAATCTTGTAAGGATATATAAAGGGAAGAATTCATGTGAGCAAAGGTTCATTAGTGAACAGAGAAATTCACGGACTTTGCTCTGCAGCTGTGAGCTGACTCTTGAATTATTGAAACAGTTCCTTAGTCCACACCCAGTTCCTCCATTTTCTCCTACTCTTGCTTGGAACAAATAGAATCTTTCTAGGTTGAGCATTGGGGGTGGGGGTGGGGGTGGGGTCCATGGTTAAAGAGTCCACTTGTCTACGTAAGTCCAAGCTTGATGGGAGATCTATAACCCTGCCTCTGAAAAGTATTAACTTGATGACATGTATTTCCCAAATGAGGCTTCCGGGCTTTTCTGAAAGGAATGCTTCAGGGCTGTAGAGTGCAGGGTTGGTTTATACTTGAGATTTTAACCTCCTGCTCTCCTAGCTTCTTGGCTTTGCAGATCGTCAGACTCTGAGGGCTCATAAATGCTCATTTGTATAGGCTCAGATGACTAAGGTGTCTTTGCCTCAATGATGTTAACATCAAAGGTTTGTTTCAGGGTCCTGAGTCCAGAATGCCAGTGTAGAAATGTAACTTTGGGGGTAGGGGGGCTGTTAGGATTAACCAAATGAGATAATATAAAAATCTAAAAGGGAAGCATTTTCCTGGTTTCACCAGGGTCTATTTTTAGTGTGTGGTATGTTCAAAGCTCATCAATGAATCACTGGTAGCAGGACATACTAGAAATACATTGTTGCCAAAGCCTTGTGACCTCCACATTCAGTTTTATGTGAGCGCTAAAGAATTGTGACTCGCAACTTAAGAAGCTGATGACTGATGGTCAGGCACCATTGTAGTGCAAATGCTTGTTTACAAAAAGGCCTTGAGAGATGGTACACAGTGTTGAAGGCATTTGTTGCTCTTGTAGAGGACACAAATAGTTGAAAAAATATGAAGAGAAGAAAAAGCTGGAGCCCTTGATATGTGTGATTTCAAAGGTGCTACACAGTAACTGAAAGAGGGTGGTTATGGACCATGGCAGACCTATAGTACACAGGAGCAGATGTGATTTGATAATTGTTATACCAAAATTATCTGATGAAGAAGGTACATTTGACAACAGATCACTTAAAAAATAATTCTCAATCCATTCCCTCATACTATATTCAGAAATTAATCCTTAGTGGATAGAGACGTCTTGATCATTCTTAGATAAGAAGGATTGCTAGACACATTAGTGCACGCACTTGCACATAGATGTGTTCACATTCACAGGTGCACACACACACAATTTATTTATTGTATCTAACGCAGAACACCCCAAATCTCTACCCCCACACAGGTGAGCATATAAATAAACCAGCATAGCCTTACAATGAAGGCAAGCTCAGGAAGAGAAAGCTACAAATGGCACACACACAGCAGCACGGATGGAGCCTAAAATGGTGCTGAGCAAAGTAAGCCAGGCCCCAAACAATAGGTGCTGAGATATAATCTATACTGACTAAAGCGGCTCAGCACCTGCTTGTGCCAGGAGTCTGAGGAAAACTGAACAAGGGCACGAGGGAGCTTCAGAGGGGGTTGAAAATGCATCGAATGCTAAATTGTATCTGAATACCTACTTACAATGTATACATCTTCCTATGTGTAACTCATACTCATACTCATAAAAAATTATTCCAAGGGTAAAAAAATCATTATATATGCACATATTACAGTTTCGTTCTGTCTTTTTAAACAGATAAAATGAATACTTATAGGTAACTCTGTACCCTACATAATTATAGTGTGATGGGGGAAATCTAGTCAGCACTATCAGCTGTAGCTGAATTCAGTTCCCAAGTGAACCTTCAGGGCTGGCAATGTAGCTCTGTGGTGGAGCTTTCCAAGCACATCCCAACCTTGAAATCCACTTCATCCCTCAAAAGAACTGCTGCTGTCAGAAAACAACAGTGTTGCACAGTCTGAATAAAAATCTTTGAAACGTATTAGAATATACACACTTGTTTATTCTGAACAGCTGTAGAAGTTATTAAACACATCTCTTCTTTTTCTTCTTGTAACGCTAATAAAAATAAAAGTGTAAAAAATATTATATTGGCTGATTTCAGTCTGATGAAAGAGTTTGACAGCTATAAAGGGTGAATGAGAAAAACATTAGTTCTATTTTCAGAATGAATGAGCTGAAACCAGTTAATGTTTATTTTCCACGGGAGAAATGCTTGCTTCTGATTAAACATTTTATATACAGTGGATGAGTGATGGGTCCCAGGATGTGTTCAGAGTGAGACGGAGCACTCTCTTCCTTTGAGTCTTTGTTTAAGTTCTCATCAACTTATTTACTGACTCATTGGAAGATGGTGACATAGTCTCATTATCTGTAAAGTTCTGGAATGTGGAACGGAAATGTTTCAGAAGAGTTTATTTGGGCCAGAGTTCAAAGTGTATATATGTGTCTGTGTGTGTATATATGTATATGTATGTATATATACAGGGTAGAATGTGTGTAGTCCAGGCTAGCCTTGAACTCACAGTGATCCGTCTGCCTCAGCCTCCCTAGTACTGGAAAGACAGTGCATGCTACCCTGCCCTGCTTCGTGTATCTTTAAGCAATGAATTAAAAGTAAGACCTTATTATTAGATCTTTAGATCTTTAGAACATGGTTCTTTTCTTCCATAAATCCCATTGTTGAGTTAAAAGCTGAGTTTGTTACTTTTCGTGTTGTGACAAGGTACCTGACAAAAGCTACTTAAGGAAGGGTTGTTTGGGCTCACAGTTTGAAGGAGCCCAAGCATATTTGTGCCAGCAGGGTAGTAAGGCAGCTGGTCACATTACACAGTCAGAAAGCAGAGAGTGCTACATGTCAATGCTCAGCTTCTTTTCTCTGCATTCAGTGTCAGATCCAGGCCTGTGGGATAATGCCCTCTCACACTCAAGAAGCACAGGGTGGGTATTTTCTGGAGTATGCTTGGCTCACGGTCAAGGAACACATGTCTGGAAGGTTAAGGTGACACATGTGAACACATCTAGGCTTTTCAATTTCTTTTCTCCCAAACTTTCACTGAAACACAAGGAAAATTTGAAGGTGCCTTAATACAGAGGCTTGCTCCTAAAGACACCCTCCTCTCCTAGAGGAGACATCACAGAAGGAAGAGCTACCTCTGTTCCTCTACTTATTCTGGGTAACATTCTTGGCTCAGGAGGATGGGGTCGTCGGGAGTAGAATCTCATTGCATTTTTCTGCCTTGGGACCCCAATATCATTGGTGAAATAGGTTTTGGCTTAGGGCTTTTCCATTTGCCTAACACAAGCATGCAATTGGGAGAAACAAAAGGGCAAGTACTGAGTGTTCTCAGGACCAGACTATCCGTTTTCCCTCTCAGCCCTTTTACTTGTTGCATGCATGAACCTAGGCAAGGTGGTTGACTTTGTACGCCTGAATTTTTCTTTTATAGTGCTCATGGAGTTTTTTTTTTTTGAAGTCAGAGTTTCACAGGTTGCTTTCCTGTCTTCTTAATGTCTGCAGTAGGGCTGGGTGCAGAGTAGTTGCCCAGTGTTTGCCTTTCAAATTGAACCCTGATGTTGGGTCCTAGCTGCTGCTGCTTCTTCTTCTTCCTCCTCCTCCTCCTCCTCCTCCTCCTCCTCCTCCTCCTCCTCCTCCTCCTCCTCCTCCTCCTCCTTCTTCTTCTTCTTCTTCTTCTTCTTCTTCTTCTTCTTCTTCTTCTTCTTCTTCTTCTTCTTCTTCTTCTTCTTCTTCTTCTCCTCCTTCTCCTTCTCCTTCTCCTCCTCCTCCTTCTCCTTCTCCTTCTTCTTCTTCCTCTTCTTCCTATTATTATTATTATTATTATTATTGGATTCATATTTCTGAGAGAAGAGTTTGAAGCTCAGGTCTACTCCTGGTAGGGTGAAGTCTGATATTTTGGAGTGAGGTTCAGAGTGGCCTATTGAAATTGACTCTCCAACACGACTTCTAGCTGTACGACCCTGGGCAAGTTACTGACCGTTCAGTGCCTGAGTTTCCCCTCTATAATGTTTCAGTGATAATAGCGTGTGTGTCATGAAGTTATACTGAGGATTTATGTATCAATATAAGTATATTTGCTAGGGAATATCCCTGTTCAATATCAGCCTTTATTAAGTTATTTGTTATTACTGTCACAGTGTCACTGGGATATTTCTTTGGACTCCCCTCATTTCCCAAGTCTCTGTTGAAATGATTCACACAACACACACTGAGTGTAGTATAGAATATAGGTCAAGTTTATTACAGAGTGCAGTGGAACGCTCTCAAGGGCCAGAGAGTGGACCATGACCAAGGGCCTATTGTACTGATATAAAGTTTTGACAGGTTTTATGTTATTTCTAAAATCTCTGTAACAGGCAACATTTTCTGAGGGGCATTTGCCTAACTGCATGATTGACAGGTCCATCGGGATTGAGTCTTGGAAAAAGCTTTCAGCTAGACAATAATCTTTAAAGGTTAACTATTGATCTATTCATGAACTTCTGATGTTAGGGATGTCATATCTCTAATCATGGCCAGAGATAAGACTCCAATTCCGTTCTGTGGACTAGTCTTTAGAGTCCCAAACTTTCACTGTGTGACCTTACAAGCTGATGGTTATGAGGGAGAGGCCCATCCCTAATGACCCCCAAGCCTGTTAATATCCCACTAACTACCTACGATATTGTACGGTGATATAGCCTCCATTTTCAAGGCAGTCTCAATGTCAAAATATTATGCTTCAAAGCATTCCTGGACTATCGTTTATTCAATCCTCATCCCAATTAGGATCTCATAAAACATGGCTACAATAACACTGGCTGTTTTTAATCTTGGTGCTAAGTTTACTTAAGCTATACCTGCATAAATACATGCTTCAAGTCGCACTGCTGTTTGCATAGGTTTCTTAGAGTTTAGAAGATGGAGATAGAGGAAGAAGAAAACATAAGGAACACGGCTATCTGTGATCGTGCAGCTAAAGGAACACCAAACTCAACACGGACACTCAAGTCCTGGTTCTTCCTTTTCTGCCTTTGGCCACCTCACTTCCCTGAGTCTGGGTTCATTGGCCCCCCCACCTTCATGAGGATCTTAGAGAAGAAAATATAAAATCTCCCCAAGCACAAAGTGATTAATATCTGACTATTTAATACATGTATGTATGCGAGTGAGTCACATGCTGGCAAACCGAATGTTTAGATAATACTCCTACTGTATTACATCGGCAGTCGGTCGCTGGGGGTTAAAATGTATTGAGAGGATGCCTGCCTTCTGACTCATATTGATCCAGTGTCTGACACTCTGCTCTCCTCATTCTTATCCATCACCAGGGAGATTTTACGTCTTGCCTCTAGGTCTCCTCAGTAATTCTAAAAGTTCCTGTCTGCTACTTTGTTTTCCCAAAGCACTTCATCCATCCTGGCTCCTATAACCGAGGCCGTTGTCTCGTTGAAGGAGTTGTCCCTGCATCCCTTACTCTGTGCTGTGGGAGTGCTCCCGCCCTGGCCCTAGAGTGATACCTTACGACTGTTACATGCTGAGGAAGCCTTCCTGGAATCTGTCCCTGTTGTCTACCTGCCTGAATGCCCTTCCTTGACTCCCTACCATCTTCAAAGAAAGGTCAGCCTCTCAACCCCCTGTCTTAGGGTTCCATTGCTGTGAGGAAACACCATGGCCAAAGCAACTTGGCGAGGAAAGGGTTTATTTCTCTAACAGTTCCATAGAACGGTTCATCAAAAATAGAGAGGGAAGAAATGGACGCCGGGCAGGAACCTGGAGGCAGGAGCTGATCCTGAGACCACGGAGAGATGTTGCTTACTGACTTGCTGTCATGGCTTTACTCAGCTGGCTTTCTTGTAGAACCCAGGACCACCAGCCCAGAAATGGCACCAACCACCAGGGTCTGGGTCCTCCCCACCAATCACTAATTAAGAAAATGCCTTACGATCGGATCTTTGGAGGTATTTTCTCAATGGATGTTACCTTCTTTTGGATGACTCTAGCTGTGTGAGGCTGACATATCTCACCAGGTGGGTGCCATCCTGGGTCTCCCGTCTCATGCTTCACTTCTTCAACATTGGACCTTGGAACCTCTCTTCCTTCTGAGTTGTTTTCAGTTTGTCCTGTGTCTCCTTGTCATTCTTTATGCATCAGCTCCAGTGTCTGCCTGTCTGAAACCTATTTATCTGCCCCCTTCTTTGTTCTGCACCTGGCTTGCTCCTTTCTTTACCTTGTTCCTGCTGCTCAACTCTGACCTGAAGCTTGAAGCCATGGCCAGCAGCTTCCCCAGCCAACCTCTCCAGCTGACTCTTCATTTTCCTCCTAGCAGCTCTTTTATGTTTTTACCAGACTCCCAGTTCTTGCTTCTCAGGCCCCTTTAAAACCATTTGCTGCTTTAGCTGCAGTCATTCTGCAATCTACTTCTATACACAAGTGTAGATGATAAAGACATACAGGTATTGCCTATGTGATGTGTAATGTGTAGTTCAAGAGCTAATATTTGTAATTAAGATTGGAAGAAAGGGGTAGGAGATATTACTCTGCCATTAAAAGATCTGGCTACTTTTCCAGAGGACCTGGGTTCAAGCCCTAGCACCCACGTGGTGGCCCACAATCATCTGTAACTCCAGTTCCAAGGGATCTGACATCCTGTTCTGGCATCTGGAGGCACCAGGCATGTGCTTGGTGCATATACATACATGAAGGCAATTTGACAAACATGCATAAAATAAAAACTCACTATCTCTGGCAGAATGCTCATCGCCCCTGAGTTGGACTGAATTTCTCCCTTGCTTAGACTTTTACACCAGTAACCCTCTGTGATCTCTCATAGCATATCTGATATTCTGCCTCTGAATGCATATGTAGGTAGACTTTCTCTGCATCCATATCTGTAGGATCTTCTTAGTATAACTTTCTGCGTGCAATACTTCCTGTAGGCAGGCGTCATTATTTATGTTTGTACAAAACTGGACATTTATTCATTTGCTTGTCACTGCTTTTGGTTTTTAAAGACAGGGTCTCATGTAGCCAGAATGATCTCGGACTACTTCTTACCTGATGTGTGGCAGGGTTATGGGCTGTTGTAGCTCACTGAGCTTGTGTGATGGCAGAGCACAGGGTTTTCATCGTGCTGGGCAAACACTCTACCAGCTAAGCCACACCTCCAGCAGAGAGACTGGATTTTTAGCCACAGTGTGTGTCTTGCTCAAGGTGACTGGGAGTACAGAGCGTAGGGTGAGAGCCTCTGATCTTAACTTGCCCCTGGAAAATGCATTTATCTATCTCTTTCAGATATCTTGAGCCTCCAGAAGACAAAAGTTGTGTTTCTAGTCATTTGACTCAGAAGGTGAGTAGCCTATGTCTGACACCCAGCAGGACAAACAGGGAAGCATTTTCTAAAATGAACTTGTAAGAGCTCTATATCTCCCTGAGATGTAACATTCTCTTTCCACCCTGCTCTTTTCCGTCCTCCCATCTTTCTTACCACCCAGTAATAAATCAGGAGGAAAAATTTCAATATCTGCAGTGAGAGAGAACAGAGAGCAGGAAGAACAATGTGGAAGGAATGATTTCCCTACATTGTTGAACGGTAGGTGCTCACACATGCAAGCACTTTCCCACCGAACTGTGTAGCCCCAGCCCAATTTCCTACATCTTAATTCTTGGCATTTTGAACAAAAACATTCCATTAGAGTCTCGGATTCTTCGCTGAACAAATAAATACTCGATCATTTGTGCCGAAATGTTGGTTCTGGAAACCAATACTTTGATGAAAATTTTCCTAAAGCACTAATAATACCAAATAGTTGTACTTATTCCTTTAGTCAATAAAAGAGAAAAGCCATATCTTCTAACAAAAAAAGGAATTTGAATTCAGAGTTATTTGAAGAAAGCAAATCCTGAAATCCTATTATTTGTTTTGTGGAAAAACAAAATAAAATACAACAACAACAAACTTCCACTGACTGAAGGAGCAGAGACAAGTTACAGTTTATCAGAACAAAGAGTTTTGGGATCTCTGGGTTCCCGGGATGGAAGAATGAAACGCACAATGGAAAACTCACTTCTACAGAAGAACCTGACAGCCCTTGATGGCTGTGTCTCTTTGATATTCAAAGGAAGCTTCTGAAGGCTGGAAGCTGCCCAAACCGAGAAAGCACCGCAGAGGTCTCTCCATCAAGGCTCAGACTAGCCTTCAATCTCTTGCTCCACAGCCAACTCTTATCCCAGCATGATACTTACAAAGAAAGTGTTGGGCAGGAGAAAATGTCTCCTGTTGTCCCAGCTGGGATGTCTAAGCACCTGGGAACAGCAGCAGTTAGGTTTTGGAAACCAGTTTGAAAGTCACAGAGGGAATGGCATTCAGACTTCAACTGCATCATAATTAGCAGAAGCAGGCGCTCTTTTAGCCTTATGTGTGACAAAATGAGGCCCGAGGTATTAACTGACTGGCATAAAGTCACATGTGGTCATTTGGTGTCAAGGTGACAACAATAAAAGCTTTTTCTGTTGAGTTCAGAAATTTCTCAGTATACCACACTAGTGATTTAGTCAGAGAAATCAGATTAATCTCTACTCCCTCGGCACTTAATAAGTTTAGCCAGTGTTGTTGCCATGGGTCACCCTGTCATCAACAATGCTGGGGTCAGGAGCAAGTCCTGGCATGTAGTGAGTTTCGTGTGTTTTAGTTCCTATGTGAAGAATAATTTACCTCATCTAGTTTTAGATCCTATAACAGCGCGTAGTGGGCTGCCTTCCATGCCACAGATGAGGCTTAGGAAGGTTTTAGTTTGTTTGCTAAATTGTGAGAGAGAGCTCTATCAGAAACATAGCCTAAGACACCTATGTGGCTTTCCACAACTTCAGGATTTACTACTCTAATAAATTCACAAGATACAGCATCTGTAGTGTAATAGTTTGTCAGCTTGCCCTGTGTTCCTCTATAGACCTGACTGAGACGTTCTTTCCTTCTAATCTTTTAAAAGCATTATCTTATGCATGTGGGTATTGGCTTGCATGGATGTCTGTGTGAGTACGTGTTTATGTGCAGGGGTTGCGTGGTTGATATCTCATGCTTGTGGCTTACACCTTGGACAAATGACTCAACTTCTCTCTCTCGACTTGGCTGTGAGAGGAAAGGAGAGCAGCAGAGCCATTGGTGACCTGGAGGCTCATGGGAGGAAGCACCCCCACGCCTAGGTGATTAGACTAAGTAATCCACATATGATCTTTAATCCCTATTATTTGCTAATTTTCTGACTTTATTTAACTATATTAGCTATACTTACTTAACTTTATTTCATCTATCATTGTAGGTAATTAATTAATTAGTTAGTTAATTAACTGTGAGGTAGGGTCCCACACTGTAGCCTAGGCAGGCTTCCAACGCACAGAAATCTTCCTGCCTCAGCTTCCCAGTTGCCGGGATTACAGCTGTGAGACACTATACCTGGCTCTCTCACGTTCTGTAAATGATTGCTTTCTCCTGTGTCCTTTCCCTGGGAAGGTTTCCTGTATAGTCCTGCCTTTTTGATTCTGTTTCACTGTGGTGTCTCTTAGCTGATTTCACACTTTATATGTCCAATTTAAAAGATTAGCTACCAGTATTGTAATATCAATAATGATACATTTGATATAATTGTTAATGTTCCTTTTAATATTGGGTTTGATTTAATAAATTAGTCTGATCACTCTATCAGGTGATAAAACCCAAATTCTCTGCTGGCTTTCCCAGCTGGCACAGCTTGACACACTTTAAACGGTATTACTTATAGTTCATGCTTCCCAAAGCATAACTTCAGTAACTTTGAAAACATCTTTCTTGGGGCTGGAGAGATGGCTCAGCGATTAAAAGCACTGACTGCTCTTCCAGAGGTGCTGAGTTCAATTCCCAACAACCACATGGTGGCTCACAATCTTCAGTAATGGGATTCAATACCCTCTTCTGGTGTGCCTGAAGAGAACAACAGTGCACTCATATAAATAAGATAAATAAACACTAGAAGAAAACGTCTTTTGTTTTTCTTTTTTTGTTCTGTCTTCTAAATAATTGTTTTGTCACCTGTGACTCTTTTTCTTGTTAATTTTCAACACGCCAATCTTGAAGAATTGTCTCTTGTTTCTTCTTTTAAACATATTGAATTTTATTCCTATTTTAAACCACCATTTTTTCTCTGTGGAATATTCTCAGCTGTGAGACTTTATGCATATAGTTTCAGACTTTTCTGTCTTTGGAGAGAGAAGTCATTTTCACCAGATTCTGTTACTTCTCTCACCTTCAGGTGCATGCTACAGAAAGCAACACAAACTCAGTCTCCCACGAACACAGCTCATCATCTTCCCCCTCTTTTCTTTCAAACGTTTAAGACATGGAAGAGCTGGGCTTTATCTCTGTGCACATTGTTCCCTGGTGGTTCTCAAGCTCCTTTAAGATGTCTGTATTAGAATCTGGTATCTTGACAGTCCATAAAATTATCTTTAATTTATTCCCTAGGTAGGGAGTTGTGTCTGCTTGATTATGTGTCCTCTGGTGTATGCTAGTCTATTATTCTGTCCCATCTCCCCTCTCCAGTGGATTTTCTCTTTGTCACCAGCTTTGTGCCTTAGTTCTGTCTTCCTTGGCTTTGCTAACATGGGCTCATCATTGTAGATGTCAGTTTTGTTTCTCTGCTGCTTGAGTTGTTCTTTTAAGGGCTTACAAATTCTGTGCCCCATTCTGTTTTGTGTTTTCATTGACACAGTGTAGTCGCACATATGTATGGGTGCCGTGTGACATTTTAATGCATGTAAACACCATGCAGCCATCAGATCTGGGTAATTGACATATCCATCACCTCAGACATCAGTCATGTCTTTGTGTTTGGAATACTAAGAATTATCTCTACTGGCTATTTTTAGATATATAATTAATGGCTGTCAGCCATAGCTACTGTAGACTTCAGAAGTTACTACTTCTTCTAGGCATCTTTCTAAACCCACTAACTGCACTCTGGCACCCAACCTTCTACTTTACATTTCCAAGAGAGCAACCTCCCGCTGTGTACTAGTGAGAACACATGGAATTGTCTTTTTGTCCCGACTTCTTCATCAGACACAGTGTCTTCCAGTTCCACACCCATGTTGCAACAAATGGTAACAATTCATTCTTTCACAAACAAATAATATTGTGTGTGTATTTGCCTATATATATAATTTATATATAAATTATTAACATGTTAATAATTATTCATATAAATAATATAATATACAAGAAAATATTAATATATAATAAAATAGAAAATAATATTAATTAATACATAATTATTTATATATTAATATTATATGCTATATAAGTTATATATAATTCTCCTAAATTTTTTTCACTTCATCTTGTGTGTATGGGTGTTATAGAACTTATTTAATTCTGATCCTGGGTTTCTACCTCACCTTCAACTATTTAGTTCCAGAGATAAAAGACACACAACTTTTATTATTTACAATAAGCCCTAGACAGCACAAAAGCTGGGCAGATATCTACCCCCTATGTTATTAGAATCTACTTTCCTATTGATAACCCTAAGTTATTACTTACTATCTGGGCTGCTCTTAACTCCAATTGGCCAGCTGTCAGGGCTGTGTTTTCTTCACTCTTAACCCATGGCATCTCTCTTCCTCTCCTTTTTCTTCTCTCTCTCATGGTTCTCCCACAAACCCCCAGGCCTGGAAACTCTGAAGCCTGCCTGTGTCTCTTCTGCCCAGCTATCGACTGTTGGCATCTTTATTTACCAATCAGAAATAACTTGGGAGCTAGGTCCCATAGTGTCACTTAGCTCTATGTGCGCTGGAGCAACCAGGTCTTGAGGAACCAGTATTAGCATTAGAATACAAGCAATATCAGGCCAACCCACTACATGTGGCTGTTTTGACTGTATATATGTACATGCCTGGTGTCCTCCTCAGAGGCCAGAAAATGTCAGATTCCTTGGAGCTGGAGTTAGCTAACTGTTGTTAACTGTCACACGGGTGCTGGGAATCGAACCCAGGTCCTCTGGAAGAGCAGTCAGTGCTCTTAACTGCCAAGCCATCTCCAACCAATATATTAAAAAACAAAACAAAAACAAAAACAAAACCTTTCAACAATCATCTTGGCTAATGTCATGTCTTAATTGTTGACTACTTATTTCCTTGCTTCTGAGTATAAACACTTAGTGGGATAGGTGGCTGTGTGGTAGTTTCATGTTTAGGTTTCAAAGAAAAGACTGTCTTTGAACCTGTGAGTCCAGCACCTATTTGGCTTCCTGAGGCATGCTGAACTCCTCACCCATGGTGTGGCTTGTAAGAGCCTGTGGCATGTATCTAAGAGTTCACAGCACAGCCAAATGACGTCCCCCAGCCTCAGATGACTTTTAAAGCTTGACTTAGTTTTCTTTGGTTGTCTCGTTAAACCATGCAGGAGCTTTCACTAACTGGGGATAGTTATTTGGGGATGTGCTGCTGACCAGAATCATGTATTCTCTCACCTTTTCTATTTTATCTAAAGCAGTCAGTATTTCTGTGGCTGATCGATAACATCTCCAACCTGGGATGAACAGAGTGTGCTAATCAATGGACCTACGGCGTGACATAGAATTGTAAATGTGCCTGCTTTCAAGTTGTGTGGAGAGCTGTAATTAAAAGTTAAAGGGTAAAGGAGTCATTGTATTTTTATTAAAGTGAAAAGGAAGGGCGGCTTATGAATTGACAACCTCTGAAGGTACAAGCCTTCACCAGTGACTTCCACCTGTAGACACCCCCAGGGCTCAATGCCTGTCAGAGCTACTTTCTGCTGTCAGTTTGACCCTATAGTCACCTGGGAAGAAGGAGCCTCAACTGAAAAATTGCCTCAATCAGATTTGCAAAAAGGTACTTTTTTTGTATTGTTGTTGTTACATTGTTAGTTGACGTAGGAGGGTCCCGATCTCTGTGGATCGTGCCATTCCTAGGCAGGTGGACCCGGGTTGTCTAAGAAAGCTACCTGAGCAGTAAGCAGGTTTTCTCCATGGTTTCTACTCTAAGTTCCTGCCTTGACTTTGCTCCTAGATGAATATTGACTGCAATGTATAAAATGAAATAACTCCCTTTATCTGCAAGTTGCTTTTGGTCATACATGGTTTTTATCATAGCAACAGAAGGCAAACTAAAACAATTGGTTTATGACTTGTCCAGGCTGAACTACTCTGCAGTCATGCTGACTGCATTGTCTCCTTCAGCCATCCCAGTCAAGCCTGCAGTTCTAACATTAATGTTGGGTGACAGCTCTCCGCAAGGCCCCATTGTGATCTTAGCCTCACGGATCCAGTCCTTTCTCTTCCAATTTAGTAGTAGGCACTGTCCATCCTAAGTGCCTCCACTTTCATACCAAGCTCCACCGGTCTGAAGGCTTTTCAGGCATTTCCTCTATGTTACCTTCTCCTTAGCAACAATGTTTCTCTATTGCTCCTAGGACTTATAGCCTGAATGTTCTCATCTGGTATCTTGGATACATTAGATGCTCTGGAAACCTGCCTTTACTTCTGTCTCATTGTTTATCTCGTCCGTATCGTGCTTTCTTCTGTGTCCCTAGCAGAGGAAGACTTACAATAAAATGTATTGAGTGAATGATTCATGTCTATAAATCCACTTCCTCTGGAACGTTTGTGCTCGCCTCACTAAATCTCAGGTTTCTTCTTTACCATCCTTCTTTTACCCAGCTGGAAAATACTGATAGAATGTAATTGGCTTTTTACCTCTTGAAGAAAATGGCATGATTCCACATATTATGTTTCTATTAAAATCTTCAATTGCTATAAACCTGATAAAAGTTAAGGGAACAATCCTTCTCTTGAAAAATTGGAACATAATGACTAAAATCATTTTTTATAATGACAAAAATACCAGGCTGTAGTGCACACCATGCAAAACCTTTAATTTAAAATTTTTGTTCCCTGCCAACTGTGGTTCTAACACAAGTGCTCTGCAGTGTGATCATCTGATGACTGTGCTACATAAGGGGTCCTAGACTGTAAACATCTGTTAACTTAATTCAGTCATGAGGAAGCCTGAGTTCACCTGAGCTGCTAGGCTAAACCAAAATCCCAGTCTACAGAGGAACTTCCTGGAGTCTATATCAAACTTGGTACATTCCTGTGTTTAGCCTCTTTATGGTAATATAACAGTAATGGCACCGGGGAGGGCAGTGGATGGGGACACAGAAGTCACTGTCTCACAGGTGCCTGCTGTGTGTTAGGAGTGACAGTGAGAGAATCAGAGCCCTCCTAGATGTCTCCTCCCTATGGAATTGAGATTTGTTGGCACCTGGTGATTCTTACCTGAAACTTTTGGAATGGTTAGCGTGCTCATTAGTACAGTTCATGTTTTGAAGTCTGGAAACCTGTACCTGGAGCAGAATGTAACCAATGTGTCATCATGTATAAGAACTTAGAGAAAGAGGTTAGAGAAAGGAACAGTGTTGGTTTAAAGTCTAGGTGCAATGCAGAGCTTGACTATAAGTAAGAAATGAACCAAGGGTGATATTTACAAGTGCTCACCATGTTTTCTGATTGCTTGGATGTCTAGAAATTTACTGTTTTATCTTGTGAATCTATATCTGATTCTAAGATACTAACCACTGGCACTGTGTCAGAAAATTCAGAGTCAAAATGGCATTTAAAATTTACTGTATATTTATCCAGGGTAAGAAAAATCTCCTCCAAGCCACATTAATATTCAGTGTGAAATAGGAATCTGGTGTAACTTTATGCATTTGCATTTCTGTGGCTTTCAGAGGGGACTGCATTCTCGCTAGCTGATCTTTATTACCTAAGATTGTGTTCTTAGCTAAGTACTGGGAGGATGGGCAAGTGCAGGCACAGAAAGGTGGATGCTCTTAAACAAGCAAGGATCACAGGTGTGAAACATTTCCACAGTTTAAGGTGTTTAATATAAGGCTGGTTATTCAAACCCCTTGGATTCAAGTTCATTTATTTAAAGAGCTGGGCGCAGGGAGATGATTACACAGGGACATGGGCCCTGTCTCTGGGAGCTCCCTGTTTTAGTGAGAGGACACATATGTTCTTCTTGGGCAGGCTTAGGGTAATATACTAAAACCTTGGTGCTGTGGGTCTGCAGCTTGGCCTGGGGAGGGCGTGGGACAAAGGAAAGGAGGGCTATAGAGCGAAGCGACATGTACATCAGACATGAAGGACGGGAGGCGTTGGGGACATTGGCCTATAGGATTCGATTCTGGAAGACGAGGTTAGCTAGGTGCTGCTTTGGGGGACGAAGACCTAAAGACGAGGCAACGGGCTGTGAAGTGACCCCTATGTAATAGAGAGCCAAGGAAAGACAGTGCTCAAGCCTCAGTTTGAACAAGTGAAGCAGGAGAGGGGAAAAGAGGCCCAGGCAGAGGCTGTCTCATTGCCAGTGGCTGGTGGCCACTCAATCACATTCCTAAGATGCCTGGTCTTACCACTATTTCATGCCCTTTTTGTCTGTGAAATTTCTCTGTACTCAAACCAGCCTAATCTTTGGTTAAACTAGACTTAATGACTCTCCATTGCTTTCTGTGTCAGAGACCATAGGCTTCCTAGGCACTGGAGCAATGTGCTCTGGGCTCCTCATGAGAGATGACCCTAAAATGCCCATGGGTCCATCTCTTGCTGGTACCTTCTATTCTGTTCCTAAGACTTTTCTGTTCCTCTCCGGGGACAAATTATGTACAAGCAACATCCTTTGTTCTATTGATTGGTTTGCTATTCATGGATTCAAGCAGGCCTCAGTGGGCTCAACTATGGGTTTGCGCCATTTTCCTTAACTAGATTTATCATTGCTTCCAGTACTTTCCAAATACCATGATCCAAATCCACGGTCTTGATGCCTGCTGAACTCTTGCTGGAATCTTCTGTGACTTCATATGAATTAGATCAGCTTTTGTCGGCAGACCCCGCTGTCCTTACTGTAGCTGCAGACCTTTAGGAAGTTACTAGGGGTCTGAATTGGAGCGACATTATTTCCTAGTGGAAGCCTTTAGGTATCAGTCTGTTGAATCCATTAGAATAAATGTCCTCGTGCATGTAAAACGCTACTTCATATTGAATTATTTTCTTCTGAAAAGTAGAATTGAACAAAAGTGGTGGCTGTTAGTCACTTCACTATGTATGATGGTGTCTGTGTGGCACATGGGTACATGGATAGAAGTCATGCTAGCACATGGGTGCATGGGTAGAGGTCATGCTAGCTGGCACAAAGACACCAGATACAAACCCCTAAAGGGTCAAGAGTGAGACTGAATCCTCTTGTTTGAAGAAGGGTTCTACCCAACTGGTGCCATATTCCATGTCTGCCAGAGCTTAAACTCCAGAGGATGTACCTAACTAGAATGTGACCCTGGTCTGTTTCCCTCCTAAAGTGATCCAAACACCCAAGATGGTCAGGAAAAATACTTCTCTAACTTAACCAAAGGCCAAGCACATGGCATTATGCTGGGGTTCACCCAATCACCTACAGTCTAGAGAAGTTTCCTTCTATTACCCCCAACTCAGCTTGCCAATAAGCAAGTTGAACTTCCTTCCCCTGCACTCTATTTGTCCAGGTCTCACCTGCGTGAGAGGCAGGGTTGTTTCTGACAAGTCCTTTCCTTGTCTGTTAGTTCAGAACGCTGGTTTTGTTTTGCCTTTGGGGTCATTTTCCTGTTTCCGTTCTTTCTGTTGCCACTGTCTCTCCCAGCACCAGGTGATCATCATTATTTCCACATCAGGATTCATAGCTCACTGACTATTTTTCAGAGGCCTCTCTTCTGTTAGAATTCACAGAAAACTGTGGAAACAGGTTTTATTATACCACTTGGGATTTAAGGCTCTCCGTGGCTTGCTAGAAATGGCCACCTCTCCAACTGTATCTCCCAAATTCTTTTCTCTAGTACGCTGCATCAGCTGTAATTTTATTGAACTCAAAAATACCAATTTTTAATAGTCTTAATTCGGGCTGGAGAGTTGGCTCAGTGGTTAAGAGCACTGACTCCTCTTCCAAGTCCCTGAGTTCAAATTCCAGCAACCACGTGGTGGCTCACAACCATCTGTACTGAGACCTGATGCCCTCTTCTACTGTGTCTGGAGACAGCTATAGTGGACTTATATATAATAAATTTTAAAAATATCTTTAAAAAATAGTTTTAGTTCAGTGACCACTGCCAGGTTGGGACCTCTCCTCCTTCCAGTTTTTCCCAGTTATTCCTTCTTACTTGTAGGTGTCCGGTACTCACTGCCATAGCCCTCATTATCCCCCATTTTCCTGAATTCTACTGACATTTGATGACACGCAAGCCATTCAACCATGCTGTGTGCATGCATGTGTGCATTCATAGTCTCTCTCTCTTCTCTCTCTCTCTCTCTCTCTCTCTCTCTCTCTCTCTCGTGTGTGTGTGTGTGTGTGTGTGTGTGTGTGTGTGCACATCCATGCTGATTCTAAGCCTTGAGGTCAGGGACAGAATCTTCTTCTGTACTGGATATTGTTTATGAAGAGAAATACTGATGGGACCTCCATGTTGAGTTTGTTTGTAAGGTAACACTCTCATTGGCCTGCTGTAGCCCAGGCTAGGTAAGAGCTGGAGGCTCTTTGAAGCATCTGTGCTAAGTCTAGAGTGATAGGAGCAAAAGTAGGTGCAGCCTAGATAGGTGTGCCTGACTGTTCACCGTCCGTGAATAGAACAGAAGCTGCAGGGTTGTGTGAGACAATAAATACATGCTGGGGTATATGCGTCCATACATGTACGTATGTGTTTAATATATGTTCAACTGCATGTGAGGCTAGAGGCAGATCACAGGTATCACCACTTAAAAGCCATCGTTCAGTGGTCTCAAAGATTGTATCTAACTCTGCCCTCCCATTGCCTCAATTAAAAACAAGAGCCACCACGCCTGGCTTTTAAAATTTATTTTTTTAAATTTATTTTATGTGCATGGTTGTTTTGCCTACATGCGAGTCTGTGCACCACATGCCTGCAGAGACCAAAAGAGGCCTTTGGGTTCTGTGGAACTGGAGTTACAGACAGGTGTGTGAGCTGCCATATGAGCTCTGGGAATAAAAACCAGGTCCTTTGGAGAAGCATTCGTGCCTCTAACTGATGAGCCATCTTTCTAGGCTCCAGACTAGCTTTTTTTTTTTTAAACGGGACTCTGGGGATGAAACTTTAGGTCTTTGTACTTGCAAAGCAAGCACTTTACCTGAGCCATCCCCCTAGCCTGATATGCTGGTCTGACAGCAAGCCTATATTGAGTTTGGATTCTTGACAAAATATGAAATGCTTTTTCCCAACAAAGAGGCATCCGAAGAAACATTGATTTGCCACATCTTTATAAAATCAAAGAGCTTTTTTTAAAAATACATTACAAGTTCTAAATGTAAGACTATTTCCTTCATCAGATCTCCAGAATGTCTAACAATCAGGGAGAGCCTTTGATTAGTATCAGCACCGCTCTCCCATGTTCAGCAGCTGCCGCCTGTATCCTGTGTGTGTTCTGTGCTCAGAACACTCATCAGAGACATGTTCTTAAGACAAGGATGCATTTTAGGCTCCTCTTATTTCTTCACTGAAGTTTTCTCAAAGGCAAAACTACAGAGCTCCAATTTCCCATTTGAACTTAATGCATTCTGGAACTTAAAGAAATTTTAATTTCTTGATTAAAAAATGATTCAAATTTAAAGGGCCAGGCAATTTAATTAAGTGCCAGTTGATGAATGCTGGCTTCTCTGCACCCTCATTTTCCCTTTCTTTTTCATGAGTCTTTGTTATGAGTCTCTTCACTTTTCTTTGGCTACCCAGTGGAAATGCATGACTAAAATCTTTAAGCTTAACTTATGGCTTGTTTTTGCTGTATAGTCTGTTTTGTGGACACGATGTTTTAATGACTTTTCTCCCATGAGCAAGATTTATACTAGATAATTGCTCTTTTTTTTTTTTTTGAGAGAGAGAGAGAGAGAGAGAGAGAGAGAGAGAGAGAGAGAGAGGAGAGAGGACAAATGCTAGAATGCTAGCCAGGCAGAAATTTTAAGCTGATCACCTCATTTCTAAAATTTTAGCAGAAATAAGCAAGATGATTAGTTTGATGTAATTCATAGTCAATGGTTAAAACAAAATACTTGAGTTGCTGATTACGGCTCAGATAGATTCTAGCATGCAATGAGCTTTCTGGAGTGATTCCAATTGTCTTCTGCATTCAATAGTACCCTACAGAGCACAAAGAATTAGCAGGGAGTGTGTGTGTGTGTGTGTGTGTGTGTGTGTGTGTGTGTGTGTGTGTGTGTCTGTCTGTCTGTCTGTCTGTCTCTTTGTGTCTCTGTCTCTGTGTGTATGTGTGTCTGCATGCATATATAAGTGCATGTGTATAAATATGTGTGTGCAGTATATGTATATGAGGACAGAGAGAAGAGTGAGATAAAGATAAAGTGAAGGGAGGGAGATAGAAGAGATTTATTGTGGGTGTTTCCTCACATAATTCAGGAGGCTGAGAAGTCCTTCAAAATGCTGCCTGTAAGTTAGAGAACAGGAACTCCAGGGCTGTAACTCAGCCCTAGCCTTAAGGACTGAGAGCACTCAGGGCTGCTGTAAGCTCTAGAGTTCAAAGCCCTCAGTGAACCAGAAAGAAGGATGTGCAGAGGCAGTACAAGATGCGACTCATATCCAGGCTCCGAGTGGCTTTTCCTCCCTCTGCTCTTTTGTTCTGCCCAGGCTCTCTATGGGTTGATGGTGCCCACTCACACTGGTGGGGTAGATCGTGTACCACTTAGCTTACTGACCCAGATGTAACACACTAGTGACTGTTTTCACTGTTGTGACCAGACATCTGACGAGAACACTTCAGGGAGAAAGGGCTTATTGTGGTTCATAGTTTAAGGGTACAGCCCATCACAAGGAGGAAGTCAAGGCAGCAGGAGTGTGGGTGGCTCCTCGAATTGCAACCACGGTCAGGAAGCTAGGGGCTAACAGAAAGCGAAGGTTGACTATAAAACCTCAAGGACCGCCCCCAGTGACCCACTTCTTCCAGTAACGCTCCATTCCTTAGAGGTTCCAGAACCTTCTAAAGTAGTGCCACCAGCTAAGGACCAAATGATCAAAGGTATGAGTCTATAAGGGACATATCACATCTAAATCATACTATGTCTTTCTAGGAAGCAGAATAAATGGGAAGGCTTGCATCCATCTGGCTTTCTTACTTCTCCCCATTTATTCAACATGGCACCCAGCCTGTGTGGTGACGCCATCCATATTTAGGGTTGGCTTTCTTTTTCTGAGTTAATCTTCTCAAGGAAAAATCCTCTTATATACCTAAGTTATATACCTTATATACCTTATATACCTAAAGTTGAGCCTTCTTAGTGATCCCATATCTGGTCACATAGACAATGAAGCTCAACATCACAGCTCATGTCTTCCAGAACACCCCACAGAAAGACCTAGAAATAATGTTTATCCAGGTATGTGGGCATACCTTTTCCAATCAAACTGACACAGAACCATCCCTGCTTATCCAAGTTTTCAAATGCAATGGTGACATTTCTGAAAATATTCAAAGAGTTTGTTGGTAGAGTTGACTTCTAGTGTACCAAGTGGCAGTGCCATCTTAGATATCTAAGTACAGCGCACACAGGTTAAAGAGAAGCGAGTTTGGGTACAGTGTCCCTGACTCTTCCTATTGTGTTTGCTTTTTTACTTCCTCTTCTCCCCAATGCATTCCTTCTCTTTTGAAAAATTTTTAATGGGTAATATTAATTACCAACAAAAGAGCAGAGAATCGTTTAGTAACCTCTGTGTTCCAAACACTAAGACTCTGAATTCACAGTTTTCTCCCACCTGCACCCTTCCTGTTTTCTCTTTTCCCCTACGCAGGATTGTTTTGAGGCGAGTTCCAGGTATTCAAGTTGCCTCATATATAAATAGCTCCAGATAATTTCTCTCTGGATCTGTAACGTTCCAACCCTGCACAGCTCTAATCGATTATCTAATCTTCTTAGATGTGGCATCTTTTTGCTTGGGAACTCCAGTTATGCACACTGCATTCACGTGTGTTAAACATGGTTCCTCATGATGCTGGGAGACTCACAGGCAGGCTGATCCTGTCCTGAGAGCTTTTGTTCACCTGAGGATTTAGTGGAAATTCCCCCTGAAGGATGGTGGATTTTCCCACTGGAAGGTAGAAGGATTTTCTTTTGGTGCAAATTTAAGTGGATCTCAAATGCATCAAGAAAGGGGGAAAAATGTAGTGATTAAGACGGTGGAACCCAGAAGTTTGTGGTGGTTTTCTTCATCCTCAAAACACCTCTGCGAACAGTGAGTAAAGCCTGGAGGCAGTCCACATGCTACACCTTGACCTTTCAGAGGGTGGTGGCAGAGGTCAGGCCTTTATCATGTGTGCTTGTGGCCCAGCCTGTCCTTCAGGCTCTGTTTGTACACTAGAAAGGAGATGGGAGTCAAGATTGGGTTGACTGTCTCTGCTGGCCAATCACCTCTCAGGTTGTTTCCCAGCCCAGTTGTTTTTATTTCTATGATCCTTATTTTTCAAAGTGATGATTTTTCCCAAGGCAGTGACTTTCAGGAGCCTATGCACTGTTCAGCATTGTGAACTCACAGGTTTAGCTAACGTCCTGTGCCGTGAAAGTGAGAGACAAGAGAAGTCAATCTCAACCTTGGAGCCAGAAATGCTATCAGTAATGTGCCCTGTGATGCCAGCATCAAGTTAAACTCATGCTGTCGCTGTGCCAGACATGGGAAGTCTGTTGCCCACAAGGAGTGCTTTGGGTAAGAAAGTCCATGTACAGAACCCCAAGGACCAGGCCAAATGTTTCCTTCATTAATCCCACTGGAGGTAAGAGTAGCCTCTAGTCCCTACATTTCTTAATTTTCTAGGTGTTTGTTGGTTGCTCACTACCGATTGGATACCCATCTAGTGTTAGGTTACAGTTGTGAGCAGAACAAAGACTCCAGCCTCAAAGGCTTGGATGTCAGTAGAGAATTATTAATGAGCAAACTCATATGTATACATCAGAATTGGGTGCTGATAAGAAAAATGTTGAGTTGATACTAAATCAGGGCTGTCAAGTAAAAAGACACTTGTTCCAAATCTAGAAGTCAGGGAGGAAATAGACTACGAGGCTCCTTCTGGAAAGAACATTCTCAACACAGGAAGGAAGGTTTCAAGCCCCAAGAAGGAGCCTGGCTGACATATTCAAAGAGCAACCCAACCGGGAGCAAAGTGTTGAGTAACTGAGCAGAAGCGTGGGATGCAGCAGAGTACTGTAAAGCACAGGTCAGAATCCTCATTTGTTCGTATTTGGGAATTTAATATAAGGTTGTTCCCTCCAAACAAATATGAGGGTGAGCATGGGTGAGAGACTTGAGAGAAGAGATATTTGAAACTCACAAGATGCTATTCATGATTTAGTAGAAGAACTTTGGGTTACAGAGATGATTGCAGATAGAGTGGCAGCCTTTTTATCCACAGTGTGAAGTTTAGGCACTGAGTTTAGCATCTCGTTTTGGACAAAAAGCTCACATAGCACGTGGCAGGACAGTGGCCCTTGAGGAGAGCCCGGAGAGGGTTTGTGTTTATAGTGGGCTCACCTGTGCCCCTCCACCACCACAGTGATTCCTTTTGCCTGCTATAAGGCTGAATCTAAATCTAACTTACATTAGCTATAGAGTAATTTAGAAATCAGCATTGGATTGGATCCCTTTGTTAGCAATAAATTTTAAAATGAGCTAATTTGCTATTGACCATTGTGATTAGAATAATCGCCCCATTGGAATATGTGTATAATAGGGATAAAGGGAATTATAGCTCCGAAGGCTGATGCTTCCATTTCCTCCTATGAATAGTTAATGCCCACGTCCCAGGAGGACAGTCTCTTCACACACACTAGAATCTGCAGATTTAAGCTGGACTAGGCATGCTGGTTTGCAATAAATGGTGACATGAATCAGGCAAAGAGCCAGCCTGATTTTGATTGGGAGAATTAAAGTCATTGGGTCTATTTTTTATAGTCTGCTCGTTCCTTTGGCTCCTAATGTGTGCTCCCCGTGCACCAGAAAGAAACTTCATTGAATTTTATTTACGAGCAACTTATTTGGTATTGGGTTTTCATTATATTCTCACAGACTATCCTGTGGTCCGGGGACTTTTTACTATGCGTTTTACGATTATGAGGTGTACTTGTAAATAGAGGACCTTGGGTGAGAGTGGGAAGGAAGACGTAACCTTCCAAACAATGACCCAAATCTTGATATGCCCTTTGGCCATGGCATGAATCTATGGAAAAGTAATTTGAACACATTTTTTTTTCTCTAAAGGTAAAAGAGACCATCTGTTCCAATACAATCATCCACTCATCCATCCAACCCATCCAGTCTACTCACCTACCTATCTAGCCTTCTATAAATCCACCCATCCATCTATCTACCCATCCATCATCCATCTACCCACCCATCCACCCCTCACCCACCCTTCCATGCATCCATGTATCCATGCATCCATCCATCCTTCCATCTTCTCTCACTATATTCCTCTTATAGCCAACATCATAGGCTATAGCTCTAGAACCTGGAAATCAAGGCAAATTTTCAGGTCCAGGTAGATGGGCAGAGCTAACCACTAGTGAAAATTTGAAAATGAAAAGGTGAAGGAGAGACTAATGTTTTCGTACCTAGGGAGGTAGCTGTGCTTATCTTAGGACCTCATTTATGCCAGTTCACAGACCCATTCTTAATTTTTTCCCCACACTCCCCTGTATTATGTCCTCCTATCAAATTCTTCATGAAAAGAGTAGACTTTTTTTCTGGCAATCGAAGATTGTTCAATTTCTCTCTCAATACACATGGATAGACATATATACAGGCACAGGGACTCCCACGAAATCATTTGTTCTTCTATTTACACACATATGCCATTGCCAACTGGATTTGGAGCAGATTAAGAAAATGCCTTCTGAAAAGCAGAATTGACTGTTTTATGTCCAGAGTCAAGCAGAGAAAGCTGGACCTGTTTGGTGTTGTCAAGGGGATACCGTGTGTTTGTACCTGATGGGTTAATGGTTTACTGATTTTCATATAAGATAGGCTACTTTGGAATGCTTTTGTTTTCTAGATGGATTTATTGTGGATCACCTTTTGACTAAATACCATATCATTTTTTTAAAGTCTTACTTAGATCCAGAGTATAAATAATTTATAGTAATAATTCTAGAACATGTCCAGTTTTCTGACCCACATTCCTTGTTATCTGTGTTACTATGCTAAACCCACCTTTTACTCTGTGATACTAAGAAACACATTCCGATGCATGCTATTACAGTCATAGCTTACATAGCCCATGTGTCAGTCATACTACATGGGACCACTGTGGTCCTACAAAGGGCTTGTTATGTTGGATTTGTCCATGGTCACCTCTAATTGGGCTTTGACACCCTCCCTATATGTCCACATTTGACCTCAATGAGGCCTCTCAGTGTATACCTGGCAACTGTTCCTTCTGGTCCAGATTCAGTAAATGTTCCCATTTGGTACCTTATTGTTTATGTGGTAACTTTCAACTATTTAATTGACATTTCCCCATTTTGTGTTTATGGTGTTCTCTAATGTGGAGATTATTTTAAACCATTGTTCCCCAGGGATATTTGACTCCATGCTGGAAAACACAGAATACAGATTTGCAACATGTCTGAAAAGGAAATGTAAAAGTAGTTCTTGTTTTCAAATAACTTCTGGGCATTTCTACACCCGCTCCAGCCCATTTTAACTCCTGAGTACAGACACAGAAAGCTGGCATTTTTATTCACAAGCTGCAAGCCTAAGCTGGGAAGGTTCTGAGCTATTCTGAGTTTCTAAGGCTGCCTATTTCCCAGCCTCATGCTCCTTTGCTTTCAATCTGGGTGTTGCCCTGGCTTGCTCTGCTCCCTATGTGTCCTCAGGGAGACTCCTCCTGGTCCTACCACATAGTCTCTCCATACATCTTTTCTCCTTGTGGTCCTTCTCTCTACCTACTTCCTCTCTCTCTGGGACCTTCTCAGTGGAATCAGAAGTCCTGCCCTATTCTCTTCTGCCCAGCTAATTGGCTGGTCAGCTCTTTATTAAACCAATCAGGGGGGTGATAAAGAAGAACATTTATAAAACACAGAGACAGGTGATGCTTCCTAAAGATAACGATACCAAAGTCAGGCCTGTACTCAACTCTCAGAGTTGACTAATACAAAGACAACCTTCATACGGTGCACACTTATTTAACCCATCATAAACCCTACTGGCCTTTTCCTTAAAATGAACTTACTCTTTCAATCTCCATTCATGTCATTTCTTGTAAGGAACAATTTTTTAAATGGCCGAATCATTTTACATTTCCATAGCATTTAGGAAATTTTCTCTAAATCTAAGCCAATATTTGCTTTTATGAGTCATTTAAAAAAAACGTTAAGCAATGCTGTGTGTATGAAGAGTTGTCTTAGTGTTGTCTTAATTTTCTTCATTGCCGATGGTGGTAGACTGACCATTACATTTAATTGTAATCCATTCCAGCTCTACTTTTACAACACTTACTACTTTTTAACACAAGCAAAATGTACTTGTGGCATTTACTGCCTATTTTCTGGCTCCCTGAAAAATCTCTTTTCCACCAATAGACTGTCACCAGGGAGATTTCTGTGCTGTGCTTGCTGCTGGATCCCCGAGAACCTAGAAGGGAATATGGTATTGGGCTGTCTGGTTGGAAGCAGGAATGATCCTTCATCACTGGTAAAAGCATTGCTGAGAACTGGGTTCACATAACAACAGAGAGGTGGCAGTTCTGCCTGTTATCAATCAGCCAACTTTCCCACATTCTCTGTCTCTCAAGGGCAGAAGCCATGTCTGTTTGACTGATGACGGATGGCAAAAGTATCCATGCCTGTGTGCATCATTCCCTGATCCTCACTTGGAGAATGGAAACGAACCAACTATGAGTGAGGCGAAGGATTCAAGTCAATCAGAACAGATTTCCTGGAGTAGATGGGATGAGGTGTGGTGGCGGCAGATGGGAGCAAGGTGATGCTTCTGCAAGGAAAAACTCTAACACGATGAAGCAAAGACAAAATAGTCTACTGCATATGGCAAGTGTAAACAAAGTTAGTCTGTCGTGAGGAGCTGCCTGCCTCCTTCTGTTTCGTCCACCTCTGAGTGCTATGACATAGTGCACCATTCTCCCCAAGCCCGTCTTGGTCTCTCTGCCATTTAATTAAAGTCTATATCCATTAGCAACATTAGGATCCCTCCCATCCTCACACCAGACATCTCGTCAGCCTCAGTTCTTATCTCCCCAACATCTGTCTAGTCTTCTGGCAAAATAGGAACAAAGTTCCAGAGTATAGGATCTTTCCTACACAGACTTGTAATAGATGGGTTTTTTTTAAAAAATAAAAAGCAGGCAGGTAATAACAAAGTCAGCAATACTGCTATAGTCCTTGCTAGTGAAAAGCAAGGAGGTGGGGGTGGGGTGGGCAGGAGGCTGGAGGAGTGAACTTGGCTTTCTCTTAGTTTCTGTCCCGGAGAGACCTTGTGGTGTAAACATCTCGGTGCAGTGGGTATGAGTCTGTTTAAAGACACGAATTTTGCATGCAGCATGGTCTCTCAGAAGAACGCCAACTGCTTGATATGGTATAAGCCATCTGTCCCAGAGCTGTTTGGCAAGCTCTCTTTTGAGCATCTTTAGAGACAGCAGACACTTTTCTAACACACTGACTTTGTAAAGGAGTTTCGAGACCGGTTTTGAATCTGTGCGATTTTTGCTTCGTTTCCCACTTTTGAACTCAGTTTCCATAGCAGGCTCATACATCAGTGGCTAGCGCCAAAGTACTGACCATGTCCTGTTTCCAGGGGGCATATCTATCTAATGCATACATCTAACTCAGAAAGGCAAATATTCTATGACCTTATATGTGGAATGTAGAGAGGGTAATTTTAGAAGCAAAATTAGAAAAAGGAGGGAAGGGTTGGATATGGGAAGGGAAGATGTCAATCAAATACCAGAGGCGAAGGGGTGGATATGAAAAGGGAAGATGTCAATCAAACACTGCAGAGCTTCAGATCCGCTGAGTTCTAAAGAGATAAGGCTTTTGTGATCTGTTACATCGTGAAGTGACCACAGTTAATAATAATATGCTACGTGTTTATAACTTGCTAAAATAAACTATGTACTTCATAGGCTTGTAATCTCAGTTATCTGAGAGGCTGAGGGAGGAAAATTGAATGTTCAAGGATAGCTTGACTCTTGCTTCCTGCTGCCTTTGGATCCAGATGTAGAATTTTTGGCTCCTTCTCTAGCAACATGTCTGCCTACACGTCTGATGTGCTTCCTGCCATGGTGATAACGGACTAAATTTCCGAACTTGGAAGCCAGCCCCAACTAAATATTTCACCCTTGTAAGAGTTGCCTTGATCATGATGTCTCTTCACAGCCATAGAAACCCAAGACAAGGAAACACATTAAATTGTTAACAGCATTTATTTCTAGGCACTATAATTCTAAATAGCTTTTCTCCTTTCTGAGTTTTCTGAATTTTTTTCTAATAAATATTACTTTTATAATAAAAAAAAAGATAGCTTGAGCTACAGAATGAGTTCAAGGCTAGCCTGGGCAACTGTATTCGTCTGAGTTTTCAAAAGGAGGTATATTGATAAATTAAAAGTAAGCTTATTAGACTGGCTTACATGATACATGATAGGTAATCCAATAAGGGCTATCATTACACTCAAGAGGCCAAGAATCCGTCAGCTGCTCAGCTCAAAGGCTGGATTCAGTGGTTCCAACTTAGTGTGGAAAGTCTGGCAGATTCCTGGAGAGCTGCTGGTCTTCAGTCCATGCTAGAAGTAGGGAGGATCTGGGCTCTCATATCAGCAAAGGAATACAGCAGTAGTGGTAAGAGCAGCAGCAGCAAGGTAGATGAACTTGCCAGAGAGACACAAAAGCAATGAGGCAAAACCAGAGCTTTCCTCTCAGATCTCCTGTATCTGGCCACCACCAGAATGTCCCACCACATTTAGGGTGGGTCCTCTCAGTTCAAGAAAATTCCTCACAGAGTGCTGTCTCCTAGTTGTCTCTAGATACAACCACGATTAACTGTTATACCCGCTTAGACCTTGTCTCAAAACGAAGGGTTAAAAATGTGGTCGAGCTGTAGCTCAGTTGATAGATCATTTACTAAATGTGTACAAGGCCCTGTGTTCTATCCTGGACTAAATAAATAAATAAATAAATAAATAAATAAATAAATAAATATGTTTTTAAAGGGAAGGAGAAAGTGGATGGTTTCAAGTCTGGTGAAGAAAGACAGTATTTATGGAAAATGAATGTTTGAGAAAGGCTTGCGGAGGGTGCTTGTTCCTGTGGGGAAGTCATTGGATGGATATGCTAATAATGGTCTCACCAGGTAAATGACCGTACTCACAGGAGAAGTGGATGCTGTTCTCTTCATCTTTGAGAACAAAACATCTGGGGTGTTGCTGAGAGTGAAGCACGGGTGTTTTATCTGGGATGCTGAGAGGTTTTCTGTTTGCCTGACGACTTCTAGAACAGAGTTACAGGATCACTTATTAGGGACAATTTAAGCCTCATCCTCTCTGGAACAGTATGTGTCAACATTTTCTAAGTCTATTCTGTCTAGCATGGTAAACTGCTAAAGGAAGTTTCTCAGAATGAGTCTCTTATCAAATGCTCTTCAGAGCTGCATAGATAACCATGTTCCACAAGTTACTGTAGCAAAGGGCTGCACAGGGCAAGCCTGCATGCTATGCTTTGTGAGTTCCCGGTGGAAACAGGCTCTGAAAAGGGAAAATAACTCTAAAATATATTTTATCACCTAATCTAGTTTTTAAAAGAAGATCTTTTTAGGATTGGTATATTGTATGACTATTTTTTTTTGAAACAGGATCTTGCTATGTAGTCCTGCCTGGCCTGGTTGTCCCAGATTTTTAAGATGGCAGATATGGGTTATATAAAGGAAGGCAGAAGATAGAAGGATGGGAGCATAGAAATATTAGTGCAATATTCTAAATGTTCTTGCATGCCAGGACCTTGTAAACAACTACCCAAAATTCAAAATCTGTCTTAAGATTTCTTTAGGACCACTTACTTTACAGTTCCATTAAAAAAAAAAAGGTCTACTGAGAGCCGCCATAGACTGACCGAAAGGCTGTCAGCCTTCATTCTGGTTCCCAATCACATGGCTATGGGCAGCAACAGCAGAGATGTGGTGAGATCCATACCAGTAGGCTTTGCTTTGAATTACGTGGCTCTTTCTGATGTGCCTAATGAAATAAGAGATGGCTCTGAGGCCGCTCAGGAGATTCTGTGACCTGGGAGGAGTGCATTGCCTAGAATGGCTCACTCGGTACTCTGTATCGCAAAGGCCTCTTCCCAGAAAGTAAGTAACACCCAGCTCTTTATGTACGTGGTGTATATTTGTAGGTTCTTAAAGGAGGTTTGGGGAACCACAGAGACTTGACTAGGAAGGTACACCGGAGAGGTTTGTTTACATGTCCTTAACTCTTACTTTGAAATGAAGCCCAAAATGTGGGGAGTGGACAGAAGGGCCTTGCTAGAAGAGACCTACACAATATGAGACACCTTAGTCACCTGTGATGAAGTACAAGGCATCGCGTTGAATGTATATGAGAATAAGTTCATAGCAATCTAAACCCTAGAGGCATCTTGTTAGCCATCAAAGCACCAACTCCTAACTTTGTCCTCCTCAGGTATATGAACCGTGAGTCTTCCATACCTGTGGGGGATTCACTATGCCACAGGCTGCTCCTCTGTGTCTGTGGGTTGGTGTGTGCATGAAGGATTGATCCTTGGTGTCTGTGGGGCACTGCCTATGTGCTATGCAAAATTTCCTCTCCCTTCATAAGTGATTAGTTCCAATGCCTCCCTGGAATACTAAAACATCCAGCTGCTGTAGTCCCTTGAATGAGACCATTCACTTTTGTATTTGTGCATAAAGAATAGCCATACTCTTGGATACTCTGACTCATTGTTCACTTCCAATAGCTATAACAACGCTTAGGTTTTGTATGGTTGTTATAAATTATTGTTGAAGGAAGAATCACAAGAAAAGGAGTCAATATGTGTTCAATACAAATGCAATATTTTCAAATATTCTTGATCCACCTTTAGTCAAATTCATGGAGGCAGAGCCCACAGGAATGGCGGGAGATGACTATATGATAGGGAGAAAGAAAGAGGCTGAGAGGAACTGGCTTACATGGTTGTATAGCCAGAAAGTTTGAAGTCTGTAGAACAGAAACTGAGAAAGGAAAGGTTTCTCTGTTGTAGGTAGTCTTGGTAGAATTACTCCTTCCTAAGGAAACCCAGTCTCCCCTGGAAAGTTCATCAGCTGATTAGAAGAGGGTAGCCGCCTTTTATTTAAAGTCTAAAGAATAGAATTTATGTTCCTAAATGGCTTCACATCAACATCTAGACAGATGTTGACAAAACCTTTGGGCTCCTTAGCCTAGTCAACTTGACAAGTGACATTAGTCGTGGATCAGCTCTTACAGTGGAATTGTCAAATCTGTGATGGAGGTTGGCTCTTCACTGTGAGCTTGTCTAAGGATCTTCTATCTTGAGACAAGCAGTAGCCAAACCACATGGTTGGCTAAAGAGAGCAAAGACAGCACTGCCCTTATAAAGGTCAAACTGCAGCAGGCCTATGAGCCTCATGACTCAAACCCTGTGTTGTTGGAACCCTGAGAGGAAGGCCATGATTCAGAGAACCGACCTGATTCAGAGGTGGATTTTAGCTCTATCCAGAGCATTGGTTTATCTTTTCAAAATGATCTGCCATGCAGGGTTCTTGTAAGAGATGGTGAGAACTCAGTAGGCACTCCCTGAGCTTAGGAGAGCAGGCAGGCACACAGGACACCTTTTCGTTTAACTTGCTGGTAGATGTTTGCATTCCAACATAGGTTTGCAAAGGCATATTTTTCATCATTTATGTCTCTTTTGGGGGGGTGTTATGGTTTTGTGTGTGTGTGTGTGTGTGTGTGTGTGTGTGTGTGCACATGCACTTACATTCATGCACACACTTATGTGTGGAGGCCAGAGATCAACATCAGGTGTCTTTATTGCTCTCGGCCTTGCTTTCTGAAACAGTCGTCTACTGAACCTAGAGAAGGATTCAGGCTGACTGGCCATTGAACCCAGAGACTCACCTGTTTCCATCTCCTTAACTGAAATTACAACCGAGTACCACCACATCCAGTGTTCTACATGGGTGCCGAGCATAGAACCCAGGTCCTTGTGCTTGTCTGATTAACTCGTTTCCACTGAGCGATCTCCTGCGCCGTTCAGTGTTGTATCTTCTCATGTTCTTATTGCCACGAGCTGCAGACTCCCCAGAGACTCTGGTCAGATGGGTCAAGCCATCTTGTTTCAGCTCACAGCAGGCGGAGTGTGGAATAATCTCTTAAAAAGCAAATTCGGGGAGGAGCCTGGGGTCTGCTCCAGTCAGCTGACTGCGGTCTCTCTTGATTTGGAGACTTAGGCTAGTCTTCCAGATCCTGTAGATTTAGGTCCTTGCATTAAACATAAAGTCTTTGCACTGTGATGGCTGGATGCTGAAATTGTGGGGGTTTAACAACTGTACCCTTTCCACCCGACCCAACCCATCTAAAGTTCTTAACATCCTTAAAGGCACTTTCTAGAAGAAAAACCTCTCAGTGATTAATGTTAGACTTTCACATGAATCTTTCCTGGATTTGTAACATTCATATAAATTGTACAGTTTCCAGAGACCACTGTTCCCTTAAGAGGTAGCATTGGTGCTTTTTCTTGATGTTTGTTTGTTTGTTTTGAGAAAGTTTTACTATGCAACACCCTCCTACTCATGGAGATTTACCTGCATGTGCCTCCTCAGTGCCTGGATCAAAGAGGTGCACCACCATACCCGGATGGAGGTAGTATTTTTGAAAGAAGCATTTCCCATGCCATTGAACAGTGTTCACATGTCTGAACTTATGAAAATATATATATGGAACCATTCCTGGAGTTTTTATTAGTACACATTAATTATTCATAATGAGTTCCATTATGACATTTCCATGTATGTATGTAAGATGTTTAGGTCATACTCACTGGCATTACCCTCTCTTTCCCCTCCCACCAGTCCTGTTCCTCCTCCTGGCTGCCTGCTTCCACTTTCATGTTTTTTATGACCAGGCAAGTTTTACTAGAGTTGCTTTTGGGAGCATGAGAACCTTCCAGTGGCTACACTACCGAAGAAGTCACCGCCCCCCCCCCCCCCCCGTCCTCCGCTCCCAGCAATCATGCTGCCCATTTCAAAATGCAAGACCTTTTCTACATTTTGTTTTTAACTTATTAACATTTTTTCTATATTAGCAGGTGTCTGAGCAGCTCCAAGTGAAGAGAACCAAGTGAAAGGAGCTCTTTAGCCGCTTTCTGGGAAGCTCAGTAATCCATCCTGCTTTATCACTGTGTGCTCAGGAGTAGGAATGTGGATCTTGTCCAGAGAGATACACTCTGTGTATTTTGGGTTTGAATGAATATGCTGACTGAGAATAAGAACCACCCGCACTATTAACAACAGCTCCCCAAAGTGCTAGTCTTAAGGTTCCTCTTACACAGTGTGGCCTTGAAGTAACTAAGACGCTCCCAGCTCACTGGGTTAATGGATCGGACTGTAGGCAATTCTCATCTGCCTGCAGGAGCCACTGCTCTCAGCGGCTGAGAGTAAAATCCCAAACTCATCTTGTTTATTTTCGATGATAGAACAAAGGTGCCAGTTGCGATTGTAGAGACAGATGAACGAAAAGTCTCCTTCGAGTTAGGGTGACTGGAAAGTTTGTTGACAAGTGTTTTCCTTAAACAGTACTGAGCGATGGCAGAGGCCTACATTGAGCAAAGCTCTTAACTCATGCACCTTGTCCATACAGACGCCCGCTGGCTAGGCCCTCCTTACCTCCAACTCTGGCTTCTCTGCCTCGTCAGAGCTAACTCCCTTAGGCACCACCTAAAGATTTAAGTGCTCTCCACCTGGCACGCCGTTGTCAGAACTCTTCTGCCTGCCATATTAGTTACTTTCCATCGTTTTGTGATCAAACAGATAATAAATAGCTCAAGTTGGGAAGGGATTATTTGGGCTTAAAGGTCAGGATTATATGGAGAGGAAGGCATGACAGCCCAGTGCAAGCTGGTCCAGCATATTGCACGCAGTCAGGAAGCAAAGAGAGAACAGAAAATGACACCCAGCTGTGAACTATCACTCCTCAACCCCAGTAACGTACTTCTTTCAATGAGGCACCACCTTCTAGAACCTCCTAGAACCTTCTAGAACAGCACCAGCAGCTGGGGATCAAGTATTAAAGCACATGAACCTGCAGGACCATTTCACATTTAACACGCTTACGTGTTTGCAATGCGGCTCACCATCGATGTGTTCTGTTCACATACCCTTATTCTCTGATAACATCATGGTGGACTTGAATTTCCAGATGTTTGGAAAACATTGAGTGGACAGGAGAAGTGAATGTTCTATGCTACAGTATGATAATGACCACAGGACTCGTGAGTTAATGGACCTAATTTGAGCAAGGTTGAGCAAATGCTACAGTGTTAGTGAAGAATATAATTCTTTTTTTTTTTTTTTTTTTTTTTTGGCTGTTAATTTCTTTTTTTTTTTTTTTTTTATTTTTTATTAACTTGAGTATTTCTTATATACATTTCGAGTGTTATTCCCTTTCCCGGTTTCCGGGCAAACATCCCCCTCCCCCCTCCCCTTCCTTATGGGTGTTCCCCTCCCAACCCTCCCACCATTGCCGCCCTCCCCCCATAGACTAGTTCACTGGGGGTTCAGTCTTAGCAGGACCCAGGGCTTCCCCTTCCACTGGTGCTCTTACTAGGATATTCATTGCTACCTATGGGGTCAGAGTCCAGGGTCAGTCCATGTATAGTCTTTAGGTAGTGGTTTATTCCCTGGAAGCTCTGGTTGCTTGGCATTGTTGTACTTTTGGGGTCTCGAGCCCCTTCAAGCTCTTCCAGTTCTTTCTCTGATTCCTTCAATAGGGGACCTATTCTCAGTTCAGTGGTTTGCTGCTGGCATTCGCCTCTGTATTTGCTGTATTCTGGCTGTGTCTCTCAGGAGCGATCTACATCCGGCTCCGGTCGGTCTGCACTTCTTTGCTTCATCCATCTAGTCCAATTGGGTGGCTGTATATGTATGGGCCAAATGTGGGGCAGGCTCTGAATGGGTGTTCCTTCAGTCTCTGTTTTAATCTTTGCCTCTCCCTTCCCTGCCAAGGGTATTCTTTTTCCTCATTTAAAGAAGGAGTGAAGCATTCACATTTTGATCATCCGACTTGAGTTTCGTTTGTTCTAGGGATCTAGGGTAATTCAAGCATTTGGGCTAATAGCCACTTATCAATGAGTGCATACCATGTATGTCTTTCTGTGATTGGGTTAGTTCACTCAGGATGATATTTTCCAGTTCCAACCATTTGCCTACGAATTTCATAAACTCGTTGTTTTTGATAGCTGAGTAGTATTCCATTGTGTAGATGTACCACATTTTCTGTATCCATTCCTCTGTTGAAGGGCATCTGGGTTCTTTCCATTTTCTGGCTATTATAAATAAGGCTGCGATGAACATAGTGGAGCACGTGTCTCTTTTATATGTTGAGGCATCTTTTGGGTATATGCCCAAGAGAGGTATAGCTGGATCCTCAGGCAGTTCAATGTCCAATTTTCTGAGGAACCTCCAGATTGATTTCCAGAATGGTTTTACCAGTCTGCAATCCCACCAACAATGGAGGAGTGTTCCTCTTTCTCCACAACCTCGCCAGCATCTGCTGTCACCTGAGTTTTTGATCTTAGCCATTCTCACTGGTGTGAGGTGAAATCTCAGGGTTGTTTTGATTTGCATTTCCCTTATGACTAAAGATGTTGAACATTTCTTTAGGTGTTTCTCAGCCATTCGGTATTCCTCAGCTGTGAATTCTTTGTTTAGCTCTGAACCCCATTTTTTAATAGGGTTATTTGTTTCCCTGCGGTCTAACTTCTTGAGTTCTTTGTATGTTTTGGATATAAGGCCTCTATCTGTTGTAGGGTTGGTAAAGATCTTTTCCCAATCTGTTGGTTGCCGTTTTGTCCTAACCACAGTGTCCTTTGCCTTACAGAAGCTTTGCAGTTTTATGAGATCCCATTTGTCAATTCTTGATCTTAGAGCATAAGCCATTGGTGTTTTGTTCAGGAAATTTTTTCCAGTGCCCATGTGTTCCAGATGCTTCCCTAGTTTTTCTTCTATTAGTTTGAGTGTGTCTGGTTTGATGTGGAGGTCCTTGATCCACTTGGACTTAAGCTTTGTACAGGGTGATAAGCATGGATCGATCTGCATTCTTCTACATGTTGCCCTCCAGTTGAACCAGCACCATTTGCTGAAAATGCTATCTTTTTTCCATTGGATGGTTTTGGCTCCTTTGTCAAAAATCAAGTGACCATAGGTGTGTGGGTTCATTTCTGGGTCTTCAATTCTATTCCATTGGTCTATCTGTCTGTCTCTGTACCAATACCATGCAGTTTTTATCACTATTGCTCTGTAATACTGCTTGAGTTCAGGGATAGTGATTCCCCCTGAAGTCCTTTTATTGTTGAGGATAGCTTTAGCTATCCTGGGTTTTTTGTTATTCCAGATGAATTTGCAAATTGTTCTGTCTAACTCTTTGAAGAATTGGATTGGTATTTTGATGGGGATTGCATTGAATCTGTAGATTGCTTTTGGTAAAATGGCCATTTTTACTATATTAATCCTGCCAATCCATGAGCATGGGAGATCTTTCCATCTTCTGAGGTCTTCTTCAATTTCTTTCTTCAGTGTCTTGAAGTTCTTATTGTACAGATCTTTTACTTGCTTGGTTAAAGTCACACCGAGGTACTTTATATTATTTGGGTCTATTATGAAGGGTGTCGTTTCCCTAATTTCTTTCTCGGCTTGTTTCTCTTTTGTGTAGAGGAAGGCAACTGATTTATTTGAGTTAATTTTATACCCAGCCACTTTGCTGAAGTTGTTTATCAGCTTTAGTAGTTCTCTGCTGGAACTTTTGGGATCACTTAAATATACTATCATATCATCTGCAAATAGTGATATTTTGACCTCTTCTTTTCCGATCTGTATCCCTTTGATCTCCTTTTGTTGTCTGATTGCTCTGGCTAGAACTTCAAGAACTATATTGAATAAGTAGGGAGAGAGTGGGCAGCCTTGTCTAGTCCCTGATTTTAGTGGGATTGCTTCAAGTTTCTCTCCATTTAGTTTAATGTTAGCAACTGGTTTGCTGTATATGGCTTTTACTATGTTTAGGTATGGGCCTTGAATACCTATTCTTTCCAGGACTTTTATCATGAAGGGGTGTTGAATTTTGTCAAATGCTTTCTCAGCATCTAATGAAATGATCATGTGGTTCTGTTCTTTCAGTTTGTTTATATAATGGATCACGTTGATGGTTTTCCGTATATTAAACCATCCCTGCATGCCTGGGATGAAGCCTACTTGATCATGGTGGATGATTGTTTTGATGTGCTCTTGAATTCGGTTTGCCAGAATTTTGTTGAGTATTTTTGCGTCGATATTCATAAGGGAAATTGGTCTGAAGTTCTCTTTCTTTGTTGTGTCTTTGTGTGGTTTAGGTATAAGAGTAATTGTAGATTCGTAGAAGGAATTCGGTAGGGCTCCATCTGTTTCAATTTTGTGGAATAGTTTGGATAATATTGGTATGAGGTCTTCTATGAAGGTTTGATAGAATTCTGCACTAAACCCATCTGGACCTGGGCTCTTTTTGGTTGGGAGACCTTTAATGACTGCTTCTATTTCCTTAGGAGTTATGGGGTTGTTTAACTGGTTTATCTGTTCCTGATTTAACTTTGATACCTGGTATCTGTCTAGGAAATTGTCCATTTCCTGGAGATTTTCAAATTTTGTTGAATATAGGTTTTTATAGTAAGATCTGATGATTTTTTGAATTTCCTCTGAATCTGTAGTTATGTCTCCCTTTTCATTTCTGATTTTGTTAATTTGGACGCACTCTCTGTGTCCTCTCGTTAGTCTGGCTAAGGGTTTATCTATCTTGTTGATTTTCTCAAAGAACCAACTTTTGGTCCTGTTGATTCTTTCTATGGTCCTTTTTGTTTCTACTTGGTTGATTTCAGCTCTGAGTTTGATTATTTCCTGCCTTCTACTCCTCCTGGGTGTATTTGCTTCTTTTTGTTCTAGAGCTTTTAGGTGTGCTGTCAAGCTGCTGACATATGCTCTTTCCTGTTTCTTTCTGCAGGCACTCAGCGCTATGAGTTTTCCTCTTAGCACAGCTTTCATTGTGTCCCATAAGTTTGAGTATGTTGTATCTTCATTTTCATTAAATTCTAAAAAGTTTTTAATTTCTTTCTTTATTTCTTCCTTGACCAGGTTATCATTGAGTAGAGCATTGTTCAATTTCCACGTATATGTGGGCATTCTTCCCTTATTGTTATTGAAGACCAGTTTTAGGCCGTGGTGGTCCGATAGCACGCATGGGATTATTTCTATCTTTCTGTACCTGTTGAGGCCCGTTTTTTGACCGATTATATGGTCAATTTTGGAGAAAGTACCATGAGGAGCTGAGAAGAAGGTATATCCTTTTGCTTTAGGATAGAATGTTCTATAAATATCCGTTAAGTCCATTTGGCTTATGACTTCTCTTAGTCTGTCGACATCACTGTTTAATTTCTGATTCCATGATCTGTCCATTGATGAAAGTGGGGTGTTGAAATCTCCCACTATTATTGTGTGAGGTGCAATGTGTGTTTTGAGCTTTAGTAAGGTTTCTTTTACGTATGTAGGTGCCCTTGTATTTGGGGCATAGATATTTAGGATTGAGAGTTCATCTTGGTGGATTTTTCCTTTGATGAATATGAAGTGTCCTTCCTTATCTTTTTTGATGACTTTTAGTTGGAAATTGATTTTATTTGATATTAGAATGGCTACTCCAGCTTGCTTCTTCTGACCATTTGCTTGGAAAGTTGTTTTCCAGCCTTTCACTCTGAGGTAGTGTCTGTCTTTGTCTCTGAGGTGTGTTTCCTGTAGGCAGCAGAATGCAGGGTCCTCGTTGCGTATCCAGTTTGTTAATCTATGTCTTTTTATTGGGGAGTTGAGGCCATTGATATTGAGAGATATTAAGGAATAGTGATTATTGTTTCCCTTTATATTCATATTTGGATGTGAGGTTATGTTTGTGTGCTTTCATTCTCTTTGTTTTGTTGCCAAGACGATTAGTTTCTTGCTTCTTCTAGGGTATAGCTTGCCTCCTTATGTTGGGCTTTACCATTTATTATCCTTTGTAGTGCTGGATTTGTAGAAAGATATTGTGTAAATTTGGTTTTGTCATGGAATATCTTGGTTTCTCCATCAATGTTAATTGAGAGTTTTGCTGGATACAGTAACCTGGGCTGGCATTTGTGTTCTCTTAGGGTCTGTATGACATCAGTCCAGGATCTTCTGGCCTTCATAGTTTCTGGCGAGAAGTCTGGTGTGATTCTGATAGGTCTCCCTTTATATGTTACTTGACCTTTTTCCCTTACTGCTTTTAATATTCTTTCTTTATTTTGTGCGTTTGGTGTTTTGACAATTATGTGACGGGAGGTGTTTCTTTTCTGGTCCAATCTATTTGGAGTTCTGTAGGCTTCTTGTATGCCTATGGGTATCTCTTTTTTTAGGTTAGGGAAGTTTTCTTCTATGATTTTGTTGAAGATATTTACTGGTCCTTTGAGCTGGGAGTCTTCACTCTCTTCTATACCTATTATCCTTAGGTTTGATCTTCTCATTGAATATAATTCTTTAACAAACCCTTAGCACCTTGGGAGATTATAACACTGTGTTATAGTGGTGGGAATAGAGCTCAGTCAGTAGAGCACTTGCCTAGTGTGGAAAAGCTATGGGTTTCATCCTTAGCACCACATAAATTTGAACATGGTAGTACGTGCTTAATTCTAGCACTAGGGAGGGGGAGATCAGCAGGTCAAGCCATCCTCAGCCACACAGTGGGTCTGAGGCTGGCAGAGGATGTAGGATACCTTGCCTCAAATACAATTAAAAGATGGTGTTACTGGGAATTACATAAAAATATAATGTAGTTAGACAGGTGTGAACTAAAGGGAGGTATTGTTGGCAATGAAGAGTAATGAGGTGTTTGTGGACTCCACAGTTTGGAAGGTCTGAGTTCCTAAGCTGAGTTCTAAATGTGCTGTTTGCCCATGGAGCCTCTGTGATCCCTGGAATGTGAATGTTCCTCTTCCTCCTCCTCCTCCTCCTCCTCCTCCTCCTCCTCCTCCTCCTCCTCCTTCCCCCTCCCCTCCTCCTCCTCCTCCTCCTCCTCCTCCTCCTCTTCCTCCTCCTCTTCCCAGACTTCTTTTGCTTTTCTTATTGAGAAGAGCAAATCCAACCGAGCCTTTGAATGCATAATGCCAAAATGAATAGGAGGGAGGCGCATTAGCATATAATCTTTATTCCTGTGGTGCACTATCCCTGGAACGAATGCAAACGTCTGCCCTTCTGATGCTCCTGAAGCACACTTGGTGGTTCACAATAAATTAAGGGACAGACTGATTGGCAAGGCGGCTCATTGTCAGCAGCTGTCTTCCCAGATCAGAGGGTGGCTTGAATGTCAGCAACTTCCTGTTCCCATATCAGAGGATGGCCATCTCTATACCCAACTGGGCGGTGACTCTGTGGTGTCCATATTAGAGACTCACAGCTCCTGAAATGCTGTGGTTGTTTTTTCCTTCCTTTCACTGTGTGACATCTGCTGACAAAAGGCATTTCAGCCACCTTTCAGTCAAACAATGGAGGTGCTGAGATTGCCTTCCATATCTGAGAATGGACTAGGAAAGGAGATAGACTTCCAAATGTCAGGTTAGAAATGGCTGTCCCTCTCAATGTTGGGTTGAACTTGATTAAGCCTCTCAATGTCTTTGAGCTGTTGGTCTTTTAATCTGGAAAGTAGGAGTCACTGATGTTTACCAGAAAGGCTTAGGAGACATACTATGGGGGTTGCTAGCTACCTTAAACTACTCGAAAGTTGCAGCTTACTTATTGGGCTCTTTGTTTTTCTTTCTTTATTTATTGTTTTTGTTGTTGTTGTTGTTGTTGTTCATCTTTGATATGTCTAAGTCTTACCCTGATAGCGCACCTGGAATCTATCATTAGGAAGGGAACTTACAGGTCATCTAAGCTAAGCTGTCCCAACCTTCCTTTTTAAAATTTTTACTCTTAAAAGACACACACACACACACACACACACACACACACACACACACACACACAGACAGACAAACAGACAGACAGACACAGACACGCACACAGAGACAGGATAGACACAGACAGACAAATGCAAACATTAGTATGCACAGAGACACACAAAACCATAACATGTTTCCTACTGCCTTTCCCGTTTCTGGTTGTAACCAGAACAGTGATAAACTTCATGCTATTGGATACTCCCTGGATCATCACAAAGCCTGTGGCATTTGACATTTATAATTCACCAAACCTTCCTCCTCGGCACATCACTTTGCAACAATGCTGTGTGGTGGAAATGAGCCCACTGCTCTAAGGAGGCTCGCTGGGGAGATGTATTACTTACAGCTGACTCATTGTTTTCAACTCATGATGGTTTCATCAAGATATAAATCCCACTGTAAGGCAAGTAAGTTTATATTTTTAAGCAGGACTATTGTTTTGTTTACTCATATGAGTAATAGAAGGAAAAATCTTGGAACTGCAGTAACCTAACCCAGTTGACCCAGATATCTCTCTCTCTCTCTCTCTCTCTCTCTCTCTCTCTCTCTCTCTCTCCACACACACACACACACACACACACACACACACACACACACACACACACACACATTGCTCTTATGAAATAAATCTTAAAGCATTTATACTCCATAAAATATACTTTTCATAATGAGATAGTTTAAACTCAGTTTATATGAGGTTCAAGGCAACTGATTAAAAACCAAGCCAGGAGCTTGGGTGGTTGCTCAAGTGGGCAGAGTGCTTGGAATACAAGCATGAAGACCTGAGGGATTCCCAGAACATGTATAAAAGGCCTGGTGTGGTGTATGTCCCATAATACTAGTGCGGGGTTAAGGAAGAGTCAGGAGGATCCCTGAGGCCCAGCTCAAATGACAAGTTCCTCATTCGGTGAGGGACCCTGTCCCAAAAGTAAAGTGGAGAACAATTGGTGAAGATGCCTGATGTAGACTTCTGGACTACACCAATATCTGCACATGGATGCACCCACTGCCCCTCCCCTCCAACAACTCAAGGTTGCTGCACTGAGATCAAGCTCTGGTTTCCCCCAAAGCATACGTGCAAAATGTCAATGTAAGAGTACCCTGGATTCCTGCTTTTTAATCCTCTAATCATCATTGTGCATATGGTAGTGCTTCTCACAGAAGAAATTTGGCCCCTGGAAAGGCCAAATTGCAAAATTTGCCAAGCGTACATTATGTAAGATTATGAAGGCCAACCATACGGTAATTGGGGTTACCACTGATAGTATTAGCAAGGGTAAAGGTGATGGCTTCAGAGTTTCGCGATCATTTTATGAACCTGGCCCCCATGACTCAGTGGCAGCCCCTCCCTGTTTCATTTTCTGTGGACAGCAGCGGAGGCACTACTGTGAGGATCGAACAGAAATTTGCATTAAGTAGCTGCGGAAATTTAGATTGCTGTGTTCTGAGGTTCATGTGGTAAGTACTTAACTCATAAAAGTCCTATCTGAGGGCTCAACCTTACCTCAGACAATTGGAAGTCTGAACATATTTCTCATAAATGTCAAGAACTGTGTTGCACAGCCAGGTGATGGATGGTATGTTTCCAGAGATCAAAACACTTAGCATTCTTTCACAGTTTTTTCCCCCAATAATGAAAACAAGAAATGACTTTGGAACATGTTGACTCCCCTGAACAAATAAATCATTATACTCATGAGAAAATAAATAGTAACAAGAACAGTGGGTGTTAGGTAGAATCTCAGGCTGGAGACCCTGTATCCTTATTAAAAAACAACCACCACCACTACCACCACCACCACCACCACAGAACTATTTCCTACAAGGGTCAGTTCTGCCAACTATCATGACACACTCTTCAGTATTCAAAACTGAAGGATTTACCACCTCAAGCCTATGTTGCCATGTGTCACCATTATCAGAGGTGGGAAATACCCTCAGGGGAGAATTTCATAAAAATCTACACCACGGCTCTCAAATCACAGTCCGGGTCACTAATTGCTTTTCTTAGCCCATCACGTTTCTATTGATGCACCTGTGCATTCCTGAGTTGAGAAGTTTTAATACAGACCACATTTCAAAGTATTATGGAAAACAATAGTTAACAATAACAGAACCAACTAACCAACAAACCGACTCAACAAACAGGTAACCAAGTAACCAACCAGACAATCAAGTAACTAACTAGTCAAATAAGGAACCAATTAACTGACCAAACAAACATACATAATCAGACGGCACGACAAACAAGCAACCAGCTGCACAACCAAACAAGTAACCAACTAATTAGCCAAATAAGCAAGCAACTACCCAGCCAGTCAGTGCAAACAAACAGACAAACAAACAAACAAACAAACAAACAAGTAATAACCAGCTAGCTAACTGAACAAACATAGACCCTAACCACCTAACCACATGGGAAACAGTGAGACAACAGAAGACTGACTGTAGAAGTGTGGTGTGCTAGATATCTAGAAGGGGTGCACAGTGGAAATGGAGTTGTGTGGAATGGCCCTGCAAGATTCCTTGGAGAAAAATAGGGGTGAGTAGGAGATCTGAAATCCTTATTTATTTCCTCAAAGTCACTGATTCTCCAGCTGCAACAAGCACACATGCACAGTGGCATCATGTGGCTGTGCATTTACCTCTGTCTCCAAGCTTCACTCTTGGAGTCTACGTGGCGGGAAGTGGTGTCTGAGCTGTCTCAGGAAAGGTGAGGCGGAGGAAAACCTCGGGGAGGACAGGTTCCCAAACTGCAGATCAGGCTGTGTCCTGGGTTTTTGCCTCAGACCTGTTGGGCAACCCCTTTCTCAGGGATGGTGTCTGACACATGGGGAGGGTCATACATCTCCAGAAGATTGGGGTTTTGAGGGAATCTAGTTCAACTGTCCTTGTAGTCAGCTTGGCATCTTCATCTGAGGCTGAAGGGGGAGACTTATTGTCAACAGTTTCCCTTAGATTGATAAATTGGATGCAGACAGCTAGAGTCGAGAGCTGCCAAATAAATCTTTAGAATTGAAAGATAACTGTGCTCTGCATCAAACTAGGAGGGATGACCTCACCCCCTAACTGCGCTGGCATTAACGGTGAGTAATGTCAGAAGCTCATTTTCTATCTTTGTGGGAAGGCAGCAGCCTGCAGTGGGTAGAGTCTGTGTCACCGGGATGAGGCCCCCTCCTCCCTGCCCATTCACCCACTGCTGGCCAGATTCATTGCCTGCATCTGGTATTCATGTGTCTCTGGATATCCTGTCTACATGGGTGGAGGGATACCTGTGTAGGAGTCACTGTGTTTCCATCTATAGGTATGAGCACATATCCGTGTGTTTTTATGAACTTATAAGGTGTATGTACCTGGAAGTGTACCTGGTTGCCTATGTCTGTACTATCCGTGTATGCCTAGACGTGGGGGTTATACACATGTGTCTGTGTGTGTGTATCTTTGTATGTGTGTGTCTTGATAGATGTATGAATATATCACATATCTGTGAGTCTGTAGGTTTTATTATCTGCCTACCTTTGTGTGTGTGTGTGTGTGTGTGTGTGTTTGTATGTATGCATTTGTGTGTGTAGGGATTTGTGTATGTTGGGTGTGCCTATATGTGACTGCTTGACCCTGTATAATTGTATGTACATGTTAATATTTGTATATATATACATACATATACATATGTGTGTATAAATATTTGTGTGCATATTTGTGGAGTGGACATCTGTGGGAGGGGTACATGTGCATGTATGTGAGTAATGTATGTACATTTCTGTGTTTGCTAGGTATATCTGTGCCTGTGTGTTTGACTGTCTGACTGTCTCTCTGTGTGTATATGCATCAGTGCTGGCTAGTTTTATGTCAACAGTCGCAAGGTAGGGTCATCTATGAGATGAGGAGCTCTTAATCAAAAAATGTCTCCACTGGCCTGTATAGGCAAGTCTGTATAGACAAATCTGCATAGGCAAGCCTATATAGGCGAGTCTGCATAGATAAGTCTGCAAAGGCAATCCATACATCTACTGAGACACACACATACAAAGATGCATACACGGAAGCATGTTTCAACCCCCGCATCTGGGCATACAGAGTACAGACATAGACATTTTCTTCATTGATGATTGATGTCGGATGGCCCAGCCCATTGTAAGCAGGACCGCTCTTACACAGATAGTTTTGGGGTGTAAGGGAAAACCTGAATAAGTCAGGAGGAGAAAGCCAATAAGCAGCCCTCCCCACCACCCCAAGATCTGTTTCAGTTTCCACCTCCAGATCCTGCCTTGACTTCCTTCATTGATGGAGTGTAAGCTGAGAGTTGTAAGCTGTAATAAACCTTCCCTTTCCACATTGTTTTGGCTGTGATGTTTTATCATAGTAACAGAAACCTTAACTAAGACACATCTGTATGTATATGTAGTCGTGTGTGTGTGTGTGTGTGTGTGTGTGTGTGTGTGTGTGTGTGTTTTCCCATCTCTGTGCCCTGGAAGCTAAGCATATAGATCCTGAGCTTTAATTTCTCTGTAGTCATTTACAGCATGAGAAAGACTCCAACCTCCTCAAATGCTGGGTCAGAAGTGTAGCTGCCTGCAGGGCAGCTGAACTATTCTCTGGGTTTATAGCTTGTCGCTGCAAAGAGTCCAACAGGGGTGTTAGAAAAGATATTTATAGCCCTGTAGCTTAAGAATCCCACCCCAAACCAGAAATGCAGAACAATCCCTGCCATTGCGTCTGTGACTGTCAACCCCCTGAGTTTCTCAGGCTGCTGAGGTAGGCGCCACACCTTTTAGAAACGATCTGGGTACTGGTTCACAGCATAGAGCAAACACGCCATGGGCAGAGACACAACTCCTGCAGCCAGCTCTGTCATTAGCTTGTTGGGCCCCATGTCTCTTCTCTTCCTGGCGTTCCCTGGCCTCTTTTCTCAGCTATGAATGCTCTGTGTTTACTTTGGAAAATGCTTTCATTCTGGGCTCTCACATTGTGTTTAAATCTTGTCTGAATTTAGTTGGATAAAATAAGCTATAATTTTTTAGACAGTTTTGTCAAATAAGCCATAAAAATGTTTAGCCAATTTTTGATCCCCAGTTTCAGAGCTGGGCTCTCCTCCAGTCTCTCCATACCCTTGGAAGTGCAGACGGGAGCTTGGTGGCATATTTCTGCCTCATTTTCTGACTTTCTTCTTGGCAGATGTGTGTGCAATCTTAAGAAGCAGCATCATAAATATTTAAATCCAACTTGGATAATTGGGGAGGAAAGAGGAGGGAAACACAACAAAGGTAGACTCGGACACCAAAGGAACATCGTGACCATTCCTGTTTTTAAAATTATTCTCATAGAGCATGGGTATTTTGTTACGGCCCCTAATTTAATATTTTTTTTTAAAAAAATAAAGGAAAGTACAGATCAGCCCTCTGCCTTTGTAGACGGGTGTTCTGGAAGGAGAGAGCCGTAGATTCCACAGCTCACAGCTCACACTGGGAAATGCTCCCCTCCCTTTCCTATGAGTGCCTCAAGCCATGAAACGATGTGGCTTTCAGAAACGCTGCTCCCTCTGCTCACTCAGCCCCACAGAGCCCTGGGTCTCCCCAGGCCCTAAAGAGAGGACAGCTAGTGACTATTAGCAGGACTCAGTTCTGGCCCTGTTATATGGCTTCCATCAGCGGGTTCTCAGGTTCTCTAGGTAGAGGGTCACTCCACAGAACCCTCCTCGTCTGAGATTTCCCACCATTCTCCTTTGCTGCTCGGCCTTGAAAGGAGATCAAATGACACTTATATCAGTGAAGTCCCTGATCGGCTCTGACAAAATGCTTCGCAGAAGCAACACAAGGAAGGGAAGGTTTATTCTGACTCAGTGTTTGAGGATACCGTCTGTCATGGCAGGAGGGTGAGCTGGCCGATCATGGTACCTATGCAGTCAGGAAGCAGAGGAATAGATGAGTGCTTGTGCACAGCTTGCTTTCCCCTTTGTATTCTGTGTAGGAGCCCAGCCCGTAAGATGGTGCCGTCCACATTTGGGATAGGTCTTCCCTCCGTGGCCATACCTCTCTGGAGATGCCATTACAGACAGACCAAGCGGTGTGTCTCCTAGGTGACTCCCAATCTCATCAAGTTGACAAACAGAATTAACTGTCAACACTCCTGAGTGTGCTACAGTGGTTATTTCCATCTGGTACCTTCAGCCTAGAATGCTATGTGCCGTACTATGGTCTGGAGGTGAGTCCTTTTGCACTGTTATAATAAAACATCACGTTCACAGTGGTTGAAAAACAATACGGATTTGCTTCTGACAGGTGGGAAGCCCGTGATCTAGGGATGGCCTGGTTGAATAATGCTGGGAGCTTTCTTCGGCTTTCGGAATGCCAACTTCTTATATCTTCACACGGTAAAAGAGAGCAGGAGAGTTCTCTTAGGACCCTTTATTAAGGTCACCAAATCCATCCTGAGCTTTCCTCCTTCAGGACCTAATCAGATCCCAAAGGCTCTACCTTATGATACCGCCAGAATGGGGGCTGTGGTTTCAGCATGTGGGACTTAGAGGGATTCAGCCATGACGGGTGTAATCATCTTAGCTCCAGCAGCCTGCTAGTCTAGCATCTAAAATACCCCCAGTGACTCATCCCTTTCACACCCAGCCTCACTTTCTGTGCTAATTCATCCCAGAAGACAGCCTATGTACTACACGCCTCTGCAGTGTGATTGCGTTTTTTTAACCATTTGGTGGGTAGCTTGAAAACGGAGACACTGAAATGGAAGAAAGAAGGCAGCGTCTCCTTTGATGCATTCTTTGCTTAGGTCTGATGCAGTAGCCATGCTGTATAAATCTCAGGCATTCCTGGAAAGCAGTTTGATGTAAGAAATAAAACCAGTGAATGTTCAGAAGCAGCAGGCACTCTTACCCAAGGGCTCTCTCTGTTAAGCCCAGGACTCTTATCAAAGGTTTGCATTTGTCTAATTTGTCTTTCCTTCAGTCAGAAGTTGCAAACAGTCAGAAATAGGTAAAAACCAACATAGAGGAATTAAGTGAAAATTAATTTGTCCTTCGTGATTAATACCTTTCAAAAGACAACATGTCCTCCTTAGCTGGTGCTGACTAGAAAAATCACCGAGTGGCTTGCACGGATGACATTTATTTTGTGTGTGACTCTACCACTTGTATTGGATCTCGAGGGGGCAGCTCTTCTCTGTTTCACATGTGGTTATCCTGGATATAAAGAAGACTGGGATTGGCAGCTTTCAGGCTCTTTCATATATAGGGCATTTGATGCTGGCTGAGTGTTTTATGGAGCTGTGATTCCAGTTATCACACAGATACCTTCTGTGTTTCTCATCCACAGACAATCAAGTCCAGGGTAAGTATGCTGGAAAAAGATTCAGGAGAGGTATCTCTTTTAAGACATAGCACAAGAAACCATGCACAGTGAATTCTGTCCATTCCATTCATTTGAGCACACAGCCTCACGCGTATTTCAGAAGGAACAGTGGAGACCAGAAATATTGCTGCAGCCATTCTTAGAAACTGCAGTCTGCTCTGTTGGAACGAGAAGTCATCTCAGTTGACTCATTACTCTCCATGCTCCTTTTCATTCTAGGCAGCAAACTGCTTCAGGTGGGTTTTGTGGTGGGTAAGAGGATCCTTTATGTGCTGGGATAATTATTGAACACAATTTCCTCCCTAATTAATCCTGTCCTTCCTCACCAACCCCTAGTTATCCCAAGGGAAGAACTCTTACACATGTCAAAACTAGACCCATGTGGATTTGAGGTTTTTATTACAACAGCTTTAGAAATAGCCCCACAGACTATTGAATAAAATTAAATTTAGACCTGTTCGCCATGGTCCATAATAGTTGTGCACAACTGCAAGACGTACAGGAAATTTGAGAATTGATTTGAGAACACGTAGGCTCCCCACAGTGACCAAGTTCACAAAGTCTTTAACCAAACACTTACACATGTGGAGATGTAACTAAAGAGGCTGCCTAGAATATGTTGGCATATGTATATGTATGTGCATGTGTATATGAATATATTCTCAATTGTACTTGATTAAGCAGCATTTTTTAGCAAAGTATCTCTGTCTGTCTGTCTGTCTGTCTGTCCGTGATGGATGTGCCCACATGTGTGCACTCTCTTAAGGGTACAGGAGGACATAGAGTCCCTGTTTATCACTCCAGCCTCATTTACCTGAGACAGAGTCTGACTGAACCTGAAGCTAGGCTAGTGGGCAGCAAACCCCCAGGCAGCCTTTGTCCCCACAGTGTTGGGGTTACAGATGTTCACAGCCACACCTGACTTCATGTGGATGTTGGGGATTTAAACTCAGGTTCTCATGATTTTGAAGCAAGCAGTCTTTCCTGCTGAGCCTCTCCAAGCCTCTTCTCTTTGAAAAAAAAAATGATGAGTGGGGAAAACCTCACATGAATTTGGCCTTTATAAAAACAGTAAGGGGATTTAAAATTATAAACAGTATTGAGAAGTGAGGGATTATAAAAATTACACTAAGCTTCTGGATGCTTGCAGTATTCCCAAGTGGTCCTCTCTTGTCATCTGGCCCAGCGGCAATCTTTCCAGGAACATGTTTCTCTTCACATGACTGGAGAATTCCCAACTGAAGAGAAAGGTTCTCAGTTCCACCACTAGCCAGCCACACAGCCATAAGTAAGTCACACAGCTTCTTTGTATGTTATTATTAGAACAGCCATTTGACCAGCTCATCTCCAACATTATTTACTCTATAGATGACATATAAGAATGACATTTAGTGGGAGGGGGTGCTATACACTGGAACAGGAAACAGAGTGAGGAGAAAGAAGTTTTTCTTTTGATATCGAATTACAAATGATCAAAGTCATATATATAATGGCATATGTGTATACATACACACACATACACACATATACACATATACACACATACACACATATACACACATACACACATACACACACACATATATACATACACACATATACACACATATACACACACTCATGCAGACTTGTTTCTCAATTAAGTGGTTAGTCAAGCTCTCTGGAGACATTTCTGTATGGAGTTTGTGGGAATGGATTTAAGTAGTGGGTGGCCCTCCTTTCGCCTATATGTTCTCTGCACTGTGACTGGATTTTAAGTAGCTTTGCAACACTGAAAGTTGCCACCACAGCTCTGGCAGGTGAGAAGAAACAGAGAGCTTTGCCCTACACCCATTGTTAATACCACCTTTGGGAGAGTTGATAAATATAGACTTTAAAAATATATTTATAGCCACTGTGAACACTTTTTTTAATTACACTTACATTTACGGACTGCCTACTGTATTTTGACAGAGTCTCATTCTGTAGTCTAGGCTGGCTTGGAATTCACAGATATCCTCCTGCCTCAGCCTCTTAAGGACTGAAATTATAGGTATGAGACACCATGCCTGACTCAGACTACTCCACGAAAGTAGACTCCTAGTATTAGAATATCTGGTTTCAAAAACAAATGTCACCAAGGGAATTTTAGTTACCAGAGTCAATGCTTAACCAGAGTGTCTAGTAAACCCTAACATTCTCTAAAATGTTGGTATATCCATCATTCTCCTATCAACCAAATATTCTTTGGCTATGAACCAAAAATATTAACACACCTTTACTCAGCCAGTGTGAGGGTTTCTGTAGGTCACATGCTTAGTAACCATGACCTTCTACATTCCCTCCCTTAATGATATTTCTCAGTGTGACTTTATAACCTGAGGTTCTGGGTTCAAATTCCAGCTTAGCCATTAGCTATAATGACTTCAAGCGTCATTGTGTTAAAGTGCTTTGAAGGTTGAGTGAGGCAATCATATGAAAGCACAATGTGTCAGATAGTAGGCGTTTGGTTAATACTTGTAATTAATCATGTTAATACTTGTAACATTTTTACCGTCAGCTCCATTCTGTGGTTAATACAGAAAAGATGCCTTTGAACCGTTAAGCAACTGCTCTTGTACTCAGCTCTTAGCAGACTTGGAAAGTTTATTGTACTGGATATCAAATGTCAACTTCTAAATTGCATTATAGTTCAATTAACACACAGAGTTAATATCATAAACCTAGGGGAAATGGTGGTTCCTTCAAGACTCTATCAAACAACAATGCCTTGGCCACTCTGACAAGGTGTGTGTTATCTATCCTCTCTCTGTGTGGCAAAGGTTTACAAACAAAAGCCCAGTTTTCTCACCTAGAGCCATGCAGATCTTCCTAGAACAAAAAAAAAAAAGAGCAAAACAGATTAGCAGAGATAGTGAGTCCTTTGTAAACAGTCAGGAGTCTGAGGCTTGGGCTACTCCTCTTCGAACTGTCCACCTCTTACAAGTATGCTAAGGTCACACATTTACTCTTGTTTTTATCCTGTGTTGGAGTGGGTCAAAGGTTGAAGATTTTTGGGGGATTAATGAAGCAGAAGTAGTTGGCAAGAGTTCTTGGAGGAAGACTCCCAGTGTGATCAGATGTTCATCAGAAGCCAGATGAGCCACCTCAGGAAAGCACAGGAGAGATGCTTGGAGGTCCGAGCCACAGAGAGAGATCACACGAAGGGCAAAGGCAACGTGGAACAAGGAGGAGAAACCAAGTAATGCTCTAAGGAAGAAGGGAATATTAAGTAGCTCTCAGCTTAGAAAGAGCAGCTTCGCCGCTCAGCCCCCAACCAAGCACATGCACATGAGATATGGAAAATTGTGATTCTCACTTTTGAGTAAAATCTTCAAATTTTGGCAATCAATTTAAAGAATATTTAAAAAAATTCAAATGAGAATTTCTATGAAAACTGTTCTTCAGTATTAATTTTTATGTGATACAGTTTAAAATCATGGTTGTTACTCTGGATTTTGTTATCTAACATGCAGGTAGGGTAGGGTTTTGGGGAGGTGTGTGTGTGTATGTGTGTGTGTTGTACATGTATGTGAGTATGTGTGTGTACATGTATGTGTGAGCATGTGTGTGTGTGCATGTGTGAGTGTGTATATTTAATGATTGTAATTTTTCATAACTGGCTGTTGATACGGTGAGTGATTTTTGATTGAAATGTTTTCCATTTACGATGCTATGTTAGCAGACCCTAGATCTTATTTCAGCTTTCAGATTTACCCACCATCTTCCCTGAGCACAGTCCTCTTCTAAGGGAAGTAGAGGCACCCTGCTGTCTAATGCCGGATGGGATTAGAATTCCGTTACACAGCTGGCCTCTGAGATATCTATGGTGATAATGGTAGAAGGGCTCCTTGAGACTGGAGGACAGTGGGTGGGACATCAGCTTCCTGCCTAGGTCTGCACTAACACTTTACAAGTGCCTGCTTGCTGTTCCGCCATGGTATCTCAAGTAAAGGAGGGTGGGGTCTGCCCCATGTCCTTGATGTGGTGAACAATGTGTTGACTCTCCACCAGGCCCCTTTCTCACAAAGAAAAGAGGGAGGGATGTTTTATCACTGCCAGCTGCAGGGGCGTAGGGGAGTCCAGGATTCCTACCTGGATTCACTGAGGCTGGAGTGTGTGGTAATAGGCCTTGGTAACTAAACCATGTCTCCTTCTATCCCACAACCCCAGTCAGCAATGGGGGGGTCAGGGGTCAGCCTGCTGCAGGTGATCTCAGATCCTCTGCATTTTTGGTGAGAATGACGATAAGGCCATAAGTTTTTGTTTCTTAGTTTTCTTTTTCTTTCTCTTCCTTTCTTTTTTCTCTTCCTTCCTTCCTTCCTTCCTTCCTTCTTTCCTTCCTTCCTTTTTTTCATTTCCATGATACTTGACTAGCATACAATAATTATCGTCTAGAAGTTTCCTGTCTTTCTTAGATGCTCTTTCCTGGGGCCTTTTAATTATAGAAATCAATCTTTCACTAGGCTTAAAAAAAAAAAGCAAAACAGCTAAAACCAAAACAACAACAAAAACCTCACATCACTGGTAGCTCTGAATTGCTGCCTTGTCTGGTTCTAAATCAGGGATATGTTTTTACATGAAATTCCGGCTAACCCATGACTGTATCAGTTCTTAAGGTTGCCCCATTTACCAGCTTTCTGATTCTCCTGACATTTATTTTTCTTACAGTGTCCAGTTTATTGTAGTCCTGTTTCCCCAGAAACAGAAATCAGTTATCTAATTTTACATTAAATCACTCAACAATTCCACCACTCACTGATGTTTACGAAGCAGCCCTGATTAAGTGCTGGCCACTCACAGCCCTGGTACATTAAGCCTCGGAGAGCTCACGGACTGGGGCTGGGGGAGGGAGCCTCAGGAAGGAGGGGGCGGCCATGCCTCCTGCACAAGAGAAAATTCTTATCTCCAGTACTGCCACTTGCTGATGTTGTCTTTAGCCAGGCTCCCCGAGCCTTAGATGGATGACACTAAGACAAGTATTAAATACTTGTATATAGACACATAGTCAAGCATGCGAATACATAAAAGAATTTTCTGGGGGTAAAAGTTCTAGATTTCATCAAGTTGATTGTCAACACCAACCACCATAGCCATTGATGGTGGACGGGGGAGTTAGGATTCCTCTGCTGTGTGTTGTCTTGGTGCCTCTGAAACCTTCCTTTATCCTCTTCTCTCTTCCTTTAGGTTAACACAGTGTCTTGCATAGCGTTTCTGAGCATGAGAGCTGGCCCTGGATCAAATATTATCTCTGTAAATTCCTTTTTCCTCTCCTTCCACTTGGAACAGTTTCCAACTAAGACTTTTTTAAAAACGAAACAAGACAATAAAATGATAACAGGGTGTCTGTTTTAAATCATTGTTGTTATTTATAGGTACTCAGCAGATTGTGAATGAAATAACATGGGGAAAAGTAGAAATCCGGTACTCTGCAGTAGAAATGAAAAGGCACTTTTTTTTTTTCAGTTGCACGTAATTAAATTAAAAAGGGAAGCCGCAGAAAAACCATGGAAACACAAAGACGTAGCCCTGAATTAGAAAACTGCTCATGGAAATTAGAGCAGGAAGTACTGCTCCTTCCTCACTTACAAACTTCAGGAGCGATTAATGAATGCACAACGTGCATTTCGCACAGTAATTAAATGCCCACCGTGCTCTGAAGTGATAGGCTTCAAAGCTTAGCTGAGAAAATTTGTTTTATTCTAACTTAAACAAACACTGCTAGTTTGCCTGTCCAGCCATGAAGTGTAACACAGTATCTGTATTTAAGTGCCAATGAAATCATGTTCAAAGTTAGGCACAGACATAGCATTAGCCTGTCATGAACACCTTTATGGGCTGAGGACCACATCATCCCCACAGGTTGCCGTCTGGTATCTTAGGTGTGCTTTGGGAATGCGCTAGGAATAAATGGGATTGGTTTGGGGCAAACATTTGACAACTAGAGTCTTGTGGCCCTTGCGTGTTAATGGTTCCTTTTTGGTCCATGTAAGAAGTGTCTGTTTCAGAATCTTAAAATATTCTTCACACCAGGGCCAGCTGACTGCTATTTTCATTTTTCCTGAGGCTAGTGACAGTGCAAACAACTCTCCCCTCAAAGGGGGATAAAAGATAGTTTATTCTGGAACACAGATGAAAGCTGTCCCAAAGCTGGTGTTCCAGTGTGGTAACAATTTCATGAAGATACTTTTAGAAAGCGTTGATAGAAACATCAGGTAAATGGTTACAGAAAAGCAAGGAAATATCTTCTGGGTCTCAGATGCTACCCAGTGATAATCCTAGCTTTTGGACTGGTGGAAGCTAAGTCCTTTGCTAGGACACTTTTAAGACACTATAAAAAACATTTAAAAGTGTTTGATAGTTACAGGATGATAGGCCAGACATAGAGCTGGCAGTGAAAGGCTTTCAAAGCAAATAAATGATACAAGGTTCTTTGGCCTCAACATCTTAACTCTCTGTAACTCCAAACTTCAGCCATTTGGCCTCATACAGTTTTTAATGCAGGTGCGACTTCCTCCTTCCCCGTGGAATTTCACTTCACACCAGAAAAACACCTGATTCCTCTGCACAACTTTCCCTGGGAGATGCGAATAAACGAGTATTACCAGATACACACAGACTTGCTTGGTGTACCGGTGAGCTTAACCAGCATTACTTACAGGAGCGTGGGGGATTCAAGGTGGCCGCACCACAAAAAAAGGTCACTCCAGTTTGACTCTCAGAAGTCGTATCTTTGGAGCTCACTGCCCAACCTGCAGAGAGCTATAGCACCCAATTATTTACTGCTCACATAACATTCGAGAGGGCCCTTATGAGTCTTGTAACTTCCAGGAGAGTTTTCTTTAGGGGATGTCAAATAACTAGAGTTTTCATTTACAAGAGGAATCCCTGCTCTGTTCCTAGGGAAGGAAAAGACACCTCTCAGTACCCTGGGCTGATGAGATCTGGATAAAAAAGACAATGAAAGATCATTGTGCTGTAAATGCACCTTAGTCTCTGGAATGTTTACTGTGGGGTTTTAAACAGTATGACAAGATCATGTGTAGAATTCCTGCTTGGCGTTAGTACTATCTAGATGCCAGAGAGAGGAAAGTGAAGAGGCCACTGCTCGTGTTCCCCAAGAGCTGCCAGGCTTCTGTGGGAAATACAGTAATGGTTTAGATATGGGGGCTCTGCCTAGGGATAGAGGTCGTGACTGAAGCTAAGGAAACACTTTATGGAGGTGACCCTGGAGATTGAAATCAGTGTCAAGGACACAGGGTCTCCTGGGAAGTACAGAATGAAGGTTTGATCCCCAGGAAAAGGAGATCAAGACTGGATAATCTGAGGCAGTTGTAAATGCCTAGCAACCTCCTTCATTTTTATGACCTAGGATGGAGGCATTGAGGCACGATGGGGTATTATAACACTTTACCTGGCTTGAGAAAGGTTTCAAGATGGCTCTTTATTCAGAAAGAGCATCACCACTCCCTCCAAAGGAGGAGGCCTCTGGGTGGTTTACGAGAGAGCAAGTAGATCTAATCACCAGGGGCATGAACGTTATAGTCTGTCTGATCCAGGTTCAAATCCCAGCTTTTCATTCGATGAATATTGACCTTGGATAAACCACTAGACCCGTCTAAGGAGGCTTTCCTTTCCTAAACACGCAGCCAAAGACAGTCAGTTCTGTATTCGTGTCTAACCATGAGTGCTGAGCCTAGAAGTGATAACTGCTAAATCACTTAGGTGGGGAATCTGACCCTCCTAGGAGTGAGCCTGTTCTAGACAAAAATATTCTAAGTGGCAAGGGCTCAAGGTAGAACAAGTGACCACCACCACGTCACATACTAACTAGGCCCATTGTCCTCCCAAGGGTCCTTTATCCAGGAGTGCCCTGGACACAGCCAGAAATATGAGCAAACATCATTTCTCTTACTTTACTTAGATGTCAGTCAACCTTGGAGCTCTTCCATCATGACACAACGTCACTCCGTCCTTAGTCTCCTCACAGGGGACCTTAAAAAGAAAGTCTCTGTTCCCTAGACAGGCCTGAAGCATCTTACTTCAGACTCCTATGATGCCCACTTCCTTGGCAGCATTAATAAAGCTATTGCCCGAGGAAGAGCTGACTGCCCCTCTCTTGAAACCTCTGTTCTCTTCCAGAACCCTAAACTCTAACAACGATAACAACAGCAAGGGCAAACACACCAGACAGCTTGCAGAGTGTGAATGTGTGTCGTGTAGCAAAGTTTTGTACAGACGGGCATGCAGAACCACAGAGTTTTCAGGTTTGCTAGTTTAGAAATAGGATGCTGAGTTTAAAACCACGGATCTCCGTGTACATGATGAACTCATGAGTGAGCAGGTCAGAGACACTGAAGTCTCTGTGTGGCACTCCACATGCTGTGTGTCCCTTGGGAAAACAACCATTTCTGTGCTGTCCTGTGAGCCTCTCAGCCTGGCGTGCTCCAGACAGGTAGTGGAGAAACTGATTTTCACTTTATCTAGTCCTACCTCCCAAGCTCTTTCAGGACAGGGGGACAGCACGAGGGCTGCTTTAGGACTTGTGGAGTTTCTCCGTCCCAACTGTATAGCCCTGTCTTTCCCCATTTATAAGTTCCCATCCTCAAACACATCTCATTTAAGCATTATGCGTGATTGTGCATCAATCATGCTGTGATTTTTATGAACAACTAGGATGCCTTCTCAGAAACAGATCTATGCATGTACTCTTGTTTACGGTGTTTCAAAGAATTCAAGGAGGGTTAGTAAATCACAGTGAGTCCCACAGCAACACTCCTATCTGAAGAAAAACAAGAAGGCCTCAAACTTCAGTCAGGGTGTCCCCAACAGTATTTGATGGCTCAGGAGAAGCAGGAGATTGGGCTGATTCTGAGCTATGGACTGGCCAGGTTGGTACTGAAGAAGATGAGTCAGGAGGACCTTCTGAGTAGTGGCTCTGTTCCGTTGGCTGGGCCCTTCCCACACATAACGTAGTTGCATCTGTGTAAATGCACATGGCCGTAGATGGTAAAACCTGCAACTGACCTACAGCATAAAGGGAGTTTCCGTGATAATTTTCACAATTAATTGGTATAGAGATTAAATAAATCAATGCGCATGACATAGTCTCTAGCACATAGCAAGTGTTCAGTCAAGCATCTGGTTTCTCAACTCAGTTAGTCCAGTTTGTACCTCTCTTAACTGCTATCAGCTTTTCCTTGTTTGTATCCATAGGAAAGATCCTACCCTATCACATCTGTTACAGAAGGGTGAGGAATCTTCTTCTCCAATAGATCACAGCTCACTAGCATGATTTGGGCTACATTTCTGTTCCACTGTCTAAGGCCAAACCAATGTCATTTGCTTATTAATGTCATCTATTCAACAAAGACAATCATGGCAAGAGAGACAAATTTTACCCAAGTAGCAAAGCAGAGAATGTTGAGAGGAACCGCCCTAACCAACTACCTTCAGTCCTGAAGGAATATCAGACAATAACAGTCTTGGTGTACTGAGATAGTGGACATCCTTCCTGGCAGTGTGTGCTGGTCCCGACTAGCCTCTGTTCTCCCTACAAGAATGAACTCCCTACAAGTAGTTTCTGTCTCCTCTGCTAGTCTCTGTACTCAGCACTCACCTGTCTGTCTATCTGTCTGTCTCTGCCTGCCTGCCTTTCTTTTTATTTTACTTTTGTTTGTTTTTGAGACATTATCTCATGTAGCCCAGCTGCCCCCTTTAATTTGTTCTGTAGCTGAGGATGACCTTGAACTCCTGATCCTCCTGCAATCCGCTCCCAAGTGCTGGGATCATTCCTGTAACTATGCCTGGCACAGCTGTCTTCTAAAGTAGGAGATGCTGTTCATCTCTTTCCCATCATCCAGGCACCCCCCAGTGCTTTAAAATGAACCCCCAATTCTCAGATGTGACCCACAAGACACTGACAGGGCTGTTCTTTTCCCAGACCCTGTGAGGTTTCAGCTACTCTGAAGTTCTTTCTGACTCTCAGGAGCTGCATGGTTCTTCTCTGGGCTCTCTGTGAAGGAGAGGGGTGCCTTTGCTCCCCTCCTCTCTCCTCCCCCCATACAGGTTCATTTCCACCTAGTCTTAAAGTTTCAGCTTAGCTGTGCTGTCTCCTAGAATCCTTCCCATTTGGGTTAGGATTGGGTTGGGAACCTGCAAAGATATGAAAATTCTTGGATACTCATGTCCATTATGTGCATTCTCTGTTCCACCGAAAGATTCCTTACATCCTCAGACTTAACCAACTCTATCAAAACCACACTTTCATTTATAAAACAGATGGCTCTCTGGGGGGCTGTGGACAAAGGCCCCCCTGAAAGTGTGTACGTACAGGCAGGAAGTATGTATAAAGTCTAGATGTGCTCTGCTTAGTTTTACTATGAACTTAAATCTGACTTGGAAAATATCCTGTTATGAAGGGATATCAAACGAATTCCTTCCTAATCGTCATAGGAAATATCAAATACAAAAGAAAAATCAGGAGTAGAAGACGTGCTAAGGATTCATGAGGGGTTCACATCCCTTCCCCGGGAGACAGTTTAGCTAAGGTAATGCTCACCTGGGGGCTATAGGGTTATTCTTGAGGTTTTCTTTTTCCTAAGAAACTCTTACGGCCATGCCTTCTGTCCTGAACATCGTACGGCTTTATTAGAGAATGTCACTTTAAGCTGAGAGGAGACAGCGGGACTGGTGTTGACTTTAACAGTTAATTAGCATTTAGCAACTGTAGATGCTGTCCTCCAGTGAAGGGAAAGAGGGAACTAGGTTTGTCTGAAGACTATAGCAGGACAGTTTCTTCTCGTTCTATTTTTTCCTCTCAGGTTCAAACAAAAAAAAAGTATTCCTTAAAGCAAACCTCAGAATATGGATACGAAGTGAGCAGAAGCCGCTGGTAGTTAATTGTAGCAGAGTACTGGCACTGGGTAGCTGCTTTTCAGCTTCTCTCTGCCCGAATTATAAAAATAAACCATGTTTTATCAGCCGTGCTTCTGGAAGAAGCGTGCCTCTTGGGAAATGAAAAAAATTAAGCTTTAAATATGCCATGCAGTAAATCTGAAATGTTTTATCTTCTTATACCAGACTGAAAACACGTTCTGTTTGAAAATATAGTTCTTATGAAGACCTCGTGTTGCCAATGTTCCAATGGCGTTGGTCATTTTGAAATAAATTGTCGCTTTTTAGCATGCACTGTGGAGAAAGCAAAAAAGGCACGGTTACTTGCCATTTTTAATGGTTAATTACGCAGGTCACTGCAGGATGGCCTGCACTTTGACTGGCGAGGTTCATAGAAGTTCCTGAAGGAAACAAGTCCTCACCTTGCCCATCTACACTCTGTGAGTCGGTAAAGCTCTGCATCCTCACAGCAGGAAGGAAAATAATTGAGGGGAGACGGGGGGGGGGGGGGGGGGGGCTAAGGAGATAGGAGCAGAAATCAGTTCTCAATGCCTGTTTCCGCCCCAAGAGTTACCGATTTCAAAGACAGGTTGTTGCCCTGTTCTATTTGCTCGTAATAAAAGCTAACCTGTTTACTTTCACAGGTATGTTTTCCATTAGAGCATATTAAATACGTCTCCAGAGCCACTCGGATGTCTCTTCTTCAGCTTTTTGTTTTGTTTCTAAGTTATTAAAGGACAATCAGGGCTCTTCTCATTTTACTCATAAACTCTCCTGTATGTGCTGCTTCTGACATTACGGATATAATTTAAAGCCTGAATTAGAGGGAAAGGGCAGAATCCTTTTCTTAAAGCTCCAGCACGCATGCGCACATGAACACACACATACACACACACACACACACACACACACACACACACGAACACACGTACACACGTACACGCACACACACCTCCAAATCCGGGTTTTCCTTTTGTGTGGGGCAATCTTCCTTGTTATAGACTGTGATTATGTATTTTAGCAAAGCAGAACACTGCAGGGCCAAGGCTTTGTAACCAGTCAGTTTGGTGACAGGTTCTCTCTGTTTCCTAGGAAACTGCCCCTCAAAAAAAGGTGACACAAAATAACAATCACCACCTCTTTGGTCAAAATTAAGCCACAGGGTCAGTATGTCTCTGCCCCATTCAGCATTAGCTGTACCATTCAAGATGGATGTACTTCTGAGTTTGATGTCTCATCTGTGATACGTGGAACAGATGGGGCTGGCTTCCTTTTTCAGAGTGGTCTTTGACCCACATGGTGAGTCCGATAGAGTAATAGGAGATGCTCCTTAAGTCAAGTACATTAACGTCAAGCATTAGTTCATTCTGTGTGAACTGGGATAGTGCTGGGGATGTAGCTTGGTTGATAATGTATTTCTCTAGCATTCACAACACTCTGGGCTTGGCTCCCACCAAGGCATAAACCAGTTATGGTGGTGCAAGCCTGTGATCCCAGCAACTGAACTCCAGAGGTGAAGTCAGGAGGATCAGGAGTTCAAGACCATCTTTGTCTACACTGAGTGTCTGAGCACAGCCTGGGATAGATGAGACCCTGCTTTAAAAAATAAAACAACATATTAATTTTACAGGTGACCTAGGGAATATAAATGCTAAGGTTGTAAAGAATTACAAAGCACCTTTCTTTTTCTTTTAATTTGGTAAGAGTTCGCATTATTTTGGCCTCAGTCTCTTTTGTGTGCCAAGTATCATTGGCATTTGGTTATGTGCACAGACTGTCTTCAGATTGCTAATGTGGAGTTGCTGATAGTGGTAGCTCAAACATGTGGCATTCTAAGCCACACTGGTAAACTGTATGTTAGCTGACTCACTGGGGTCTGTCCTCTTCCTTCTCAAATTTGCTGTCTGCTCAACACTGTTCCTGCTACCTTATGTCCACTGCCTGCCTCTACCCCATTACCCACCAGGACCGTCTCGGTCCTGGACCATGAGGTTCCCACTGTCCAAGGTTGTTCCTTGCTTCATTATGGTCTCTGTAACTTTATAGATGTACATTTGCCATTCATTCTGGTCTCTATAACCTTATAGATATACATTTGCCAATAAGAAATCCTTGTTTACTGTCTGTGTCGAGCTCGTTCTGTTATGTTCCAGACTATTCCGTGGGCTTTTGGTTGAAGTTATAAGTAATAAATGAATTTCTGTTGTATTTTATAGCGTATATATATTATTGCACAAATCGATAAGGTTAATATGTTTACACACACACACACACACACACACACACACACACACCCCTTGATGTTCAATGCCAGATACCCCTCTCCCACCCTATCCCTCCCTCCACCTGGCACCCTCCCTCTCCCTAGACAGTTTTCCTTCTATTTCCAGGCCACTCCCTCCAGTTCAGTTTCCACACATGAGAGGAAACCTGTGCTAGTTGTCTGAGTCTGGACTTTTTCAATTATTTTCCCCAAATACTCAGGAAACCGAATTCTAGGAATTTCCAAACATTTCCTTCTCTAACAACTTTTCCATAATGGCATGCTTTTCAAGGATATAGTAATGATATCATAGGGTAAGAAACAAATTTTCTACTTACAAATGAAATTTTGGACTTCCAGTTTCCTGAAATTTTGAATTTATATAACTTCTGCCTTTGAGAATTGGTTTCTAAAAGCTGAACAAATTGACCAGCCAAATGAAACGAAGCCATTATCCCAATGGAAGAGTTAGTAGCTGTACACTTGCCATTTCCCTAGTTGAGTATTATCCTCAAAAGTTTAATTGTGTTGTATTTTTGAAAATCAAAAATTTCCTCAGGATATTTGCTCCTTGCTATTTTATTAATATTACTTTATTTTTTAAAAAATTAGATTTATTTTGTTTTATTTGTACAAGTGTTTTTCCTACATGTATTTATGCTCACCACGTGTGTGCCTGATGTTCATGGAGGTCAAAAGAGGGCTCAGATATCCTGGAACTGACACCATCTCTCCAGCCCCTGAACAGCACTTTTTAACGATGTTATTGGTGTAGTAATGATATATATCAAAATGCTATTGGCATATATTTAACTGTGCATAGGACTGGGTATAAGTTCTATCATAAAATGTCCTGGGGATAGTTTCACAGAATACAGTGTCCCTGGAGTGTGTCCCTCAGTCCCTGTTCTCCACTTCCTGCCCTGCCCTTCAGTCTCTCTTGATGTCTTAGAGAGCTTAGAATCTTTCATGCTTCGTATGTATTTATGATTTCACGAACTCATATAAAATCCGGGACTCACAATGAAAGGGAACATGTACTATTTGTCTCTCTGAATCTGCTTTAACTTACTTAATAGGATGCCCTCCAGTCGAATTCATGGACCGTACTTTCTTTGTCCATTCCTCTCAGGATAGATATGTAGGTCATTGGCTGTTGCGAACAGTGTAGCAATTAACATGGATGGGCAAATAAGTTCCACTTAGAATCTTTTAGCTAAGAACCAGGAGGTATAGCTTGGGCTGTTCAGTTTTTAATGAACCTCCCTATGGATTTCCGCAGAGGGTGTATTAGTCTGTATACCCAGCAACAGCCTATAAGGACTCCCTGGGTGCCATATTGTCACCAGGATTTGTTATTTGTTTTCTTAATGACTGCCATTCTGACCAGAAGGAGACACGACTTCAGTGCAGTTTTAATTTGCATGCCTCTGACACAGCTAGTGACGTTAAACACCTTTCTTGGGTCTATTGTCCATCGGCATGTCATCTTACTGATATGGTTTTTATTTCTTAAGATTTATTTTTAATTATTTGTACTGTGTGTGTCCATGTGGGGTTATGAAAACATGAGTACGGGTGAACTCATGTTAGGCCCCTGGAGCTAGAGGTATCTGCAGTTGTGATCTACCCCACACAGATGTGGAAACTGAACTCAGGTCCTCTGGAAGAGCAGCAAGGGCTCTTGAGCGCTGAGCTGTTTCTCCAGACCATGTGCTTGTTTTAAATGACTGATTTCTTTCAGCCACGATCTCCTTACTTGTAAGGAGGGACAGTAATCTTGCTTTAAGGAATAGTGAAGTGGCATGATCTAATGGGTGGGGGGAAAGCATTATAAATGATAAAATATAATACATAGTAGCAACCCAGGGCCACAGCTTGTTTGAACTTGTTTATCTGGCCTCTCCTTTTTAGTTTAGAGCACCTCCTCCCAAAGGCTCACAATGGTGAGCATGAAAGGAGAGTAACAGTGTTTCCACCTAATGGAGACGATGGCAGCTGTAAGCCACAAGCCCGGAAATGATCAAACTGTTGTGTTTGTTAAGCACTTAGGTTTCTAATGTTTAACTAAGAAGATTAAAATTCCCAGGGATTAGACATTATTTTCTTGATTGCTAATTTATTCTATTTCTGATCAACACATTAACATCCCATTGTCCATCTTTCTAATGAAAATATGTTCTCTTCATTGGAACTATTTAGGCTATTACATACGGTATCTTATAATGAATTTTTAAAAATTCAATTACAACCTTCCCCGCCCCACTCCCCCCAATCACAAGAGCCATAAAGAATCAAATGTTGGACAGGACTGTGAGAGGGGAAACTGGAGAGCCATCCACACAGTCTGCAAAGGCAGCTCACATCCTGGCTGGCTGCAGTTCAATGGAGCATTGGTATAATAAGAATCCAGGTTTGGTTTTTTTTACTGGACGAAATAGAGATTAATCACTAACGGGATTGTGTGTGACATACTTGCAGAAGACAAAATCAAAATGAGTTCATGTTAGTTCTGACACACAGCTCTTGATTTAGTCACCCCTCCAACCCTGTGTCTCGTCTAAAGATCTCAAACTACAGTCTAGTTCAAATATATGTGTAAAAGACAATTCCACATAATGTGTGCTGCTTCCTCATTCATACAGAGTACATTTTAAAAGTGCTTATTTCAGGAGAACATACTTGGGACAAATTGAAAAAAAAGTGGTTTTTGTTTTGTTTTGTTGTTTGGTTTTGTTTTGCTCTTTTTTTTTTTTTTTCACCTGCTGTGGAAGAGTCCTTTAAAGGAAGTTGAGCTTTGCCTCATAAGTAATGCAATGCTAGCAGGTGATTGGGCGAACCTGAAGGAATTTTCACCTAATTAAATACCCAGAGAGAGTGGATATTGTTTCCAGGCACCTCCCATCCCCAGAAACCAAAAATACCCTCACAGTGTCAACCAGAAGGCTGCATGTGGGTTGGTGTACTGTAGTAAACACTGGCCACCATGCTTCATGAGAGGTAAGGTCTCTGTCAAGGCCAGGCCTCAGTCTGGCTGTGAACCTCTCCAGGTCTCTCCCTGATGCCTTAGGACTGCAACTGCTGGGGTACCCCCTGCTCACAGAGGTCACTGCTTTCCAGAAAAGGTTCAGGATAAGTTTTCTGTCACTGCATATCATGAAGGAGATGGCCCGTGTGGGAGCCTCAGGGTCTTCACTGGATGCCTCTCAGATCCAGCCGGCACTGTCGGAGAACTGAGCTTAGCACAAACAAAGTTTAAATAAGTAACCCAAACTTGGAATTACAGCCCTGCTGCCACAAAGTCTTAAAGGGCTTCCAGAGAGCTGCACAGTAATTCTTCACCACTCTGTCAAGAACAGGAACCAGAACACAGCCTGAGCCGGTCACTGTGATTTCCACTGGCCATCCCTGAGAGGGCATCTGGAGTTTATTGTTCCTTCACTGCTGTCTCTTGTATGGTGGAGGGGCATGGAGTCCCTCCAGTTAGCTGTCTTGGCCAACGAAAGCTGTCCAGAGCAAAGCAAAGGGACAGGGTAATTTCTTTGTCAGGCTGTAGTGTCCCTAAGCCCCTCTGTGGCCTGTGAGCTAATGTAGCCTGCCTTTTCAATCGCTATTCCTTCTGTCCTCAGATTAAACTGGTGGGGCGGGATGGGGTGGGGGTGAGGGTCAGAATGACATTTAATCGCCCAGCAACCTGACAAGCTCTGATCCTGTTTTTATTGCTTGGGACTTATCCTGGCTTTTCTACATTAAAAGCCATCCCCGTTGTCTTATTTTTAGAACACTGGGTGACAGAGACGGAAAATACCTATTAAATAGCAAACGTGTCTAATCCAAAGGAAGCAGAAACAGCTGAGCTAGACAGTGGCCATCCACTGGGCATCTTTCAGCTTTTCAGAACCCAACACTAATCCTCTGCCTCCTCAGTTGCGCATCTTGGTCATGGAAGCCCAGGTGGTTCGCTGTCCCTTGGGGCTGCTTCCGTCATTGGGTAGCTTGTCTGTCTGGGGGTTTCCTTGTGTCGTGGCATATTGCCTAAACACTTTTCGAACTGTTTTCAGGGTTCCGATCCTGAAATATAGCCAGGCACAGCTGGGGGGCGGCTATGTAAATAAAGTGCTTTCAGCCTGGGTTTAGATCTCAGCACCTACCCAGGAAGCTGGGCATAGGAGCCAGTTTGTAATCCCAGCACCCAGGAGGTAGAGAGCTCACTGACCAACCAGCCTGGCTGAATCCATGAACTTTCAGTGGAGAAAGATTGGGGAAGATTCCTTATGTTGTCCTCTGGCCTCTACGCTACGATGCCCATGTGAATGCACACGTCAGGAGATACAAAAATCTTCCAGAAATCTTACATTTTGCTTTCTCTTTAAGGCAGAGTCTTTCCCCTAAAAGAATGCTGTGCCCTCAGGTGGTCAGCATCCCAGCAGGCTCTAGGCCAAACAGGACATTCTGCTGTAAGGCCTTACAGCATGTAAACTGGTGTCGTCTTTGCCTTGTGGTGTGGATTACTACGTGGTCATTTATTTTCATATTCTGTGGAGATGGTTTTCTAATTGAGGCAACGTTCACCAGTGTTTCATTTTGATAGTGGGATGTTTGGGGGTATCAAACAACAGGCCACCTCAGTCCAGCTTGGGGTTTTATGTATTATAAATGGCTTAAAATTTCACTTCTTTCTACTATCTGTGATTCCAGTCATGGAAGGGGAAGGTATCACCAGCCTGGGACAGCTAGACCCACAGACTTGCTGGTCCAGGCAGAACCCTAGAAATGCCTTTAAGAAAGTGGATTGTCTACAGCTTTGCAGTCACACAGGATTGGCTTCAGCACAACCTCAGGCTTTGGGGGATATAAAATACATGGGAAAGAATTCTTCCCCTTGTTGTGCAACAGCATGTCTATAAGTTTCTTTTTGGAAAACGATGGATTTAGCATAGACAGACTCTACACTGTATCATCTCTTCAAAAATTTGTTTTAGCATATGTATATTGTGTATGTGTGTGTATGTGTGTTCATGTACATAAGGGCTCAAGGTTAATGTCTGACATCTTCCTTGATTACTGCCCACTTTATACAGTGAGTCAGGGTCTTTTACTGAATCTGGGGCTGATTGGTTTGGCTAGTTTGACTAGCCAGCTTTCTCTGGGGATCCCCGTCTTTACCTCCTATGTCCTAGTATTGCAGGCAAGCAATTAACACCCTAACATGCTCTGTGAATCTTTAAGAAGCAAATACAAATTCAGCATTGGCCAAAAAGTGACTTTTCTTAGGGAAGACATTTCTTAAGACTGTCATTACAAGGTAATAATCTGGGTGACAAACTTACAGGATATATAACTTTACTATAATGGCTAGTTTATATTCCAATAAGAAACAGTACTGGTGTTCAAGCTGGCAATATTCATTCTTAGGAGAGGCGCGTGGCTTCTGTTTGTAGTTTGGGATCTTGTGTACTTATTCACACAATTTTAGACATGTGGGTGACTTCAGAAGTGGCATTATCAGAATGAAAGCAGAATGACTACAAAGTCAACGTTTAAAAAGGTGGGAATTGAAGAGTAGTTATGAGGCATTTGTGTATGCCTTTCAAGAAGATGAATGTTTCTATAAATAGTGAAATGGAGAAACAGAACAAGAAATATGTTCACTCATTTTTTGTGTTTCTTCCTGTACTGGCCCAGGCCACATATTTGCTAGAAAGGTAAAGACCACACTCACTGAGTTATCACCCACATTGCATCTCCTGCTGTCACTGAGTCATGCTTATCAACAAAGATGAACATTACCAATCAGATTTTAACAAGCGATATTTTAAGTTTAGAGCTTCAGAGATTAGACAACTTCTGAAGGATTTTCTTCTAACGTTGGTTATTTGATTATCTTTAAGATGGCAACAAGACTGGCTTTGACTTTCAGTTCAACACTTCGGGGCTATCAGGATGATTGAGAATTTTGAAATTTTTGATTATTTCATAATAACCATGACTATTAGCACAGATAGTCTACCCTTGGACCGCCTAGCTGAACACGTATAGACAATGATCTACATGGCTGTTAGCTTACATTGTCAAAGACCCTTTCTGCATCGTCCTTAAAAATCAGTGGGTTATTTTTTATGATGGTGAATATTGTTAACTTGACTTAATCTATAATAATTGCCTAGGAGGCAAGCCTCTGGGTATACTCACAAGGGATTGTCTAGGTTAGATTAATTAAGGTGGGGAAATCCACTGTAAGTGTGAGTAGTACTATGCTATGGGTCAAATCCTGGAGTAAGTAAACAGAGGACAGAAGGCTATTAGGCCTCTCTATGTACACACAGTGCGACCAGCAGTCTCCTGCTCGCCTCACCATGATGAAAGCTATCCCTGGAACAGTAAGTCAAAATTAGCCCTTCCTGAAGTTGCTCTTGTCAGATATTTTATCACAGCTACAAGGCAAGGAACAAATACACATTTGCTCTCCTACTCTCCACAAGAGAGTTAATGTATCATGTGGTATGATGGGCCCCCTCTGTTGCCTGACTACACTGCGCCTAGGGCTGTATTCACAGAGAGATCCATGCTTTACAGCAATTATGTGGATGCACGTGTGTCTATCTCTGTGTGCTTGTGATTTCTTCAGGCCTACTAAGTGGAGCATTGTTGGTTAATTATGGAGCAAGTCTTGTATAGTTAGTACTTATCATGGTTGTGAAGCAAGTTTTACACTAAAAATATAGCCCCAGCTCTCATGATAGAATATAATATGAAGAGTATGAAATTATGTACACACATGTACACACACATGCACACACATGTACACACATGCGCATACATGCATACACACACATGCAAACACAGAGCATACATCACTACCTTACTTCAAAGGTATTTTAAATACAAATTTTTAAGTTAAAAATAAAATCAAATCCAGAAACCAGATGCTTTGAGAGAGAACCTAAGGACAAAGAGTAGCTTCTGAAGCAGAAACTCCATCTTGCTATGAAGACAATTCCCAAGGAAACAAAGAGAGTTGAAGATACTGGAAAGCAGTTATTGTGATATTTATTGGGACTCCAGGACTCCGGGCATTGGGTACTTTATTCTATTGCTATTGGTTTTATGGCCTCTCATTCTTTCTAAGGACATATTTATTCAAGGTACTGCTGCTTTTCAACATTCTACTTAGAGCCCAGACAAGAGAAAAGCTGGAAAACTGGGCTCTGATGCCTATGTATGCATGTGGAGGGTCAGGGAGATCTATAATAAAATGAAAAATGGATTTCAAGTTTCAGGGAGACATGTGGAGGTTTTTCCTCTGGTCCTTGTAAATGTAAGTTTTAGTTTCCTGTAGTAGTGGTAGTCTCCAAGGTTTATTGCTGAATAAATTCACTGTTTCTAGTTCTTTCTGATCTCTGACTGGCTGTTTAACTCAGCTGTTCTGGTTCAAACTCCTCTCCAAGCTGACTGATTCAAACTTGCTTCTCTCAGCTTCTGACCCAATTGTTCTACTTAGCCTCATACTAACTTTAGCAATCTGTTTTAATCTTCTGGGTTCTTCTCATTCTCTGGCTTATTCTGTCTTCACCTGTATCTAGCTTATTCTCTCTCTCTGCAACCTGTTTCTGAAAGCTGCCTCCTCCTCTCTCCCTCTGTGCTGCTCCCTCTTAAATAACCTTCTTTCCTCTCTGTTCTCATGAGGTCGAGCATATCTTATTTTGTCATTTCTTTCTCTGATTTGTCACTTTGTCTGCCTCTTGATTAGACATCACTTTCAAACATAGGTACTTCCTTCTACAAACTCACTTTACCTTCATTGTTTGGGATTAAAGGTGCATACTAGGGGTGTGTCTGCATTACAGCCAGATCACATAAAAGGTCTTTGGATGTGATCAGCCTAGTTGCTGGATTAAAATAAGTCTACAGGTTTTTCTCAGGAAAGCTATATCTCAGGGCCTACCTGTGCAGATATCTCATGCTCAGGGAAGAGGTCTTGAAGCTTCAGTACAACTCACACAGCATGTCAGGGGCAGCGGAATCTCTTCTAAGCTATTTTTTTTTTACTATTATCCAAGAAAGAAATCAACACTATCATCTTCCCTTTTCAATTCACATAAATTTCTAATAACCTTTTTATTATTGTATCTAAGTGTAATTTCAAGAAGAAAGAGAAAGGGGGAAGGAAAAAGGAGAGGGAGAGGGAGAAGGAGAGGGAGAGGGATAGGGAGAATGCGATAAAAAATGTCAAACAAAACCAGGTTGTGACTTCTTTTCCCTTATACTCCTTCACTGAAGTCAGCTGTAGAAGGGTCTTTTGTAAGAATTGTCTTCCATGACAATAGCACTCTGTTACTTTCCCGATATCCCTAACTCTTACTTCCCAGACTTTGACACCAAAGCTGGACAATGACCTATGACCTAAGGTCGAATCCCTGTCTGGAGTTCCTCATTCCGATCACTTTCTTTTACTTCCCATAGAGCTTACCACCCAGAACTTGTTTACATCTCCATTTTACAATTTCATTTCCTCTTTGGGGCAAAGCACCCTCCCAACTATGTCTCAAGAAAAATATTAAATTTTGTTTGTGTTCCCCTGAGCTAGCATCTCTGAGCAGGAGAGGTGATCAGAAAGCAGGACTAATTCACATTTAGATAGCTCTAGGTTTTTATTCTATTCCCCGTAAGCGATTTATGCTTCTGTGGGTCAGCGGCTCAAAGTCCAGCAGCAAAGACCAATATCTCAAATTGGTGTTTTTGCATGATTTGTTTTCTCCCGTTTTATCTCTCTGCCTTCCAGATTTCAGCCTGTTTCAGTGTGTCCTCTAAAAACCAAGAGCTTAACTTTCATGTTTCTTCTAAGAACTAGAGTTAGCTCTTTGACAGGCTCCATTTGAATCAGATTTAAGCATCCGTACAAAGTGAGGCACTGTCCACAATCTTATATCCTAAGGAAAAACCTCAAAATGGTGCCAAGATCCACTCACCAACAGCTCTGCTTCAGCCTAAACTCCCTGGGGGCACCTCCAAGCTGGGAGTCTGCCCAGGATCTACACTGAATGCTGTTAGCGGGAATAAAAATGCAGTGTTGGTCGGTCTAGAATATGAAGACACCTTAGGTGGCTAAATTGTGTTGTACACAAGTTATGTCTCAATAAAGCTAGTTTTTAAAAAAATAAAAGTGGGAGGGGAGGGACCCAGAAGCCAATAGAATGCTCAATTTTAGGGAGACAGGCAAGGTTTTTAAATAGTTTTTCTAGGAGTTAGTTAAACATACAGGCGTTAAAAAAAATAACACACAGGAAGTCCCAGATAAATATCATTAAACTTCTTAACAACGTAGATGGCAGCATTTACCTTGCTGACATAGATTACCCTGAGAAAGCAGCCTGCAACATTGGAACTTCCTGATGTGTTTTACTATGTAATGAATAATTAAGCAGCAAAGCCGGAATGTTCCTTTACACTTGCAAAGAGAAATGAACTGAGCGCTGATGAGATGGCACTGTCTGTAAGTGCTTGTGTTAGAAGCATGAAGACCCGAACTAGATCTACTGGAGCCCATGTGGGAAACGGGATGTGGAAATGTGTCTGTGATCCCAGCATGGGTGAGGCAGAGACAGAATGATATCCACGATTGACTGGTTGGCCAGCCTAGGCAAACTGGAAAGCTCCAGCTTCAGTGAGAGACCCTGTCTCAAAACAAGGTGGAGAAAGATTGAGGAAGATGCCCAGCCCTGACCTCTGACCTCTGACCTCCACACGCACACAGGTGTGGGGTCGAGTAATTTTGAAAATGGCTTAATGCCGTAGACCTACTCTCCCCAGATAGACACGGGCTCACACTGGCATGCAGTGAAAGATGAGACGTCTCTTACCCGCTGATGCCTCCCCACTTCTCACTGGATGGAACCAAGGTCTTTCAACGTGGCACAGCTCTCCACTGGTTTGAGTGGCCTGAGGTAACATACCACATTACACCTTGTGCATAGCGAGGTGCATTCTTTGCTGCAAAGGGACTTTTAGAGCTCTGGGTCCCCATAAAGATGCAGTTTTCTTTGAGCAATCCCGATAACACGTCTTCACAAGTGCAAAGCACTCTGGGATATTCAAATTCACCATCCCTATGATTTGAGTGGGGGGTGCTCCAGCAGAGACACTATATGAAGGTCAATCTTGGGATTAAATACGAGCCAATTAAACAGTCAACGCTTTATTACATTTTACTTATTCTTACATAAAATCGTTTTCTGTTATCATGTGGGTGGGTAGACATGTGCCTCAGAAGGCTTTGGAGTTCAGAGGACAGCCTGTGAAGTCTGTTCACTCATTCTACTTTGATGTGGGTTCCCAGGATTGGAGTGGGTTGGTGGGCTTAGGATGCAAAGGTTTTTTCCTCTGAGCCATCTCTTCAACGCTCATCAGTCAATGCTTTAGTGTAAAATTTCTCTTATTCTTTGATTTGAAAAAGCATACAGGCTAAGAGCCTTCTTCCTAAACTCACTTTTCCTTGAAAGAGATTTCCAAGGAGGATGTTGCTGAAGATTTTAACTGAAATAACCGTATTACTCATAAAATCCTAGAAAAAAAATTACCAGCACTTAAAGGCAGCAACAAAAACTTCATTTAAACAGGGATGCTAGAGGAGGTCATTCTGGGGATCGCTGTGATTGGAGAGTGGGTCATGTGACACCAGGAAGGCCCTCACAGTGACTGTACACATGCGCAGTGAATGAGTGACTCCTTGGAAAAGCAGCCTATAGGTATAACTTAATGGCCATCTGACAGTCAGAGTCAGCAATGACTGACACACAGTGGAGCAGAACAGAAGGATGGCCTCCTCCCCGGGGAAGCCCCAAGAGTACACTTAACGTGTGCCTGGTACAGAACAGACCGTGTGTGTGCTGCCACTTATAAGTCCAGCACTTGGGAGGGAGGTTGAGGCAGCAGCGGGAAGGCAAATTCAAGGCCGGTGTGGACAACATAGCTAGACGTCGTTTTTGTACAACAAGACAAACAGAATAGAAAAATCGATGCTACGAGTACTAATTTGACTAATTAAAAAGGGGTACGGGGGATGGAATGCCTTTTATTTTTCAGGTCTGTGATAGCCAACTCCTCCGAGGCCAAATGGCTTTGGGAACAAGCAACCTTGGTGCGAACCATCATGAAAACGCTTCGTGTCAAAATGAGAAGTTTCCTTTCTCCAGGGAGTATCCAGGTAGGCAGCAGGGGCTGCTCTCAGCTGCTCTTGATGCTTCGCGAAGTAGCTCTGCTGAAACCAGCATGTAGACGGCCTCCGGGAGTCTTCTTTAAGTGCTCAGTCTGACTCAGGGAGCCTGGTTGTGGCCTGGGCCCGTGTGACGTGGAGATGGTCATCAGCGGTCCACACTGACAATAAGGTCGTAGGAGAAGAGGCAGATTGAAAGATGCTCAGGTACAAGGAGGTGTGTGAGCCGCACTCAGAATCTGGAGATCCCAGGAGAACACACATAAGTTAGCCCAGCATCCTGGGTTCACACTGTGTTTCAACGCTTGGTGCAAAGCAGCGGGCACCCAGTGCTGTGCCTCTGCACCCTGGTTCCCTGGCCTCCAAGGGCTGTGAAGACCACTAAGGGACCGGAATAGCATTACTAACTCAGCCACAGCATCTCTATTATGGCCACAGACAAAAATTCAGGAGGTGACCTGATGGTTCCTTGTGGCACCAATGGCAGAATCTCTACTGACAAAGTATTAACAGAAACCCCGAGGTCCCTCTTAGTCAGCAGTGTAGATGCAACCAGCCATTCCAATAAGACCCCAGTGTTAGAATAGCCAGCTTTCTTTTGCTGCCACACAGCATGTGCCTCACGGGTCAATACATTGTGTTTGAAATTTGTTCATCTTTCATAGACAGCCAGACCTGTCCCTGGCACAGGCCTTAGCTCTCCTTGGAGCATACCCTGCAGTGGGATGACCTAGTCACGCGGCCCCTGGCATCCTGCAGAGCTTTGCAGAAATAACTCTGCAGCCACTGGTATTGCCCTGGAAAATGCTCAGCTAAAGGCAAAGGGGAGGTTTTGTGAGTAGATTGCATCCTGCTAAGTAAAACTCTCCACCAGCTTGTCAGGGAACTCGAGAAGTACCTGAGCGCCACCAAGACTCAACATCCTGAGGGTTCAGAGGCAGGAAACCTTTTGGTACCTTCACAAGCTGAGTGAAAATCCGTAGAGAATCCTGTAATCTCTGCAAAAACCGACAGTGCTGAGGTCCAACCAGTAAGCATTTAGGCAAAGTGTTACTAACCATGAAGAGATGAAATGAGTCTTCACTCTTATACAGGGTGCATCACACCGCCCCGGTTTGGGGAGCTGACGGTTAAGCTCTACTGCCTTCCTCACGTCCACATGATCTTATGCAACGCTTTAAAATTAACTGCCAGTTTTACCGATTATGATTTACAAACTGTAATTTAAGACGTTGGAAACAGATTTTCATGTAAGAGCTTTGATGTGCAATCTCATAGTTGACACTAATCTCCATGACAGTTTTCTTTTGTGAAATTTCGCTCCATAGAAGGGAGGTTTTAAGGCTGGGGTCATCCACTTGGGATGAATTCTACCTTCTGTTGGGTGTGATTTTTCAAGATAGGATGGAGAGAGAAGGGGGAGGGAGTGATTATAATTCTGTCCGCTCATTGCCTTTCTTGATAGTACTTAAAATGTATGATTATTCTAGAGAAGATAATTAGTACATTTTTACTAATTTATGTGTTTTTTGAGACAGGGTTTATGTGTCTCAGGTTGGCCATAGACAGCTAACTTGCAGTATGAGATCAGTTACTGAGCATGAGATGGATGCTTCAAGCATCTGCAGAAAACGTTGGACTGCTGTGCTCGTAGTACCACCGTCTGTCCAGGAGATAGCATTCGCTATGAGGTGAACTACAGTCTTCCTGCGTTTATGTGAAACATTTATTTTCCTTGAGAGTTTTTGTTGTTTTTCCTATGCTTGCCTTTCTCATTTCGTTGACATCTGACTCAAACATTGTTCTGTTTGAAAGAGATGTCACAAGTTACTCTGTCTGGTGTAGCAATGTTGGTCCTGTCCTGGGGCCACCTCTCCTGGGGTGGACTTTCCCATAATGTAAAGTTTGTCCCATTGTGTACCAACATACCCTCAACACAGTCTTCATTACCGCCATCTTCTGAGTGATTTCTAGACACTTGGTAGATACTTCTGAGGGTTGGTCTTGTCAACTTGTTAGGGTTCAGGGTTGCCTAGGAGACATGCTTTTAGGTATATCTAGGAGGGATTTTCCAGCAAGGTTTAACCGAAGTAGGAAATTCAAGCATGAATCCCCAAAGTAGGCAGCCTTATTTCGTAGTTTGGGATCCCAGACTGAATAAAAGGGGGGAAATGAGCTGTTTTATCTCAGTCTTAGTTTCTTGACTACATAAGCAAAGTGACCAGCTGGCCCACACCTGGCTGATGGGCTGTGCTCTCAAATTGTGAGCCAAAATAAACCCTTTTTGTCCTAAGTTGTCTTTGCCAGGAATGTTGTCCTAATGAGAAAAGTACCTACTACAGTGGTCAGCTAAACTTGCAGAATGAGTGAAGCATAGACAAGAATCTATCCCATCGATTCCCATTTCATTCTTGCATTAAGGCTTCTGCCTCAGCGGAGTTCTGGGTTTGGAAGGGACATAGTTCAGGAATTCACAGGACGTTTTTTGGCAAGGTGTGCTCTGTGTGACATTCTTGCCTACGTAGAGCAGCATTATTAGAAAAAGCCATATGTGTTGTTCACTATGGCTATAGGTTTAGAGATGGGTCAAGGCTACCAGCCAGCATTTCACCAGGGGGCATTATCTATCTATCTATCTATCTATCTATCTATCTATCTATCTATCTATCTATCTATCTTTACACTCCAGATTTTATTCCCCTCCCGGTCCACCCTCCGACTGTTCCACATCCCATACCTCCTCCCTGCACTCCCTGTCTCCATGAGGATGTCCCCCACCACCACCACACCAGACCTCTAAACTCCCTGGTGCCTCTAGTTTCTTGAGGGTTAGGTGCATCTTCTCTGACTGAACCCAGATCCAGTAGTCCTCTGCTGTATATTTGTTGGGGGCCTCATAACAGCTGGTGTATGCTGCCTGGTTGATTATCTAGTGTCTGAGAGATCTCAGGGGTCCAGGTTAATTGAGACTGCTGGTCCTCTTACTGGGTCACCTTCCTCCTCAGTTTCCTCCAGTTTTCCCCTAATTCAACCACAGGGGTCAGCATCTTCTGTTCATTGGTTGGGTGCACATATCTGCACCTGACTCTTTCAGCTGCTTGTTGGGTCTTTCAGAGGGCAGTCATGATAGGTCCTGTTTTGTGAGCATTCCATAGCCTCGGTAATGGTGTCAGGCCTTGGGGCCTCCTCTTGAGCTGGATCCTACTTTGGGCCTGTCACTGGACCTTCTTTTCCTCAGACTTCTCTCCATTTCCATCCCTAAAGTTCTTTTAGACAGGAACAATTATGGGTTAGAGTTTTGACTGTGGGATAGCAACCTCCTCCCTCACTTGATGCCCTGTCTTTCTGCTGGAGGTGGCCTCTACAAGTTTCCTCTCCCCACTGTAGGGAATTTCATATAGGGTCCCCCTCTTTGAGTCCTGAGAGTCTCTGACCTCCCGGTTCTCTGGTACATTCTGGAAAGTCCTCCCAACCTCCTGTCTCCCAAGGTTGCCTGTTTCCATTCTTTCTGTTGGCCCTTGGGACTTCAGTCCTTTCCTCCCACCCAATAGTAAATCATGTTCCCCTCTCCCCCCCCCCCATAGCCCTCCTCTGTCCCCTTTCCCTCCCAGGTCCTCCCCTCTCTCCCTTGTGGTTGCTTTCTTGTCCCTCCCAAGTGGGACTGAGGTATCGCCACTTGGGCTCTTCAGCTTCTTGACCTTTTTGAGTTATGTGGACTGTATCTTGGGTATTTTGTACTTTTTTTTTTTTAGCTAATATCCACTTATTAGTGGATTTGGGTCTGAGTTACCTCACTCAGGATGATATTTTTTAGTTCCTTCCATTTGCCTGCAACATTCAGGATGTCCTCGTTCTTAATAACTGAGTAGTACTCCATTGTGTAAATGAACCACATTTTCTGTATCCATTCTTCTGTTGTGGGACATCTGGGTTGTTTCCAGCTTCTGGCTATCACAAATAAGGCTGGTATATTCCCAAGAGTGGTATTGCTGGGTCTTTAGGTAAATCTATTTCCAATTTTCTGAGGAACCTCCAAATTGATTTCCAGAGTGGTTGTACCAGTTTGCAATCCCACCAGCAATGGAGGAGTGTTCTTTCTTCACATCCTCACCAACATGGTGCTGTTACCTGAGGTGTTAATCTTAGACATTCTGATTGGTGTAAGGTGGAATCTCATGGTTGTTTTGATTTGCATTTCTCTGATCACTAAGGACTTTGAACATTTCTTTAGGTGCTTTGTAGCCATTTGAGATTCCTCTGTTGTGAATTCTCAGTTTAGTTCTATACCCCATTATTTGATTGGGTGTTTGGTTTTTTTTGGTGGTTAGCTTCTTGAGTTCTTTATAAATTTTGGATATTAGCTCTCTATCAGATGTGGGGGTTAGTGAAAAAATTTTTTCCCAATCTGTAAAATGTTGATTTGTCCTATTGACTATGTCCTTTGCCTTACAGAAGCTTTCCAGTTTCATGAGGTCCCATTTATCAATTCTTGATCTTAGAGAGTGAGCCATTGGAGTTCTGTTAGGAAATTTCCCCCTGTGCCAATGAGTTCAAGGCTCTTTCCCACTTTCTTTTCTATTAGATTCAGTGTATCTGGTTTTATGTTGAGGTCCTTGATCCACTTGGACTTGAGCTTTGTACAAGGTGACAAATATGGGTCTATTTTCATTTTTGTAAATGCAGACAGCCAGTTAGACCAGCATCATTTATTGAAGATGCTTTCTTTTTTTCTATTATGTATTTTTGGCTCCTTTGTCAAAGATCAAGTGTGGATAAGTGTGTGGTTCTATTTCTGGGTCTTCAATTCTATTCCATTGATCTACCTGTCTCTATACCAATACCATGCAGTTTTTATCACTATTGCTCTGTAGTAAAGTTTGAGTTCAGGGATGGTGACTCCCCTAGCCATTCTTTTATTGTTAAGAATTGTTTTTGCTATTCTGGATTTTTTTCCTTTCCAGATGAATTTGAGAATTGCTTTTTTCATATCTTTGAAGAATTGTGTTGGGATTTTTGATGGGGATTGCACTGAATCTGTAGATTGCCTTTGGTAGGATGGCCATTTTTACTATGTTAATTCTGCTAATCCATGAACATGGGCGATCTCTCCATCTTCTGAGATCTTTGATTTTTTTCCTCAGAGACTTGAAGTTATTATCATACAGATCTTTCACTTGTTTGGTTAGAGTTATCCCAAGAAATTTTATATTTTTTGTGGTTATTGTGAAGGGAGTTGTTCCCTTAATTTTTTCCTCAGCCTCTTTACCATTTGTATGTATCAGGCTACTGATTTATTTGAGTTAATTTTATGTCCAGCCACTTCGCTGAAGTTGTTTATCAGCTGGAGAAGTTCTCTTGTAGAATTTTTGGGATTGCTTATGTATATTAACATATCATCTGCAAATAGTGATACTTTTTTTTCTTTGCCAATTTGTATCCCCTTGATCTCTTTTTGTTGTCTTATTGTTCTAGCCAGCACTTCAGGTACTATATTGAATAGATATGGGGAGAGTGGGTATCCTTGTCTTGTCCCCAATTTAAGTGGGATTGCTTCAAGTATCTCTCTCTTTAATTTGATATTGGCTGTTGGCTTGCAGTAAATTGTTTTTATTATGTTTAGGTCTGGGCCTTGGATTCCTGAGCCCTCCAATACTTTAAAAATGAAGGGGTATTGTATTTTGTCAAATGCTTTTTATGCATCTAAGGAGATGATCATGTGATTTTTTTTCTTTGAGTTTGTTTATATAGTAGATTATGTTCATTGATTTTTGTATGTTGAACCAACCTTGGATACCTGGGATAAACCCTACTTGATCATGGTGAATGATTGTTTTGATGTGTTATTGGATTCGGTTTGCAAAAATTTTATTGAGTATTTTTTGTATCAATATTCATAAGCGAGATTGGTCTGAAGGGTTTTTTTTGTTTGTTTGTTTTTGTTTTTTGTTGGGTCCTTGTGTGGTTTAGGTATCAGAGTAATTGTGGCTTCATAGAGTGAGTTACATAATGTCCCTTCTGTTTCTATGTTATGGAACAGTTTAAGGAATATTGGTATCAGGTCTTCTTTGAAGGTCTGGTAGAATTCTAAACTAAATCCATCTGGCCCTAGGCATTTTTTGGTTGGGAGGTTTTTAATGACTTCTTCTATTTCCTTATGGGATATGGGCCTGTTTAGAAAGTTTACCTGCTTTTGATTTAACTTTGGTATGTGATATCTGTCTAGAAAACCATCAATTTCATCTAGATTTTCCAGTTTTGTTGAGTATAGGCTTTTGTTGTAGGATCTGATGATTTTTTTTAATTTCCTCTGTTTCTGTTGTTATGTCTCCCTTTTCATTTCTGATTTTGTGAATTTGGATACTGCCTCTGGGCCCTTTAATTAGTTTGGCTGGGGGTTTATCTATTTCTCAAAGAACCAGCTTTTGGTCTTGTTGATTCTTTGTATTGTTCTCTTTGTTTCTATTTGGTTGATTTTAGCCAATTAGTGTTTAAGGATTTCCTGCCTTCTACTCCTCTTAGGTGAGTTTTCTTCTTTTTGTTCTAGAGCTCTCCGGTGTGCTGTTAAGTTGCTAGTATAAGATCTCTCCAGTTTGTTTACCAGGGCACTTAGTGCTATGAATTTTCTTCTTAGCAATGCTTTCATTGTGTCCCATAAATTTGGGTATGATGTGTCAACATTTTCATTAAATTCCAGGAAGTCTTTAATTTCTTTATTTCTTTCCTAACCAAATTATCATTGAGTAGAGAGTTGTTCAGTTTCTACTTGTATGTGGGCTTTCTGTTGTTTTTGCTGTTATTGAAGACAAGCCTTAGGCCGTAGTGGTCTGATAGGGTGCATGGGATTATTTCAATCTTCTTATATCAGTTAAGGGTTGTTTTGTGACAAATTATTTGGTTGATTTTGGAGAAGGTACCATGAGGTGCTGAGAAGAAGGTGTATTCTTTTGTTTTAGGGTGAAATGTTCCACAGAAATCTGTTAAATCCATTTGGTTCATAACCTCTATTAGTTTCACTGTGTCTTAGTTTAGTTTCTGTTTCCATGATCTGTCCATTGGTGAGAGTGGGGCATTGAAGTCTTCCACTATTATTGTGGGGGGTTTAATGTGTGTTTTGAGCTTTAGTAAAGTTTCTTATATAAGTGTGGGTGCCCTTGCATTGGGGCATAGATGTTTGGCATTGAGACTTTCTCTTGGTGGATTTCACCGGTAGCATTTTCATGCAAGTACAAGGACAAAATTTCATGCTTGGCTTACACATTTGATCTTCATTGACGATCAGTGTCTTTGGTTGGCGCATCTATACCCTGGTGACTAGCTTGCATCCCCTGTTTCACTGTTGGCTGGCCTTGCATTTACTCCTGGCTCGTTTCAGTTGTCGACTTCATGTAACTTAATAAGCGTGTAGTTGCTTTCATTGTAAATGAAAATCACAGCCTCTTCATGCATCGAGGGAGCACATTGCAGATGTGAACATCATTTACAGGTGTTCCTCCATTCAATGCCCTCTCTGCTGGGCCTTTCTTCGAAACTCTACAGATCTCTCAGGTACAAGCCAGTGTCCCCCTTTCCCCAAGAACTTTCTCCCATCTGTCTTTGCCCAGCAGTAATGTATTTTTACTTCCTGAATTGCTGTCTTGAGCTGTGTTTTAAAATTTGCATCCATTTTCACCTTTGCTGGCTTGTCTCCTGAATGAAAGCTGCCCATTTCTGTAAGAGAAGCACAGTGGCTTTGGGAATTCTACTCTCCCTAGAAAAGTCTGGAAGTGTGATGTCACAGAGACCTGGACAACTGAGAAGCACACTGGGGAAAATGGGAGTCTTCTGAGAAAAGGCATGGAAGACCAAGCTTATGTAGGTCACTGTGTAAGTCTGATATCTCATGGATTTGTCGGGCCTCACAGTGATACACAGAACTAGGGGTGGTGAGCAGGAGGCCTGGGTTCTGTTTTCAGCCCCCAGAACCAGGTATGTGAGCTTTGGAAGGATGCCAATTCTCTTTGAATCTGTTCATAAATCTAAAGGGATGTGTGTGAGGTGTGGGGACTGGCTGTGGTGGCAAACAGTTTTAACCTTAGCACTTGGGATGCAGAGGCAGGTGGATCTCTGTGAGTTCAAGGCCAACCTGTTCTGCATGGTGAGTTCCAGGACAGCCAAGGCTACATAATGAGACTTTGTCTTAAAAAGAAAATAAGATTGGGGTTGGGGATTTAGCTCAGTGGTAGAACGCTTGCCTAGGAAGCGCAAGGCCCTGGGTTCGGTCCCCAGCTCCGAAAAAAAAGAACCAAAAAAAAAAAAAAAAGAAGAAAAAAGAAAATAAGGCGAGTATATATTATATGTCTTCTAATTATATGTTTTATGAATTCCTTATGTTATCCCTTTTGTATCAACCAAACTGCTAGCTGATATTATAACGGATAGCATAAATTTCCATTATAATTAAGGCTATCTTCCCAGTGCTAGAACATGTTCATATTTAAAATAACAATGAACCTTCAACAACACCCAATATTCTGTTTGTTTGTTTGTTTGTTTATAATTTGAGATAGAGTCCTACATCTCAGTCTCCTGGAACTCATTCTGTAGCCCAGGATGGCCTCAAATTAACAATAATTCTCCTGTCTCAGCTTCTTGAGAGCTAGAATTATAGGCTTGCACCCCCATACTTGGCTTTGAAACTTTCTTAATTTTAGCGCAAAATTAAACATTACTTTTGAGTGACTCTGATTCAAAACCCTTGAAAAGCTATCATTCAAAAATATTTAAGATGATTGCTTCTGCTGAAGCCAAGTTTCATATCTTTCTTTTCACTGTTGTAATTGACAATGCTGATAGAAGACTGACATTTTAAAGAATTTATGTGTATATATATATATATATACATATATGTGTGTATATATGTCTTATGTTTAAAAAGTAGCAGGTACCTTATTTTAGAATCAATAATAATATTTAATTTGAATGAACCTCAAGGTTATATTGCTGTGAAATTGCTTAATTTCAAACATTAGTGACACAATTGTTTTTGCTCTATCTAGAGGTGGCATCCTCTGCCAGCATTTCTTTTTTCTTTCTTTTTTTTTTTTTTTTTTTTTTTGGTTCTTTTTTTCGGAGCTGGGGACCGAACCCAGGGCCTTGCGCTTCCTAGGTAAGCACTCTACCACTGAGCTAAATCCCCAGCCCCAGCATTTCTTATATTAAACACAACTCTAAAATGCTATGAGACTTGAGAAATAAATTGAAAGTTTGAAAGATTAGTTCTTAAGCTTTTTGGGCAATTGATTTTAACACGGAAGGAATGAGCAGCTAGTGAGTATAACTCGAGTGCCTGTCTCTCCTTGATCTTTATATTTTAAACTTTAATGGAGATAGTCCTATGATGGTGATTCTGAACTAACCCCCTGCCCAACACACACACACACACACACACACACACACACACACACACAAATGCTCATGCACTGAAGACAGGTCCTCAATGCAAGCAGCATTCAGAGGAGGAGGAGTGGGAAGATCACAAGTGCTCTGGATTGATCAATTGATGGAATCACAATTTGAATGGACTATTGGTGGGGTGTGGCCTTTTTGGAGGAAGCAGGTCATTGTGAAGTGTCCTATGCCCTATTGTTATGGACTCCTGGACTGCCCTGTGGTTATGCTTCCTGGGTCCCTTGAACTAACCAGTCCACCATTCTGCCTTCTCTGCCTCCATTACCTCCTGCCTCAACTCAGGTCCACAGTAATGGAGCCAGCCTGTCATAAATTGACTTCTCTGAAACCTGAGTCAAAAATGACTGCTTCTTCTTTTGAGCTATTTACTGCGTCTTGTCACAGCACAGCTCCAGTTTCCATTCAGGACATGGAGAATGTGTTCATGGGAAACCTGTGATTCCACAGTCTTAGAGCAGACAACACCCCTTTATCATCTCAGTCGCCAGTGCTATGTGAGGTCCACGTTTATAAACCTTCATCAGTTGGCCCCTTCTTGTGAAATCCTTTGTCAATCCCATCTTTTCATCTATCCACATTACACAGCCCATGCTTATGGCAGAGGCATACATCAGGGTAGGTAAGGTGATTTTACAGATAGCCTCAACTCAGCCTCCTACACGTACAGCCATCCTCACACAGAGAAAAATATCCAGCACCTGATTGAACACTTTTGTGTTCAATGGACTGACTAAAAAGTACCTCCCCACACCCACTGAATGGAGATCTGAACTTGATTGGCCTTGTTTAGTACAGGCCACAGGCACCATACTACTCTTTACACCGATTTTAGGCAAATGCTCCTTCCCCCTCCTCTGTGCTATGCCTCTACCCACATTTCCATATGGTTCTCTTTCCGGTAACTATGTTTCGCCTAGCCTGCTCTCCTCACTAAAACATGGGATCTGGAAGAGAGCATGCATTTAAAACTGCTGTTCATAAATATAAGAAGAAAGAGAACTCTTCCTTGCTGCGATGACCCTGGGCATCTGGAATCATCCCTGAACAAACACTCTGTTCCCAGCACAAATCTCTTTGCTTTTCGTTGTTGTAACCTTAACAGCTATTCAGCTATGTCTCGCTTGTGGCAAACCAGACCTGGAAAGAAGAATTCATTTTATTTACATAGCTGCTCCTTGACTTATGAGGGTTACATTCCTATGATCCCATCATAAATTGAAAAATTGGTGTGCTGAATGCATTTGTATAATATTCTCAACCTAGGAGGCATCATGACTTAGACTGCCCCGAATGTGTCAGAGGGCTTCCAGTTGACCAGTGGCTGAGTGAAGTCGTTTTACATAAAGACTATTGTGTGGCAGTGTCTCATATCACACTTAGCACATTGAAGGTAGTGTGCATTCTCATGTGTGTATACAGCTGATGAAAACCAGAAACTGTAACACCCAAAACACTATCCACAAAGTACACCATCGACTAGCAGTTGCTTCCCTATGCTCACAACTGTGAAAGGCAGCTGTTATCCATACCATAGCCTGACGTGATCATTTAAAGGATATTGGCTCCCTAGCCTCATATATTTGAATACTCTGTCTCTAGTTGGTGGAATATTTTGGGAAGGGTTAGGAGGTGTGGTCTTTTGGAGAAGGTATGTCACTGGCGGGTAGGTTTTAAGCTCTAAAGAGTTATCATCATACCTCATGCTTGTGGATCAAGATGTAAACTCTCTCTGCCACTGCTCCAGCACCATGTCTGCCGGTCTGCTGCCATGCTCTCTGTCATGATGGTCATAGAGTCTAACCCTCTTCTATATGTTGACTTGATCACGGTCAACTGAAAAGTAACTGAGACATATGGTGTCACAAGATGGTTGCATTGCATACCACACTGGTCCTAGAAAAGATCAAAATTCAAACTATGGTTTTAATGAAACACAAATTGCTTTTACAATATCTTTGCATGTGTTTTCATTCATGGGTGAGTGGGTAAACAGATGTGTAGGTGGGTGAGCATGCATGTGTTTGTTCATGCACACGGAGCCAGAGTTCAACTTCGGGTTTTGTTCCTTAGGCACCATTTATATTATGTTTTGGAGACAGGGTCTCTCATTAGCCAAGTAGGTTAGGCTTGCTGTTCATTGAGACTCAGGGATCCACTTGGCTCTTCCTCCACATTCTTTGGATTGTAAATACCATGGCTGGGTTTTGTTCAATGGCTTTTGGGCACCCACACTTGCAATAGGGCACTTGTGCTTGTGAGGCACACACTTTATCAAGAAAGTCATCTCCAGACCCTTTTGTATTATCTTAAGCTAGAGAGAGCATCATTTATGGCCTGTGCTATTCCCCAAAATAGAGGTATTTTTGCTTCTACTGTTATTGACTGCCTTCAAAATACTTCAGCAATTTTAAATTGATCAATTTGATTACAATACCTTTTGGATATTTAAAGTCCTTGGTGAAGTGAAGTGTTAAAGAGATCAGAAGCGATGGTAAGCTTGGAGCAAGACTCTAGAAACTTCTCTTCAAACTCAGCTCAATTTTAATCAAGAGCCAACCAACTATGGACTTCCCTTTATTACCAGCTCACATTTCTTGTCCTGTCTAATGTGATACTTGGCATTTTTGTCTAAGTTATTGACGCTGTCAAAAATAACGGCTAATTTGGAATAACTAAGTGACACACACAAAAAGATGTACTTGTACTACTGAGCACTTACATCTATGTAGCATCTCTGTCCATTTTCAGTTCATTTGTTTGTTTCTGTTGTTTGTTGTGACTGAGCTGTGTGGCTTTCTTATGTGCCATGGATAGTAACTCCTCTTTGGTAGTGTATCCCTGCGTAATTTTTTGGTAGCACAGGCTGAATTCTCATTTTCTTCGTTGTTTTCTGTTCAAATCTGAACTGAATCTTACACAGAAAATCAACTCTTCCTGTGTGGGAAGATGAATGTGTGATAGATTGACAGGCTGGTAGATGTTCAAAGGTGGTCCTGTTAAGATTCCTATCTCTGGTTATATAAGTGAACATGAATCTAATTACTGCTTCTGTGAAGGTCTTTGAAGATTGAATTAAAGTCCAGAACCAATTGACCTGAAATTATAGAGGTTACCTGGGCAACCCTGAGTCAATCTTGTGAGAGCTTCAACAAGACAGAGGAAGAAGGAATAGGAGTCTGAAGGATTTGAAACGTGAAAATGAGTCATGCTCCATTATTGGTTTGAAGACACAAGGAGAAGTAATGTGGAGGCTCTACAACTCCCATCTATCTATCTGTCACCAACGAGGCCATGGGGGCATTGTCCCTTTGTTCCCCAACCACTCCAAATAAGAACAAACCTGACCAGCATCTTGACGTCGGTCTTGTGAGACACTAACAAGAAAATCCATTTTAGCCTCAGAACTCTGACCCACCTAACTGTCCCTTAATATATGAGGCACTAGTTACAGTAATTAGTTACAGTGTGACATAACATAGCATTCTAGCTCCGTGCTCATATATCAGGTGCTCATACATGTCTATCTTAACATGTTTTCTTGTTATTTTAGAAATCATCCTTTATGTTACTTCATAGCCTTCATATATACGACCTTAGGTGCTAACTAGTAGTTCTTAAATGAACGGATTAGAGGTTATCTAATAAGTGCCTATTGTTGGTGATCTGGTTTTCTTTCTATTTTTTTAATTCTTCATTTTTTTTATTTATGTGTGCATCTGTGTTAGTGCACACACATGTATTTAGGTGCCTACAAAGACCAGAATAGAACATCAGACCCTTGGAGCTAAAGTTACAGTCTGTCATGTGCTGAATGATGTGGGTGCTAGGAAGTAAACTCTGGTCCTCTAGGAGAGCAGCAAGTACCTTTAACCATTGAGCAATCTTTCCAGATAGTTTTTTTGTTTGTTTGTTTGTGGGTTTTGTTTTGTTTTGTTTTTTTGTTTTTTTGAGAAAAAGAATAGCTTTATGTACCTAACTTCCTAAGGATGGACTGTGGGGTAGTCAACTTAGGACAGATGCAGAAGGTAGAAATCCTGTGTCTTAGTTAGGGTTTTACTGCCATGAACAGACACCATGACCAAAGCAACTCTTATAAGGACAACATTTAATTGGGGCTGCTTACAGGTTCAGAGGTTCAGTCCATTATCATCAAGGCGGGAGCATGGCAGCATCCAGGCAGGCCTGGTGCAGGAGGAGCTGAGAGTTCTACACATTCATCTGAAGGCTGCTAGCAGAATACTCCTTTCTAGGCAGCTAGGGTGAGGGTCTTAAGCCCACACCCACAGTGACACACCTACTCTAATAAGGCCACACCTCCTAATAATGCCACTCCCTGGGCCAAACTTATACAAGTCATCATATCCCAGGTCATAAAGTACAAGGGCATGTGGTCCATTCTGTGAATGGCCAAGATAATACAATCTTCTCTGGAAGCTTCTAGGCATATGCAGCTACTATGCCTGAAGATGGAGATCAAGTGGAGCAAAGGCACCAGTCTGTGGATGAAGAAAGCTGCAAACAAATGTAAAATATAGCAAAGTTGTTTTTATTTTCTTCCCTTTCTGTGTTTTCCCGACAGTGCTGTAATCCCATGGGTGCTGGCACACACCAGACTTTTCCTTTAGCTGTTATTTAATGATATTGGGCATTTCTGCTTTGAAGTGATATTTCTCTGTTTGTCACAGTTTGGTATTGATGACACTCTCCTAGCTGCTAAGAAAATCCAAGATTATAAAAGAGACATTTGCTGAGTTGGGGGATAGCAGAGTACCAGATCCCCTTCTATATTTGAAAGATGACTCAGTAGTGGAGATGAAGAGAGAGTCTCATAAAATGTCTATGTAGCCAGCAGAAGGGGGGGGGGGATGATTCTGTGGTAAAAGGGTAGAGGATAAAAGGTTTAAAGAGGTTTCATGTGTATTATAGCTTTTGAATTAGTTGGTTTTAAATAACATGCATCTTAAGAGAGATAACTGTGACAGATCTAAATCTCCGTTGGTACCTTTTTTCTAAATATATGTTTCTTTTCTCTGTGTTGTGGGCAAATAGCTGACAGGAACAAAGTACTGAGAGGGGGCTTTATTTGGGCTCACAGTCTAGGGAATGTACTGTCTGCCATGGTGGGAATGGCATGACAGCATGTGTATGAGGCAGCCTTTCACTCTGCACCCAGTCAAGAAACAGAGCAAGCAGACATGAGATGGACTCTCAGACCTCAAGGACCACTTCAGTGATCCACTCCCTACAGCAGGGTTTAACAACCTCCCAAACCACACCTTCACCTGGGAGCCAAGTAATCAAACACGTTAGCCTCTGAGGACAGCTCACATTCAAGCCACCGTGGTCCGTGCTGAGTTTCCCTTTGCTACCAGAGCAACGGCCACACAGAACAGCAAAGATTTGTTTTACCTTTGGGGGCACAGAAAGACAGAAAGAAAAGGCTGGCAGGGCTATGTTTCCTGTGGATACTCCAGAAAAGGATCCTTCCCAGTTTGCCCAGCTTCTGGCAGCTCTGATGTTGCTGGCTTCTTGTGATGACATCACTACAACCTACCTTCATCTCCGTATCGTCTTCTCTGTGCCGCTCTTTTTGTCTCTGATGAAGACACTGGATTCTGGGCTCAGCTTGGCACAACAGGATGATGTCATCATGAGTTTTCCTACCCATTTATATCTGCACAGGTCCTTGTTTGGGTAAGGCACATACTCAGAGACCCCCAGGGTTGGGTTTGTAGGTAGACATAGTTTTGCAGATCTAAAATATCAGTCCACTAGTCTTTTTTTTTTTTAAAGATTTATTTATTATACACTGTAGCTGTCTTCAGACACACCAGAAGAGGGCATTGGATCCCATTACAGATGGTTGTGAGCCACCATGTGGTTGCTGGGATTTGAACTCAGGACCTCTGGAAGAGCAGTCGGTGCTCTTAACCACTGAGCCATCTCTCCAGCCCCCACTCCACTAGAGTCTTTAATTTACTACAAGTCTAGTTACTATCTGATACTTGTTCATGAGAGATAATTTATGACCCATTATTAACTAGATTGAAAATATTTTCAGAGAGTCTCTAAACACATGAACATGATGGAAAGTGGCTTTCCTTTTAGACGCCCCTGAATCCAGTTCTCCCTCCCTTACCTACATGGGTGTGGAATGACATTTGTGTCCTTCTTTGCAACAAACATACATTGGAGATTACCTACTCTGAAACCCACACACAGACTCCATACAAACATCTACCAACATGGCTGCCCATGTGTGTATCCTCCTTTATCTTCCTACATGGCTAACTTAGGCCTCCCACAGGTACAGATTTGGAGGACATGCCTGTTGGATCCAGCATATTGCTACTCAGAGATGAATAAATACTTCCTCAGAACCATTCTCTACATCACTTGTATCTTAAATAAGGTAACTTTCATGGATTTTCTCCTTTGGAATCCATGAAGTCTGTGGAGATGTAGTCAAGGCACTAAAGCTGAAAAAACCCCACACCCCAGGCTCTTCCGTAATCATGGGCAAATTAAGAACAGGACTTTGATTTCCCCAGAACCTAATGAGGCTATGGGTGAAAGATCTAGCAAGACAATATCTGCAGCCCCAAAGAACTCACATTCTCTGAGATGGCTTTTGCCTACCCTGTGTGAACTTGATGATGCTCCTATCTACCTCCTAGTTAATAAGATGCCTGGTGGCCCAGGTGAGCCAGTGCTCTGAACTATCCTTATAACCAGCAGCACCTTGGGTTAACTGTTTGACCCACGGTTTCAAATATCCAATGTGCTCAAGAAAACAGCTAATTTTCAGTCTCCCTAGATGTTTTCCACTGTAGAAATGAGAGCCGTGGCCTCTTATCTTGCTATATCTTCCAGCAGAAACAAGAAGTTGTCTTAGGCATTTTGATACCCACAGTGGAAGCAAATAAATGAGGGTAGGAATGGTAGGAATTTCTGCATGGTTGATCTTGACATAGGTATCCAGCAAATTTAGTGAGTCACAGTAGCTGGCAGACAGATGAGCAGGTATTGGGTAGATAATGTCTTCTTCCATTTACTTTCCTTACCAGTATAAGCAATAGTTTTAATTTTCTTCAATCTTTCATATATATTTAATTTGTCATTCTTTATTAATAAACAATTTAAAAGGAGATAGAGACAGATAGGCAAAAATAAAAAGAAAATTTCCACAGAGCTCAGACAGCTTACCGGACAGCTGTGTGATTCGCATGTTTTGATTTGAGATGCTTGTGCCAGCCAGGTGCATCTGTTAAGCAAGTAATCAGTGACTCAAGCCATGCCACAGAGCCAACAGTCTGGACTCTGCAGGAAGCATGGTGTGCTGGCAGGACCCTTGTGTTGTTGTAGAAATATAAAAATAAAAAAAGTATGGTTGTCTTTTACCCCACTAGGTCTGCACCAGGGTGCCCCAAGATATCTGCTAGATATCTTGGCAGAAACACATCCCAACTCCTCGGTGGCCTCCTGCCACCAAACACTTTTTTTTGGGGGGGGGGGGGTTCTTTTTTTTTCGGAGCTGGGGACCGAACCCAGGGCCTTGCGCTTCCTAGGCAAGCGCTCTACCACTGAGCTAAATCCCCAACCCCAAACACTTTCCTACACTCAAACCCTCACATAAAAGAACACACAACACAATAATCTTAGATCCAATTGATAAGATATAATTGCCCACTTAAACATACAAAGCCCGGTACCATGCATCCCTTAGGAACATTAATAACAACCTGTAAATCAACAGAGCAGAATCTTAACATCACCTGCCATGGCTTCTCACTATCTCCTCTTCCTGTCTCTTCCTTTCTCCTCTAGTCTCCTCCTCTTCCTTCAAACTTCTCTCCCGCCCATCCTTCCTTCTCCTCCAATGACAGACCTCCTTCTATCCTGTACCTGCCCTTCACCTGTACTTTACAAATTCAATGGGGAGGTGGTTCTGGTGAAGTCACCTGAGTCCTGAGTATGAGACTAGGCAGCTGTCCTGGGGGCAGTGGAATTAGCATCAAAATACAGATAACTTCAGGGCAAACCACAACACCCTTGGACCCTTGGCTGTGTTTTTCCTTGATCTCTAACTTCAGCCTTGTAATAACTGCCCAGTTTTTTTCAATTGTACCTTTAAAGAAAATTCACCAGGAAGCAAATAGTGCAGGTGATTTTCTTTTTTAAGGAACAGGCTTCTTTCTTTACGTGGCTTCTGTAAGATTTTATAAATTCACAAGTCAAAAATATTCCCCTGCACTGACACAGAAGCTTCCAGGTACAGGGTAGATACTGACTTCTACAGAGGACGCATAATCCACCATTATTGTCTTTGTTTTCTTAATTACCAATGCTGCTCTTAACTTTTTAATACTCTTAAAAGCTATTTGCAAGGCATAGCTGCTGGGAGAGAGAAAATCAGTTTTCTTCAAAAGTGACGCCCCCAACCCCTACCCCTGTGTGTGTGTGTGTGTGTGTGTGTGTGTGTGTGTGTGTGTGTGTGTGTGTTGTTGTTGTTGTTGTTGTTGTTGTTGTTGTTATGGTTTGGTGTTTTTTGTCCTTTTTACTTTCTTTAAAAAGAACTTAAAGATGGTTGAGCAGGGAGGTGGGGAGGATCTGGGAGGATTTAGGGGAAGGGAAGAACATTATCAAAACATATCGTATGAAAACTTTAAAACAATGAGTGTTGCTCGTTGTAGATTCCTTGCCTAGCATGTGGAGGACACCAGTTCTACCTCCAGCACTGAAAACACACGCTGCTGGGAGCCAGGCCTAGCATCCAGGTACTGAGGCAGGCAGCTAGAGGCGAGGGTGAGTAGAGTGGTGGGGGTGTGTGGAGTCAACACCAAAGCTGCTTATCTTTGGCAGTTTCTGCCTTCTTTAACTCTTTGCTATTTTGTGAATAAAAGCCACTGGCTTCTGGCAATTTAGCTCTGCTGTTAGCAGCAGGGGATTAAGAAAAAAGGCTTAGTTGCTTAGGCTCTTTCCTCTCTGGCTAAAGGGCCCCTTGCTGGCCAGGTAAGAGCTTGGAGTTCTTTAACTCTTCGTGATCCAGAGAGAAAAAAAGAGGAAAGTCAGGCACACACACACACACACACACACACACACACACACAAAGATACACACACAGAGACACACACACACATGCACACACACAGACATAGACACACAGACACAGAAAGACACACACACACACACATTGGCCAAATCCCACCATCAGTTTCATCAATTTCTCAAGTGCACATGCATACGTATGCACATACACATATACCTACATACAGACATATAGACAGACAAACAGACACACTTTATTTCTTCTCTCTGGCAACTTATACCTTCTAGACAAAAATTCCTTATAAATATACCTCACAGATTAAATGTTACACAAAAGGGAAGTTATAGAAGGATGTTGATAGTAAGTTCAAAGCAGTATTTCATTCTATAAGCTCATTATAAGTTCAAAGCCATAGTTTCACATGGTCTTGCTTTATCATAATGAATACTTGTGGCCTCATCCTTGGACCTGACCTAGAATGAATGTTTTTTCTTGATGACAAATTTGTTCCAAGCTGATTTCTCTTCCTAGTGTGTAGTTTATGAAAGCTCATTGTATCCCTTATTATGCTGTCTTTACTTACTATTCTATGAAGAGGGCACATTCTATTCTTGATTCTTTTTACACCTTTCTGGCAAAACAACTAAAACCATCTCCTTTCTAAAATTATTTGAATCAAATCAGGAACTCAATAAAGCCATTAATTCTTTTTTTTTCTTTTCTTTTTTTCAGAGCTGGGGACCGAACCCAGGGCCTTGCGCTTCCTAGGCAAGCGCTCTACTACTGAGCTAAATCCCCAGCCCCAAAGCCATTAATTCTTGACAGTTCATCTTCATGTTGATTTGCAGGAACTTTGACCAGTAGGGTGGGCTGATGCCCAGGAATCATTAGGCTATGTAATAATGTTAGGAAAGGCACAACAGCAGTGAGAAGCAAGTGAGAAGACTTCCTGGATGAAGTCCCTGGGGCTGTGCCTCTCCAGAGCTCACCCATCACGTACTGAAGGGCCCCAGTTCTTACTGAAGCATAAGAGCTATTAGAAGGCTTGGCCTGGTAGAAAGTAGGTAGGTTATGAGGACCCTAAGGGCTTTCGCCAGCTTTATACCCTGTCCAAAGAATTTAGAATAACACCCTGTTCCAGGAAATGAGCTAACCACAAAGAGGGAAGGACCCTTAGCAGCCTCCCATCTGATGCCAAAGATATCTCACCATTGAGGAATGTAAGGGTCAATGTGCAACATCAAAGACCAACTCATGCTATTGCCAACGGCTGTCCTCCACAAGTGTATAAAAAGTGTGTGCTTTTGCTACCCGGGGTCGCCTCTGTCCGGATTACAGGGTCACCCAAGTGCACTGGATCATTAAACCTCTTGCTTGATTGCATCACTCTCCGTCTCCGTGTTTTCATGAGTGGGACCTCCCGTACGGCAGCTGATCCAGAATGGTGAACCGTCTCAAGGAAACTCATTTGCTTGCCATAGACTTTCCTAGATGGCTCCTGTCAGCAAACAGATTAAGAACAGGCTTGGTGGCTCACTCCTGTAATTCCAGTACTTACAAGCCTGAGGCAGAAGAATTGCCATGAATTTAGGGCCACTGGACTACATAATGAGGTACAGACCAGCCTGAGCTACAGAATGAGACCCTGTCAAAAACCAAACCAAACCAAACCAACAACCAACCAACTAACCAACCAAGAAATGAAAAAAACTACAAAGAAAGAAAAAGGATGAACCCTTCAAGTTTCTTCACACACAAGACTAAGCAAAAGAGCCTTTTTAATAAAAACTTTGCAATATGAATATTTAATAGAATCAAAACAAGTTCACAAATGAAAATTAGTACTTTATTAGTGTGTGTATAAATATATATATATATATATATATATATATGTATATGGTAAAATGTAAGCTTGTTGCTGTGCTTGTTGAATAAATCTTCTGGTAATTTCCATTATTTGCTTTTATAAATGAGCTCTTTTTTAAAAACCTTTAATTTGGAATTTTCAGCATTCCACATTTTGCTCTCAAAACAGCTGCTCCTGTTCTCTCCCCCTCCCCAACTCTACCTCAGCCAGAGAGGTGACAGAATTGCCAAACCCATACACAGAGCTGTGGTTGGAGTAGACACCCCACCCTACACCCCCACTCCCGCCACCCCCACCCTCAATTCTTATATGCTTCCTTCTCACGGGTTCTACTGATCACATGGCTGTGTCAGCTGTGTTGTCTTCTTTACTGTTGGAACCACACTCCTTACAGTCTACTTTACACAGATCTTCTCTGTGTGTAAGACATTTACTGTCTGTACCAATTATCTCAAGCCCTCATTTGTTGTATATAATCTAACAGGACAGAGGCTTCTTGAGGAGGAGGAGCTTGTATGATGGAGTCACTACAATCTATGTTTGCAACATGTATTCTAACATGCCAAGGTCTGAATTCAACAGATACAGCACTGAAATAGAGTTCACTCAAAGCTCACATCTTATCACAAACTTCACAGCCACATGGAAAAGGGATGGACACACTGTACCCCGGTCTGTCTGTCTGTCTGTCAGTCTGCCTGTCTGTCTGTCTTTCTCTCCTGATGAGGTGTTTTTAAAGTTACTGAAGTTGCATATTTATACTACAGGGAAAGTAAGATTAAAAAATATTACAAATTTAAGTTCTGAACTGGGAATGGAATCCCATGCTTATAACCCCAGCTCTTGGGGGATTTGACAGGAGAATGACAAGGTGAGGCTAACCTTGGCTAAATAACAAAACATCTCAAAGAAAACCAAATACTGAGTTATTTTAATATTTAATTATTTTAATATTATTTGTAATGATGTTAAGCAAGGAAGGTTTTTGAGGAGACAATCTGTAGGCTGAACACAACACAGAAACTATGACAGTTTAGAAAAAGAAATTATGTGAATATTGTCTACATCAAATATTTTTATTAATAGAACATTTTAATTAATATGATTTAGTTGACAGAATGTACACATCTACATATGGAATATTTTAATTAATATGATTTAGTTGATAGAATGTACATATCTATATATAGAATATTTTTTCTTTTTTTCTCTTATTAGTTTCTTTATTTACATTTCAAATGTCATCCCCTTTCCAGTTTTCCCTCCAGCAACCTCTTATCCCATCCCCCTTCCCCCTGCTTCTATGAAAGTGCTCTCCCTCCCTCCTGCCAGCCCTGCCATCCCCCTACAGTGGGGCATTGTGTTTTCACAGGACCAAGAGCCTCTCCTCCCACTGATGTCAAACAAGGCCCATCATCTGCTAGATATGCAGCTAGAGTCATGAGTTGCTCCATTGGAGCCATGGGTCCCTCCATGTGTACTCTTTGGTTGGTGGTTTAGTCCCTGAGAGCTTTGGGGTGTCCCGTTGGTTGATACTGTTGTTCTTCCTATGTGTTGCAAACCCTTTCAACTCCTTCAGTCCTTTCTCTAACTCCTCCATTGGGGATCTCATTCTCAGTCCAATGGTTGACTGTGAGCATCTGCCTCTGTATTTGTAGGCTCTGGCACAGCCTCTCAGGAGACAGCTATATCAGGCTTCTGTCAGCAAGCACTTCTTGGCATCCAAAATAGTGTCTGGGTTTGGTGACTGTTTATGGGATGGATCCCAGAATATTTTAATTAATATGACTTAGCTTACAGGATGTACATACCTACATATGTGGTCATTTGTGACGCCCGAACATATGCATTTATATGGAAACAGTAAAGTTAAGCAACTTGTCTTCTATGTAGTGATAGATTTGATTCTTACTTAGTTGTTCTGAGACACATTATTATGGACTGTAGCCACTCTCAAATTCAAACATCAAGCCTTATTCATCCTGTTTAATTGAAAATTGAATCTTTGACTCACTACTCCTGCTCCCCCCCACCCCATTACAGCTTTTGGTAGCCTTCAGGCCAACCTCGCTGCTCGTGTGACAATTTCCTTAGACTCCATGTGTAAAAGTCTGGAACACTAGGTGTGGTGGTTTGGATAAGAAACGAATGCCGCCCATGCGCTTGTGCATTTGAACGGTTGGTGGTGATGTTTGGGGAGGTTATAGAACCTTTAGGTAGTATAGCCTTGTTGGAGGAAGTATTGTCACCGGGGTAGGCTTTGAGGTTTTATAGCTTAGCCCCATTACCCTCCTCCTCTCCTTCTCCTCCTCCCCTTTCCTCCCCTTTCCTCCCCTTTCCTCCCCTTTCCTCCCCTTTCCTCCCCTTTCCTCCCCTTTCCTCCCCTTTCCTCCCCTTTCCTCCCCTTTCCTCCCCTCCTTCTCTTCCCTCCTCCTTCCCTCCTCCTCCTGCTCTTCTCCCTCCTCTTCTTTCTCCTTTTCCTCCTCTTCCCCTTCTCCTCTCCTCCTCCTCCCCTCCTCCTCCCCTCCTTCTCCTCTCTTCTTCCCCTCCTCCCCTCTTCCCCTCTTCTTCCTCCTCTCTCTTCCTCCTCTTCCTCCCTGCCTCAGCAAATTTACTCTCCTATCATTAGACTTTTTCCGGTTGATGTTATGCCCTTTCTGTCATGAGGGACTCTCATTGTTTTGGAACTGTGAGACAAAATAAGTCATTTCTTCCTCCCATTGCTTTTTTTAGGATATTATATGCTTATTACCAGGACAATAGTAAAGTACAGAACACACTTATCTCTGTGCCTCTCTGAGGCTCCATCCAGCTTATTTTACTTTGCTTAATATTTACTGGTTCATCCACGTTACTACAAATGAAAAGATCTCCATTTTCATGGCTGAGTAGTATTCCACAGTGTACATATAGACCAGGTTCCAAAGCCTCTACCTTTCTAAGTGACACTGTGCAATGAACAACATAATTTTCTTTGTAAATGTATGTATTCGTACATAAACAGACACCACCAAACGTACTAATGCATTGCATTGAAAAGATGCTATTAATTATCAGTGTAGAGAGAATAGGTACAGTGTAATCTCGGTTTTTTTTTTTCTTTTTTGAGGAAGAAACAGCATGTATTTCAAGCATTTAAATTCTGTGGTGATTAATTTAGATTGTCAATCTGACTAGATTTAGAAATGCCAGGGCATACTGAGGCACACAACTTTGGTTATCTGTGAGGATGTTTCCAGGGAAGGAAAACCAGGGAAGACTCACTCAGTTTGGGAGGCACCATCTTGTCATCTGGGATCCCAGACTGAATAAAAAAGGGAAAAAGAGAGCCACCTGGACATCAGCATCTTTTTCTCTGCTTCTTGATTCATTTGGATGTAGGCACGTGGCTACCACTCACTCAAGCTCCAGCTCAGTAGCCAAGAGCCCCTCCTGCTACTGCTGTCCCCTTCAAACTATAAGTCAGAATAAGCCCGCTTTCCTGAGTCTGATTTTGACACAGCAATGAGAAAAAGAAATAATAGAAACATCTTTCACAGGGAAGGGAAACTGTCATGATCTAGGGTTTATAGGCAGTTGGTAGTTGATTGGGGAGAGAGGTGCGTTTTCTTCATTGTTAGCAACTGGTGAGGTATCTTTCCTTCTACAAACAGCCCTTTGCCCTTGCTCCTGCAAGCAAACCTCAGGAAACTCACTGGGTCACGCAAGCATGCGCATGTGCATGCACACACACACACACACACAGGACATGAAAATAGAAGAGGACCTGACTAGGGGAGAGAAGAAAGTACCCACTATAGGGCTAAACATGGTCATATACATTTTATACGTGTGTGAAAATGTCCCAACGAAACCCACTTTTATTTATAATTAATGTATGCTAATAAAAACACTGAAAATATTCTAGTAATTAAAACTCTCGCCAGTGAAGTCAGCTTCCTTAGGGCACGAAGAGCCTTGATCTGCTCACACATTTGCATAAACGGAATGAGTAACAGGGTCAGTAGCATCATCATCAAAGCTCGTCTACATCGAGAACCGAGAGGGAAGAGGTAGTTACGTGAAGGCTCTGTGGTAATAAGAAATTTTTATCACAAACCCCGTTTATGCCGAAAACCACAGTTTTCTTATAGGTCAATACCGGTGGGGAATGGCTCGTGGTAATAGAAAACGCCTGGATTCCCCACAGGCGTTTCAGCCTCTTTTTCATCCGGGAGGTTGCCTCTGCAGGAAATTACACCTCTCTCTTCCCTCCACTTTGGATCAGCTGTGAACAAGATTTCAGAAAATAACAGGAAAGGATCATCTGTGGGCTGGTCCTGGGTGGTTCCCGGGGAACGAGTGTGGCTCACTGCATTGAAAGCCTTATGTGTGAGGAAAGCGCTTTCCCTGCTGGGTAGTTTTGTGACATGAAGGTAAGTAAACAAGGTTTGCATATTTATCTACATGGGCAGCCTATAGAGCAATTGTGTGAGATAAAGCACTGCTCCAATCAAGCTGGGATAGACTCCAGCACATGATGGGTAGAGAGGACAACCATTGTTACATGACTGGATCTCTCTTGGTTACTCTCCTTGTATCTTTCTTCTCCTGGTGGCTTCAATACCTTCAGGGTATTTGCCTTTTGAAACATTTGACCCTGAAAATGAGATATGTAACATGTGAGTCAACACCGTCGTCTCCCCTGTTTACCTGGTGTGGCGCAGCATGGATCTCCTCTGGTTTGGGTTTTAATGCCTTGTAAATCGGGTACTCTGATTTTACCGATCGTAAAGAGAGCCATATTTACTTATGGGAAATGGCACCGACTTAAAGGGTTTTTTTTTTTTTTTTTTCCTGTGAGCTAAGATCCTGTCAGAGCACGGATGACTCTCACCTAAGACGCTTGTGAGCAGTGTAGACCACGCTTAGTTTGCTGTTTATGGATCTAGTTTTTCTTCTTCAGAGACTCCAGTGAGGGATGACAGACTCCCAGAAAGCTGTTACAGATTTAACACACACAGCTGCGCTGGTTTGCACCTGTGAAATCACCATGGTGATCCCACAGACCTGTGCATCATATCCAGAACCTGGAAAGGAAGTCGGCTAGGTCAGGGCATGGCCAGGGAGTGCACAAGGCCACGCCTTCACGCTTATGTCAAGATATCAGGGAGGAAAGGGCTGCCTAAGTTACAGGACAGTAAATATGAGTCTGGCTCTGTCCTTTTCATTAAAAATATTTGCAGTTTCTTTTAACCCGTACTATGTAAAAAAACGTATGCAGCCAGGATTCAACCTGATTGTCAGCTTAATTGTCAAATTGCAACTAACCAGAGAGGGAGAGAGGGAGAGGGGGAGAGAGGGGGGGGGGGAGGGAGGGAGAGAGAGAGAGAGAGAGAGAGAGAGAGAGAGAGAGAGAGAGAGAGAGAGAGAGACTGACTCCTGAATGTGGGCAAAACATTCCACAGGTTGGGAGGCCCAGGCAGAATGCTGATACAGGAACAGCTGGACACACTGCGCTCCCAGACAGAGGAGCAGCCTCAGATGCGTGATCATCTCTGTCTGTGCTCACAGCTGGGGGAGAGAGGAGGCCAAAGTGTTTCCTCCTCCACATAGTTTTGAGGAGCATTTTGTTACATTTGCCGGGCTTGAATAAATCAGGCTGTGGCCGTTGTCTATCCTCTGGGGGTACATTATTTATCGCAGAGGCTGCCTATCTGACAGTTCTGAGACAGGCACCTGGAGTTTTTAAATGCTTGCTATAAAGCAAACACTTTATTAATGTTGTTTCATATCTGCTTAGGTCCTGACAGCTGTCATGTAAGCTGAGCCACTCTTGGAGACTCTGAAGATTAAGGAATTTGTATAAGCCCGTACAAGTGGCTACTGTGGAGAACTCCAGAAGTCTCCTTTTTCAGGCCATCTCAAAGCATACAGGATACAGGCAGTCAGGGTTACAGGGTTTCCAGATGACTGTTCTGGAACACCAGAGGCATTGCTTCAAAGTTAATGTTCCAATTGCTGATCATGACCTCGGGGAGGGGGGTAATGGGGCTTGGGACTGACAGCAGTTCTCAATCTATGGAAGCCACAGTGTGCAGGGGTGGTACAGGGGCTGTATTGTGGCCAAGACATCAACGAATCTAGAGAATCCGAGCCCTAGATTAGGAAGGAGAACTTTCTCTGCATCTCCCACAATTCTTGGGATGTGACTCCTAGTAACAAGAGTCCAAATGCTTTCTCCTAGATTTTTGTATTTCTTCTTGCTGTTTTTTTTTTTTAATAGTCTACTTTAAGGGTTTCTGTCCAATGTTCTTGAACTGTGCTGTTCTTCATAATATTGTAAGAAATTTAGAACATTTCAACCTCGTTCTGCATACTTTTCTTCACTGGATCTCAGTTTGAAGGTACAGTCCTTTATGGCTGGGGGAGGTTGGAGGAGGAGGTAGTGAGAGTGGAAGGTTCCTGGTCACAAGGCACCTGCAAGCAGGAAGCAAAGAGAGGGTAAATGCTTGTGCTCAGCTCACTCCCTGCCTCTCAACTCCTTTTATTCAGCCTGGGACCTCATTGGATGGTGCCACTCACATTTGGGACCTCTTAACCTAGGTGTGGCTCCCATGTGATTCCAAGTCCACTCATACTGACTATTCAGGAGCTTATGGGAATGGAGTGGGCTGGGAGAATATGGAGCTGTTGATATGATGCGCATAGTGGGTCAGATAATTTTCTCTTTAAAAATGGAAATGTGGGTCTCTTGCTGCAGCAAAGCGAGTGGGAGTACCTGGTGCGCGAGCTTGGAACGAGAATCCAGGAGTTGTAAGAAAATGACAGACAAGCCGGACATGGGGGAAATCTCCAGCTTTGATAAGGCCAAGCTGAAGAAAACCGAGACGCAGGAGAAGACCACCCTGCCGACCAAAGAGACCATTGAACAGGAAAAGAGGAGTGAAATCTCCTAAAAGCCTAGGAAGATTTCCCCACCCCTTCATCTCCAAGACCGCCTCGTGATGTGGAGGAAGAGCCACCTGCAAGATGGACGCAAGCCACAAGCTGCACTGTGAACCCGGACACTCCTAGCCGAAGCCACCAGCCCGTGCGTCTCTGAAGGGGACCCCCCAACCCCGCAGACGCTAAACAGACTACCGAATTGCACCGGTTTGCCCTGGGATATTATCGAAAATTATTTGTATGATTGATGAAAATAAAACACACCTCGTGGCAAAAAAAAAGGAAATGTGGAAAACCTCGTTTGGAAGAGAGAATAAGGGGAAATGAGCAAGTGTGCCTCTGTATTGCTGGAGAGCTTATCCCCTCCGTGAGCAAGAGAAGAGTGCTGCTTCCTTTCAGGTTATTTAAGAATACAGGACCAGGGGCTAGAGTGATGGCTCAGTGGTTAAGGCTGCTCTTCCAGAGGTTCTGAGTTCAAATCCCAGCAACCACGTGGTGGCTCACAACCATCTGTAATCCCCTCTTCTGGTGTGCCTGAAGACAGCTATAGTGAACTCATATACATAAAATAAATAAAGAAGTCTTAAAAAATATAAAGAACACAGAACCAGAGATTGCATGGCTGAAATTATTTCCCTTCCCAATGCCACTCATATGCCTTCCCTACACTTTATAACATAAAGACATGGAGATCCCGAGCTGGGACAGGAGCCTCCCTTACAAGGATTATCAGGGAGAGGTAGCAATGCATGTGAGAAATAACACAGTGTTCTTCCGGGCTCCTCTTCCTCCCATGATCCCAATAGGGGATAAGAGTGAAGAGGAATATGATAGTTACATTTTCCTAAATAATGTGACTTATACTTTCAAGCTATTACACATAAAAGCAGATATTATAAAAACCTGCTAAGCCAAACCCACATCTGTGTCTGTTAGATGCTTGATCTCAGGTACTCCCAATCCACTTTTGGTTTATATTTTTAATATATAGCTTTAATATAATATTTAATACAATACAATATTCATTATTAATACCAAACACCAACATATTAATATTGAAATTATCAATATAATATTTAACACAATATGAACCTTTAATGTAAACCTTTTAATACAAAACTTTCTATAAGCAAGAAGCCAGGACCAAGTTTGTAGGTCACATTTATATGGCCATGAAACTCTGGCTGGGGTCATGGGTGACTCTTCCTTTCACACATTCAGACACTGTCTTTCCTTTGTCCCTTCCTCTGTGCTCGTTCATAGTAGCAGATATATTTGTTATTTACATAGGGGTCACCTCTTCTACCGTGTGGCTGCCTCTGTCAGCTGCAAAGTGTATGAACACAGAGCACAGACAGTTCCTCAGCGGGTTGTGTGTGGAGAATTATGGCACTGCGGAACGGCCTTAACATGCCTCTCTGCCCTTGGGGTCTGCTTTCAATACCTCATGTTTACACTCAACTTGAAATCTCATGTTCAGCAATGTCTGAGTTTGAAATGGACCATAAGCCATGAATAAAAGAGTGGGATTATTCTCACAGCAAGGAACAGAGAGTCAACTTTCCAGGTGCCTTGCTGAGCAACTGAATGTTATTTAGTGACCTTGTGATTTTATGCCATCATGTAGACAACCATTAAATTTAAAAGATAGGCCATGCTTTCAACTGGACTCCATATACTCTTGTGTACCTCAACAACTGGATGGATGAGAAAGTGCTATAAAATATTTTATAATGACTTTATTTCACCATTCTCTACCTTAATAAGATTATAAATGAGACTGGGGGTAACTAATTCATGACAGTAGAATAGCATTATACTGTTAGTATGTATCATGTTATATATTAATTATATATTAATATATGATGATAAATTTAAATGCTGAAATTTTAATTTGTTTACTAAACAAATTCACTAAACTAAATTTAAATTTTAAATTTGCTTACTAAACAAAAGATAAGGTGCTGGATTAGGTACTTTTCTGTTGTTGTAAATATATAAAAATAAAAATGTATTGTGGTCTTTTGCCCCGCTAGGTCTGCACCGCGGTGCCCCAAGATATCTGCTAGGTATCTTGGTGGAAACACAGCCCAGCCGGACACTTTCCTACACACAAACCCTCACATAAAAGAACACACAACACAATAATCTTAGATCCAATTGGTAAGATATAATTGCCCACTTAAACATATAAAGCCCGGTACTATCCATCCCTTGAGAACATTAATAACAACCTGTAAATACACAGAGCAGAATCTTAACATCACCTGCCATGGCTTCTCCCCTCTCTCCGTCTTCTCTTCTCTCTCCTAGTCTCCCCCTCTTCCTTCAAACTTCTCTCCAGCCCATCCTTCCTTCTTCTCCAATGACAGGCATCCTTCTATCCTGTACCTGCCCCTCACCTGTACTTTACAAATTCAATGGGGAGGTGGTTCTGGTGAAGTCACCTGAGTCCTGAGTATGTGACTAGGCAGCTGTCCTGGGGGCAGTGGAATTAGCATCAAAATACAGATAATTTCAGGGCAAACCACAACACTTTTCTGTTGCTGTGATCAAATAGCATAACCAAAAGCAACCTATAGGCAAAGAGTTTATTTTGGCTTATGTTTCTACAGGGTTAAATGTTCCGAATGGTAGGGAAGGAATAGTGATGGAAGGCCAGAGCGAGAAGTGGGGCATGATTATAAGCTCCTAAAACCCACCCCCAAAACCTGCCCCCAGGTTTATACTTCCCCCATAAGGCAGGACCTTCTCAAGGCTCCATAATTTCCCTAAACAAGACCCTAAATAAGGACCAAGTGTCAAGTACATGAGCTTATAGGGGGTTATTTCATACTCAAATCACTACAAATACCAAGTCATAAGGTGTCTTAGTTACTTAGTTACTTTTGCTGCGGTCAAACACCATGACCAAAAGCAAACTTGTGGGAGGAAAGGGATTATTTCACTCAGTTTAACACTGAAAGAAGTCAGGACTGGAGCTCAAGCAGAGCAGGAACCTGGAGGCAGGAGCTGATGCAGAGGCCAGGGAGGGTGCTGGTCACTGGCTTGCTTGCATGGCTTGTTCAGCCTACTTACAGAGCCCAGGGCAACCTGCCCAGGGGTAGCACCACCACAGTGAATGGGCTGGGCCCTACCCCATTAATCACTAATTAAGAAAATTCCCTACAAGAGGCAAAGATTAAAACAGAGACTGAAGGAACACCCATTCAGAGCCTGCCCCACAGGTGGCCCATACATATACAGCCACCCAATTAGACAAGATGGATGAAGCAAAGAAGTGCAGACCGACAGGAGCCGGATGTAGATCGCTCCTGAGAGACACAGCCAGAATACAGCAAATACAGAGGCGAATGCCAGCAGCAAACCACTGAACTGAGAATAGGTCCCCCGTTGAAGGAATCAGAGAAAGAACTGGAAGAGCTTGAAGGTGCTCGAGACCCCAAAAGTACAACAATGTCAAGCAACCAGAGCTTCCAGGGACTAAGCCACTACCTAAAGACTATACATGGACTGACCCTGGACTCTGACCCCATAGGTAGCAATGAATATCCTAGTAAGAGCACCAGTGGAAGGGGAAGCCCTGGGTCCTGCTAAGACTGAACCCCCAGTGAACTAGACTATGCGGGGAGGGTGGCAATGGGGGGAGGTTTGGGAGGGGAACACCCACAAGGAAGGGGAGGGGGGAGGGTGATGTCTGTCCGGAAACCGGGAAAGGGAATAACACTTGAAATGTATATAAGAAATACTCAAGATAATAAAAAAAAAATAAATAAAATAAAATAAAAAAAAATACCCAATTAAAAAAAAAAAAAAAAGAAAATGCCCTACAGGCTTGCCTACAGTCCAATCTTATGGGAGGCGTTTTCTCAAATGGGGTTCTCTCCTCTTAGATGACTCTAGACTGTATCAAACTGACATAAAATTAGCCAGCACATATGGGAAGATACTGAAGTGAATGAACCTTTGTTTAGGTATGACTAAGTATGTAACAGTGAACAAAATCACTAGACACAAAGCCTCATCACTGAAGAAGAATGTGTAAAGTTATTAGGATAGGGTCTTAGCCTCTGCTCTCTCCCTAGAGTATTGTAGGCAAGTTGGGAAGGACTCACGAGTTCAACTTCCAGGAACCACTTTTGGGTATTTTATTCTCACCAATCGAGGGCAAGAGGAGACAGCTGACTTGTCTCAAAGTATTTTTACTGGGATGCATTTCTAGATAGTTAGAAAGACCTCAGATATGCTTACTAACTTCTGTTAGTAGCTGTCAATATCAGATCAAGGTGACACATTGTTGTGCAAGCCCTCAGCCCTGCTCAGAGTGTGCTTTAAGCTTTTTATTTCTCCTCAGATTCCTCACATGAGTTTTGAAAACATTCCCTTCTTCATCTTATTTCATTGTTTGACTTGGGACTCAGTATTGTCACTCATAATACCGATCTTGAGCTTTGGAGACAGAAATCAGAAACATTCTGAACATTTGTACTTTACAGGTAAAACAAAGACAGCCCAATAGGCCAAAGCCAGAATGAAGTTGAGGCTGCATTGACACATCGTGGTAGGCTTACCACCTGGCAGCAAACGTCTGAGATAAACAGACACAAAAAGAGGAAAGCCTTATTTAGCCACAGTTTTGGAGATTTCCTTCTGGTTGCTTTCTCCCACCGCCCTGGCCTTCATGGGAGCTTTCATGGGAACAAGTGGAAGAGAAGGTCTGTTCATTTCGTGGACATTGGAAAGAAACAAAAAGAGACAAGGAGTGGGGTCCCAATATCTACTTCAAGGATGTATTTCCAATGACATAACTTCACTTCACTGGGCCTTGCCTCCTAAAAGTCCACCGACTTCCACACCAGACTGAACCAAACCTTTCAGTACATGGGTCTTTAAGGAACACTTACAGTTCAAACCATGATATACAAATTTGGAAAAAACACAGCTTAAACTTAAATTGCTTTTCGAATTGATATTTTAAAGTCAACCATAGTCTAAATTGTTTCTAAAGCCCTGCATGGTAGGGACTCTAAAATCATACAATAGATACAATCACATCTCATTGTATATGTAGGCATTACAGTGTAATTCTGATAAGGAAATTAAGTTTCGAACGGGCCTTGGAGATGCAGCAATAACAAACACAGATGGTGACTGTTCCTATCCACAGATTCACTCTCTGGTCCCGAATTTGACATGGGGCTGGCAACATAGTCCAGGAGTTTGGAATTTTAATTTTTTTTTTCTGATTTCTGAGTCTTCAGCTCTCTTTCCTGTTTTTCTATTTCTCCATAGTATGGAGGCACAGCCAAGAGTGTGAGGATCTCTATCCCTGAAAGACGTGATTGTAATTACCATTGTAGCATAACGATTACTACTAGCATAACTGTTTCAGACGATGAAAACGTTTGAGGTAACAGAGAAGAGTGTGGATCTGGAAGATCAGTCTCCCTTCTGTTTCAGGAGTGGGGTGCATGAGAGTTTCCAAATTTCAGCCAGATTTGTTGAAAAGCAATAAATGATACAATTGCCAGAAACCAAAAAAATTTTAAGGTTAATTTATTTAATTGAAAATTAAAAATGAAGAGTTGCCATAAGCTTTTTATAATAATGGGACAAAAGTTAAATTGGGAATGGGGAGTTGTTCTGTGAGAGAAAGTGTCATTGCATAGCCCAGGCTGGCCTTGTTTGTGGTACTCCCCCTGCCTCTGCCTTCGAAGTACTGGAATTACAAGCATGAGACACTCCACCTGGCCAATACTGTGTACTTTTGTGTTGGTTGGTTGATTTTTGAGAATGAGTCTCAGGTAACTCAGGCTTCCTTCAAACTTGCTGGGCAGTAGAGGACAGTCCACCACCTCATAAATGAGAGTACAGGCTGCACTGCTGCATTTAGCCCTACATTTCTGCTTTTAATGCAGAGAATTAACATATCTTATGCAGTAGATTAGGCTGCGGATAGCATTTGCAAAATGAACTGGTCCTTGTATACGGAGACTTGGATAATGGATTTGAAATTATCCTCCCTGTAGGCATGCTGGTCTCAATGGTTCTCTCCTTTTCCTATTAAACAATCTGTTACCTGCCTTGTACTTATTGGCCCTTAATAAATTCTAATTAAATGGATCATGATGCCAAAGGCAGAAAATAAAAATCTGTGCAAAAATCGACTCTCAGCCTTTGTACAAGAAGTGCCATTTGAGCAAGTGATGATTTCACGATGAAGTCAGTGACATCCTACCAAGTCAGTCTGGTTTGCTGTATTTTGACATTAGAAAATTCTCTGATTCAGCTTGGCAGTGTTTCTCCATTTTCAATGTTCCAGTGACTGACGGTTTCTATTTATAACTGGTTTTATCTCCCCACAAAAGCAATAAAATGTTCTCAGAGAGAAGGTTATCAAAGGTGTACAACTGTGTATACAGCCCTTTTATCTGTCCGTCAGCATTACTACAATGTCTCTAACTCCTATTATCAATTAGGAAAGGTATGAATGAAATGTCTAATTCAAAATCAGGATCCTGTGGGGAACTAAAAAAAGACTCCTAAGCTATCCAAGTTCTAAACAGGAACAACTCAGAACAGGAAGAATCTATCCATCCATCTATCCATCTATCCATCTATCCATCCATCCATCCATCCATCCATCCATCCATCCATCCATCCAATTTTATAAAGGATCTGTGTAGTCTGACTTTTTTATTTTTTTGAGATAGGGTCTCATATATCTCAGGCTGGCTTATTATACAGCTTGAGATGACTCCGAACTTTGATCCCCCTGTCCAGACCTCCTGAGTTCTGAACTCGAATGTGTACACCACCACAGTCCATTTATCTAGTGTTGAAGATCCAACCATGGGCATTGTACGTGCTACATAAGTATGCCATCAACTGAGTTATATCCCCAGCCCCACAATTAAAGAAAATAGATTATATTTTTTATATTCTCTGGCAATGTTTCCTCAGAACTTTTATTCCTGTACAGTAATGCCTTGCTGTTCTTTCTCACATATTAGGAAACTTTGTGGATAAATACGACAGATTTCATTAAAATTTTAAGGTAATTATCACGTTGTTCTGAACCACCTTCTTGGAAGGGGTTAGATGTAGGGATAAAGAGGAGTGGTTAGGGCAAGAGTTCTAGTATTGTGTTATCTCATGAAACATTCCTTCTAGGGGACTAAAGAAGTTCATAAGTCTTAGGAAGCAAATGAAACATACAAGACCCAGGAAGTAAACCAATCTTACAAGGCTGACAAAGCTTCTGAAACTTACAAGATTTACAAGTTCCCTTCTTGGGGTTACAGAAGTAGTAACAATTACTGAGCAGAGGGGAGTTGAACAGCCTACTGCCTAAAAATTGTTCATCAGACTTGAGGTATACAACTTTCCAGACTGGTTCCCCTGCTGGGATAGGCTTTTAGGTGTTAGGCTGCCTTTGAGTCATTGTGTCCCTGTATATTCAGCCATAATGAATTTACCACTTCAGTAAGCTAGACAGGTAGAATCATTTCTTTGGACTGCCCTCGGGGATGAATAAGTATTTTTTCAAGCCTCTCCAGGAAATCTGTGGTGGTTTAAATTTGAGTTAGAATGACACCCCCCCCATAGACTCATTTGTTTGAATACTTGGTCCCCGGATGGTGGAACTATTAGGGAAGAATTAAGGAGATTTAAGAATTAAGGAGAATTAAGAATTGCCTTGTTGGTAGAGGCGTGCCTCTGAAGGCTGACTCATGCTCTCCCAGTGTGTGCTCGAGCTGCCTCTTGCTAGTCCTTAGACATGTGAGCTCTCAGTTGTTTCTGACACCATGCCTTCCCTCACCCACCGTAGACTCTATCCCTCTGAAACTGTGAGCCCAACCACACACTTTTATAAGTTGCTTTGGTCACGAAGTTCTATCAGGGCAGTAGAAAAGTAACCAAGACAAGGTTACATGATAGTACCTCAGTAGGCAGCTGCAGAGCTGACCTCTCTTTAGATTGATGGCGGATTGTTACTTTAAAGTATGGCTTCTCCAGTAGCTTTGCCAAGGAGCAGGACTTGCCTTGAGAGACTGTCTCCACGCGGTCTGTTTGGTTTTGTTGGTGATCTGTGTCATATGACAACTCAGATCCGTCGCTCTCGCCCAGTATCTTCAATAACTTTCATCCCCCGCTTTCATTAACCTGCTTGCAACAGCTCCTTTCCTTATAAAATGTAATACCCATTTTATGAGGGAGTAATTTTCTGATATCTGAGGTGCCGACCCTTGGCGTGGCCTCACAGTTTCTACAAGTGAAGTTAACAGAGCAGGTTTCTCCGTCTCCTGGTTCCATTGTGAACAAGGCACGCACTCTTTAAAACATTTTCTGTGTTTTTTCCAAGAAGGGTTGAGGTAAGTTGCAGAATTAAACTGGCGTCAACTTTATACCAGAAGTCCTACGACGATGTCATTGTGCTTTCTCCACAGTCTGTTTTCAATCTTTCAAAAGAAAAGGTGTGAGAAATGCACTTGGCCTGGGATCTGAGGCAGATGTTCCCACCGCGTTGCTTTCATCTGAGTTACTGATTTCTTTAGGGCTCGGAACCGGAAGAGCGTGTCAGGAATTCAGTGCACATGCTAAGTTGAATACAGAGAGGGTATGGGCAAATGTTTTCACTGGAGCAAATCTGGTGCATGGGTGACTAATTTCTCTACGAGCTTCTTCAGCTAATCATGGCAAGGGAAATCAAAGGGGCAGAGAAAGAAAAGCGGGGATTCACTGGGCATTCGCCATGTTTGCCTGTGAAAAAGGAATAGGAGGTGCCAAGGAGACTAACATCTGAGCCTACACGGAGCCAGAAATTTAAAATTACTCCCTCTGCCAAGAAAAGCAATTACATGAAAGTTGGTTCAGATATATAGTTTCAAAGCTGCATAATTTGAAAAAAAAACACCATAATTTTGGAAGCTAAGAACACATCAAATTGCAAATGGTAAGAAATTTTAGTGTAAAGAATCACGCTGTTCACCAGGACCATGGTAAATGCAGTAACTCTTGCGTTTTAGCTGGCACAGGAGGTGGAAAAGGCTTAACTATCTGGATCATGGATTCGTGACCTCTGTGGTTATCTGTGCTTAGCTGAATTGCCACATATCTGGTAGACAGGGCAAGTCCTATCTTGAAGAATCAGTATGTCTCCTTGGCAGCAGAAATGTCAGAAAGTCTAAAAAAAAATTTCAATGCAGAAGACCATTTCCACCATGGTTGGATCCCAGACATCCTGAGTGCCTATAGATGGTACTTAGGCAAGCGTCTCTTTCCAAAATCCCTCACATGCCCCTACAGTTAAGCAATGATTCACCCACTCTCTGCCACTAATTGCAGACCTCAGTAACACCAACACCCTTGAACAGGTCTTGTTGATGCGTTGTGCATTCTGCCAGGACGGATACTTAACTTCACCGGAGCTGGGTGCCGCAGAGCCTGGGTCTGCCCAGTCTGGGCTTTGGTCCTCTCTGCAGACAGGATGACACCAGGCTTCAGCACATGGATTAAGACCTGTCACGTAAACGATGCTACGCCCACATCTCCCATTACTCCAGTAATGACTCAACAGCTGCTTCTTGAAGCCACGGTGTTGGTCCATTGACTTACTGCAATATAGTGGAGTAGGTTTCCATCCTGGATCTCAACTACATTAATTGCTGTGTTTAGAGGTCGGCTGTTGAGCCTTTAATCCCTCTTAATGGCAGTGATATTTAATTGAATGGAATTACATTCAATTACTCTAAGTGTAGTAGGACGTGCTGCTCTTCTGCCTGTACTGCATTAAACTTTAATTTTAAAAAAAAAAAAATTCTAAAGCGGTCAAACTGTAAGGCTATTATTATTCCAGATTGTTTTGTGGTGTCTCATACAAACTAAAAATATAAATACAACAACACCCTGAGGTGAGGCGATGGGCAGCCGTTTCTGAACTTATTTTTTCTTTCAGGAGCATTTATCATTTTTTTTTTGTTTGTTTGTTCCCTTTTGTGTGAGACATGGTCTCGTGTAGCCCAGGCTAGCTTAGGACAGCCTGGGTAGCTGAAGTTGAGTTTACGAATCTACGTGCTGAGTGAGTAGCAAAACAGGACAAACATGTGGAAAATGAATAAAACGATTGTTTCCAGGAAGGTAAAAAAACAAAAAAACAAAAAAACACAAGGCTGTGGGCTCTGGTTGGCTAAGAAAACAGCAAGAACAATGCATTTGGTCTTTTTTTTAAAAAGATTTATTTATTTTATTTATATGAGCACACTGTAGCTGTCTTCGGACACACCGAAGAGGGCATCAGATCCACTATAGATGTTTGTGAGGCACAATTATTGTAAGACCCCATAGTGGCCTTACCTCAGAAGCACAACCCACAGAGCACAGGTTGACAGAGTGACCGCTGCAATAGCATGAGGGTATAAGGTTTTTAATCCACGTACATGGGCTTGCTCATCCACACAGGGAGAGGCAACCCCGAACCCAAAAAGCACACAACTTTTATTGGTTACAGAGGGCAGACTTCAGCAACAGGGTTAGCTGGCCCATTCTCATTGGTGGTACACAGGAACAAAGGATCTGGTCAGGTATTGGGTGGCCTGCTCAAGGGGCTAGTCTTGGCTCAATTAGTCACTTTCCTCATCCAGTCCTACACCTGGCCTTGGAGAATCACTGGGAAAGGGCTAAGTTGGCACATCCCTTAGAGGGTGTGGTGAACTGGGTGGTCGGGCAGGGTCATTATGACATCTTGTGGTTGTTCTCAGAATTTACCTCAGGGAGGGGTAGGGGGAACAGTTGTTATTGTTTTGTCTTAATTAGCTTAGTCAGAATTGCCTCAATATCTTGATCGCCAAGACTTTGTCATATCACTGGGCTCCTGAGGTCAGATGTATCTCTCAGAAAGGTCACGAGTTTGTCATAGGCATCCTGACCACCAGATGTATTTCCCAAAACCTTGTTTTTACAGCTTTGTTTTTCACATCTGTGAAACTTTATTTCTTTACTATGTGGTTGCTGGGATTTGAACTCAGCACCTCTGGAAGAGCAGTCAGAGCTCTTAACCACAGAGCCATCTCTCCAGGCCCTGCATTTGGTCTTTTTAAAGTACAGACTCTGGGTGTCTGACTGCTGTTGGGTCAGCCGTGGCTTCACTGAGAAATATGAGGGAGAGAGAAGGCATAGATCACAAAGTGCACCCTTGACATCCCTAGTCACATCCACAAAGCCCAGTTAACTTTGTTGTTCTGGTCGCTATTAACTAACTGGGGCTGTTATCTAAGCCAAAGCTTTTTAAAACTTTCTGTGCCCCTGAACACCCTCTTTGCAGGAATATAAACTAAATACACACACTACTATCTACTGATAATGAATCACAAAGGAATTTATTATAAAACAGTTACATGCTTTATATACATGTAATTAATTTTATAATTTATCAGCGAGGCAAGCAAATTTGCATACTATAATGGAATGAGCATGCAGGTTTTCCTAGCACAGTACCACCCAAAGATGTAATGATCTGATACTTATAAACCAAGAACAGTGGTAGGAAAATACGAGAACTCTATTTTCTGTGATTAAATCATCATGTCTCTATAGGAGCAGAAGGCTTTGTATGCCTAGTACAACCTCCGTTCTTCATAACATTGCTGTATAAAATGAGCCAAGTTGCTGCAGGAAGCATTGATTGGCATTGTACGCCATGCTGGGATGTGTAGTGTAAGGTCCTCACATCATGCGTTTAGAATCGAGGCAAAAGTGAAGTAAACCATCAGTTTTTTTTAACATGTCTTACTTTGGTCATTGTGAATTTAGAAAGCCTTTTTGCCAACATTTTCATGATCCCCACGTTCACATTCAGCTGTATGATCCTAGATTGTGCCAGCCACATTTAAGACACTTCAGTCTAAACCAAGGGAAACCAAAACGCTCTACTGGGCTTTGACCAGACTCTTCCCCACAGATGAACTCCATAGGGAGTGGGGCCATCCTGATTCAGTCAGATGCCCTATGTTATAGAGGGGCTAGACCGTACAGGAGCCAAGGATGACTCAGAGCCTGCAAGACATCTACCCTCTCCAAGAAGCTGGCTGTCTAGTCAGGTACTGTAGAATAACCAAGAACACAGCATTGAAGATGTGAAACCCAGTAAGGCTCTGGATTGCAGACTGTGTTGCTAAGGCAATTGAATATCACAAAACCATCTTGTCGATGTGGCATTTCATTTTCCCTCCCAGACCAGAGGCTCCAGCCTTCCAAAGGTGGGTGCAGGGCTGGACTTGACCTCAATCATGCAAACAAACAAGACAAACACCAGACATTCTTTGTTGGTCCCCAAAGGCTCTACTTCTAATCCGGCAGCTCACTAGCCGTGCTGGCTAGAATTTTGTTAACTTGATACAAGCTAGGGTCATTGAGGAAGAAGAAGCCTCAATGAGAAAATGCACCCACAAGAGTGTCCTGTAGGCAAGCCTGTGGAGTGTTTTCTTTATTGATAATTGATGGGGGGGGGGGCTGCAGCTCATTGTGAGTAATGCTCTTGGGCAGGTGATCCTGTTTTATAGGAAAGCAGGCTGAGCAATCCACGAGGAGCAAGTCAGTAAACAGTGTCCCTCTATGGCTTCTGGTACCTGCTTGAGTTCCTGCCCTGACTTCCCTCAGCGATTGACTTCTATCTGGAATTGCTCTTGGAACTTCTATCTGAAATAATCTCTTTCCTCCATAGGATGCTTTTGGTTATGGTGTTTTATCACAGCAATAGAAACCTTAACTAAGACAAGCTGACGGCTACTGTCAAACCTGAATTCAGATTCCGTACTTCTAAAATGTCCATATTCTGTGTACCACTAGTCCTACCTAACTCCTCACCCAAACAATTTCATGTAGCGAACAGTTCAGTAACTATCAGCTATACTATGAAGACTGTTACCTTCTTACCCCCTAACTGCACTACAGGCATCGTGAATGCCGGCATCAACTTTCATCTTCTGCACTACAGGAAGATTGTACCTGTTGTACTATGTGTGTGGCCACACTATAGTTATAAATCACATGGGACATTTGGGGACGTGCCTGTCTCAGTTAGGGTTTGCCTGCTGTGAATAGACACCATGACCAAGGCCACTCTTGTAAAGGACAACATTTAATTGGGGCTGGCTCACAGGTTCAGAGGTTCAGTCCATCATCATCAAGGCGGAAGCATGACAGCGTCCAGGCAGGCATGGTGCAGGAGGAGCTGAGAGTTCTACATCTTCATCTGAAGGCTGATAGCAGAAGACTGGCTTCCAGGCAGCCAGGATGAGGGTCTTAAAGCCCACACCCACAATGACACACCTACTCCAACAAGGTCATACCCTCTACTAGTGCCACTATTATACCCTGGGACAAGCATATGCAAACCAACACAGTGCCACAATCAAAATGGTGCATCAGAGATGAAAGCAAACCTTCATTCCGGTTTTTTAAAGGTGAAACTTAGAGGCAGTGGCAGTGTTTGCTAATTTCCCAGGGGCTGCCACTCAGGTTGTTTCAGTTCCTGGCTTTCCCAAGCATCTCCCCTCCCTGTCCCTCCCAGATTCTGCCCTCCTCTCCCCACCCTTGCCACCTTCGAGTTTCTCCACCCTCCTCGGGGTGGAGAATAATCCCTGGGGCAGAAACTTCAGTCACGATCACTACTGTATCAGGCCAGCCAGGAGGCTCAGGAGTAATAGTGCTTGCCACTCAAGCTGGCGGATCTGAGTTCCATCTGCGGATGGAATTAAAAAATCTATATACATTTGGCATCTGTCCCTCTGTAATTTTATGGGTGGATAAATGTAAATTCCTCCGGACTGGAAACTGCTGAAGTATCGTTTTCTTTTATCCAGTTTAAATTAATTTTGAGTTTCTTTGTAGGTAGCGCTCAGCTAGAAACACTCTAGAGTTGAAGAGGAAAGTGCTAAGCAGACAAAGCTTGTGGGCTTACCTGTACCTGGGCTGGCTTACTATTCAGCATACATTCAAATCAAGTGTACGTAGATAGGATTTGCATGAGAGCCACTTAACTCCAGCACTGTAGGAGATACTGAAATACTTGTTTATAAGTTAAAGAACAGTAACGTTTCTCAACAACACCCTAACCGACAGATTAAGAACATTAAAATGTATATGGAATGTAAAAATGACAAAGCTAGGTAAATGTTTGGGGATGTATGGATGAATGGACAAGCATCTGTCAGATGACCCTTGCTGTCCCCAAAGCCATCTTTTGTGGGGTTCGTTGTTATTTCTGTTGTTGTGTTTTCTGAAATGGATCTGGGGCTCAGGAGCCCAGAGAATGTTGTAGCTGCTCATATTTTTTCCATTAATATTTAATACATCTTTGTCTGTGCATGTTTGTGTATCTCTGTGTGTACATGAGTACAGTGTCCTTAAAGGCCAGAACAGAGCACAATGCCCACTTGAGGTAGAGTTACAGTTGGTTGTAAGCTGTCCCACATGGGTTCTGGGATCTGAACTCTTGTCTTCTGCAGTCCCTTTTAGCTGCCCAACCATCCCTCTAGCGTCAAGACTGAGTTCTAAGCTGAGATTTAGCTCACAGTTGCATACAAAGTAAAAATGAAATCGTAGTTGTTCGACCTAAACCCAGGGCTCGGTCCTTACAGCTTTATGAGTAGGGCAAGTGCATCCTCTAGGTTTTCTACTGGAAATGGGGGTGATGACAGCACCAAGCCCACAGCACTACCAGGAGCAGCACTTGGTGGTTTTGTCGCCACCATGAGAGATGTGAGAGATGCTGTTCTTTGTGGTCCCACAGCCAATCTGTTTTTCATCTCTTATCACACAGGCTCAGATGCCTCCCTTCTGGCCTGTGGTCCCCACACTGCCTGTGTATCTATTTCCCACTGAGTTCTGAGCCACTCGGTCTCGGGGTCACTCCGACTCTATGGATCTGATCTTTTACCCCACTCCTGTGGTCACAACGTGCATATCTTAAGTCTCCAAGTCCTCTTCTCTGAAGTCTGAACATCTCTCTAGACATTACTCCTCTGGATCCTTTTCTCTCTCACCACTCCTCTGGCTCTTTGATCTCTAATTTGGCCCTGGGATCTTTTGGCACCATTTTCTTCGACCCTGTCATTTCACTTCACGGTCCAGGTCCTTTGCACATATTGTACACATCACTGTCCTGGCCCTGGACTTTCAGAGAGTAACAACAGCTGTATTCAAAGAATTAACATTACTAGCAGGGAAAAAAAGAGAACAGACCTATCAGTGGTAAACTATCAGGGTAATTTTCAGTAATGACTCATGCTATGGCATGCTGTGCAGGGAATGGGGATACCTAAGAGAGCTAGGAGCAAGCCACATATGAGATTTGGGGAGGATTCTGGGAAGTGAGACCAGCAAATACAAAGACTATGAAGGGGAATCGTTTGACCTGTCCTAGAAATAGAAACAAACAAGATCAATAGATTGGAGTTGGGGAGGGAACCGTTTGCAGGAGGGACATGAGCAGCCACAACATGAGCTCAGCCTGCGTCTATCTGGGACTTCATTTTCACCTGCTCTCTATTCCCTTCGTTAGTGAACCCCGACTCTGTCACCCACATATGCAGGATTTCTTAACATGTCTACCACCCCATCCCTTGTGTCATTCTGTCCCACTCAGGGCTCTCATCATCTCTCACCCAAACACTCCCGAATTCCCCCTTGTCTTTAGTCTTACTTTCTCAAGACTAATCCTAACACTCGACTAATCCGAAATGAAAGCCGAATTATCTCCACTATGCAAAATCTAATTCTCTACAGGACATAAAGTCCAATGTCCCATCATGATAGAAGTCTTTACAGTCTGTTGGCACTGTCTGCCAGCAGCTTAAAACAAGCTGCACCAGGATTCCCTCAATCCCTGAGGCCTTAGATAAGTCATAGCATGTACTCTAATTTTTTTTTCCTGATAACTTTCATTCTTCCATACAGTTGTAAACAGACTCAAAGATTGCTCAAATTCTTTCTTCTCAACTTTGGACTGTCAACATTATGTGATCCACTCTTTATCACCCACGATGCCTGTCACTTGTTGCTAGCGAACAGAACATGGCAAAGTCAAAGAGCTGCCTCTTCCATGACTACATGAATGGCATATCACTGTTGCTGGGAGACTGCTTGCTTTAACAAGGGCAGCTACCGTGGTGAGGGAATCAAGAACTAGGCCAAGAACTGAGACCCAGTGGTCAGTCAAGAACCTTAGGTCCTCAGCTGAAGCAAAAGCCTAAGTAAATTGTGATCATTAATACCGACGGTCAACTCCACAGGATCTATGTCACAAACCATGCTTATAAAGGATTACCTAGACTGTGTTAATACAGGTGGGAAGACCCACCTTATCTGTGAGTGGTGCTATCATTGGGTGGGGTCCTGCACTGAGAGGAGGAAAGAGAGCCTGAGTACCAGCATTAATCTCTCTCTCTGCTTCTTGGCTACAGATACAGTGTAACCACAGCCTCCTGCACCTGTCGCCATGACCTCCCACCTTCTAACTGTGTGTCAGAATAAACCCTTCCTCCCTTTTGTTTCTTGGTACATAGTTTGCCACAACAAGACAAATAGCTAACACAGAGTTGTTCTTGTAAAATTATAAAAAATAAAATGCTGTCTTTTACCCCGACTAGGTCCAGCACTGTAGTGCCCAAGATATCTGACAGACATCTTCATCTCAGACAGCAAAGCTTCTCACCCGCTCTGCTCCATCCCGTATCACACTGCCGATGGCTTCTCTCTGAGCCTGGCAACAATCTCTCTACCCATCCAGTTCCCAAGGCAGGCTGCCACCATGAGAGAAATATACATCTCAATTCTGTGATGGCTTAGTGTCCCAACCTCCACATACTCTCTTAAACTTAATCTGCCACAAGAAAGAACACACAGCACGATAACTTCTGATCCAATTGATAAATATAATTGCCCACCTGAACATACAAAGCCCTGTACACATCCATCCCTTAAGAACATTCATAACAACCTGTAAAGGTACAGAGTGGAATCTTAACATCCACCTCCATGTTCTCTCGGCAGCTTCCTCTCCTGTCCCCTCCGTTCCAGTCTCCTCCTCTTCCCTCAAACTTTTCTCCTGCCCATCCTTCCTTCTCGTCCAATGACAGGCCTCATTCTATCTTGTACCTGCCTTCAGTTGGTTGACATCATCCTACACAGGGGTGCTGCAAGAAGCATGTGCAAGTGGAACAGATCCTGCCTCAGTTGAGCCTTAGCCGAGGTCATCGCCCTGGCCTGTTCTTTGACTGGAGCCATGGAAGACTCTAAAACAGGGGTTCTAAGAAAGCCGAGCTTCAAAACTGCAGGCATCATACATTATTTTTAGTTGCTTTTTGTTTTTGTTATTTTTCAATATGGTCTCATGCAGTCCAGGTTGGCCTTGAACTCACTACATCACCAAAGTTGTTTTTGAACTCATAATCGTCCTGCCTCTGCTTCCCGGTGCAGGTGCCTGGCTCTATTCTGCAGCCCTGTGAGCACCGTGTCATCCCAAGCTTACATGCCTTTATCTCTGATGGAAATGCTTTGCCCTGGACAACACACCCTCCCTGAGTCAGGCATGTTTCCCCGTTCTTTCCCAGGAGGCACTGCCTCCCTGGAGGGAGAGAAGGCAAGCACTTGGTGGAGGAGTTGGAGGGTACACATTATGTACTTGATTAAGTTTGTCACTGACTGCATCGGATTTATATCCTTCCTTAGTGCCAATACAGTCTAATTTCATTCCCTAAAAATATTTAAGTAGGATTTCCCCCATGAAAGCCCCAAGATACTATTCTTAGGACAAGAGCTCTTAAGTATATGAAGAGTGCTAATTTCTCTGCTCTCTGATTTAGACTGAGTCCCAGTATTCCTCTTAATTTTTCTGTTATAATTTTCTTTCACAAGTGTATGACCTTTCCAAACTCCCCACAACTGTACGGATTTACAAAATTACACAGGGTGTTGGGGGAAAAGCCCACTTATGATCAAAGCAGATCTGCTTTGTGTGTGTGTGTGTGTGTGTGTGTGTGTGTGTGTGTGTGTGTGTGTGTGTGTGTGTTCTTCTTCCCTGTTCTTGAACTCAATAATACAGTTTGTCCCCGGTATCCCAAATCTATCCAGCGATATTATCTTTTATCTTTCTAGCCTCCAACTTCCCCTGGGGAAACTTGTTGAGAAAGAAGCTAATTTTCTCTCTGCATTTTCTCTAATTGAGATATGTAATTTGAAATTCTAATTCTCAATGATAGCTTATTTCTTTCATAGCATAATGGCACTCGATAGTTATGAGCAGAATCTCTCTTTCAGGTCATTGCTGGGGGGAAAAATTAGACACACCAAGCTCAGAATCTTCTCTTGTGCCTCAACCTCACACATCTAAATCTAGGCATGGCAGTAATTGGGAGCCCCTGTGTGTAACTCACAATGTTGACAGGAGCTTGGAAAATAAGACTTGCAAATGCAGCCATGGGCGGGCACACACATTGGCTACGGATTCCTGGGTACAAGCCTGCGACAGTTGTTCTGAGGTTTTGCTGCATTTTACTTTGGTCCTGAGTGTGACGATGGTTTCCTCCCTAAGATGTTCTCATTTCTAGGTCCTTTCCCATCAGCTGTGAGTTGTAACAGACATCTCTGTAGAAGTAGCCATCAACTATGGAAAAGAAAAAAAACATCTCATTTGGAAAATTGCTCTTTGCATAGAATAAATAGTCTCGAAATATCTGTTATCCCAAGAGCTCTGATGAGTCTAAAAGCAGAGCATCATGCCCGAGTAGCTTAATAACATAAGCCGTCATCTTTAACAATGGTAATGAAAAAGATGTCTTAAGTAGCACTCTCCTAATTCTGGAAGCATTTGCACATGCTTTGCTGTATGAGATGACTACCCAAATCTTGGGATTCGGTGATAGCTTAACTCCTCTCTTACTAGGGAGACTCAGAGAGCTCCTCATGCCGTTATTGGCAATACCAGTGGAGTTGGAAACAGACTCTGGTGTTTTCCACACCAGCCCATGTCTCTTTTCAGCAGTGTGTTTTCCCTGTCTCCATCCAGTCAGGGAAAACCTTGGTTCGTGTTTAAGAGATTTTCCAACTTGGGAGTGACTTCTCTGTTCTGGGTTCCCACCACTCAAACACCCATGTGGTGACCAATCAGTGAGGCTTTGAAAACTTTTCCATCCGCCATTTGTTTATGAGAGAACAAATCTCAGCTTCAGATTTTCTGGAGATGGACAAAAGAGGGCTTCATTTCATCTTCACATCTGAAAGACTTTCCTTGTAGATGAGCTTCAGAGTTCTTCTTCCTTTAAGTGTGTGTGTGTGTGTGTGTGTGTGTGTGTGTACGTGGAAATATTTGATGGTATGTATAGCCATTTCTGAAAGATTTTTCTCTCCAACCCCACGATCTATGATGTTTGGGGATCTATTGGTGTCGATAGCATTAACAGATTTTCTTCTTGGCTTATAGGACATATTTATCACTTCTTGTGTTTCTAAGCATCTTTTAATCCTACAGTTAAGTATTTTGGGGAGGACTATTTGAATCTGGATTTTTTTTAAATTACATTGAATTTGCTTTGGTGACCTTAAATGTTAGTGACCTGTGGATGAACTTGGCTTTTTTGAGACGTGTTTCTGTATTTTATTGACTGGGCTAGTTTTGCATTGTTATAACAATAACTCTTAGCCTGGTTCCTAGTACTCAGCAGCCTAGGACCTTGAGACTTGCTTAACTTTCAGTTGATTTTAGCCTCTGATTTCACCGAACTTTATTCTGTCCATGTATTGATATAAAATAATTGACTCTGTTTTAAAGGAAATAAGAAGATAGTTCATTTTGAAGGCTGGGATGGCTCAGCAGGTAACGGCTCTCGCTGTCAAGCCTGATGACCTTATCCATCTCCAGAACCCACAGATAGAGAACTGACTCCCACAAGCTGACCTCCACAGATGTGCTGCAGTATGAGTGCACACAGTGCACCTACCCACTAAGTGAAGAAATGAAAAATAATGAAAGAAATAATGGTTTATTTTCAGCCAAATGTGAGTTGCTGCAGAAGCAAGAGCAGACTCACGTTACTCTAAATGAATGTTGTACCATCAAAGAGGTCACACGAACTTTATAGTCTCAGAATAAAAGGAAGCCGGTAATCAATGCCTTCACAGAACCCTCTGATGGAGCACGCTGCAAAATCTCGAAATCAATGATTTCTGTCGTCATCTTAAGACTTTGTTAGTTTTAGGGTTGCTGGAGGCCGGACATCTACTAACCTTAGCTATGCCTTCAAGAATTCTCCCTTGGTCACAAGAATATTAGACCAGATATGGAAACTAAAGTAAATAGCAATTAAAGGTACCAAGATGGCGTGAGGTGGCCTGGGAGGTAAACCTCAGCTTCCTGTCACTTCAGAAGCATGATGCTCTGAGCCGCACGGCCTGCAGGGTCTTAACAGAGGCAGTAATATCTGAGGCTGCATCTTATGTACCTGTGTGACCACGAGATCCAATACCAGCCAACACTTATTGACCAATCAATCATACGGACCCAGCCCTATGTCATTATTATATTCCTAGCACAGACTGAGTGTTCCTTACCCCCAAAATCTCCAAGCTGCAAGTTTCAAAGGTTCACAGGTGCTGGCAGATGTTATTTACGTATTCACAACATCATTTTATTATAAATTTTGATGTTTCATAGATACCTTATATGCATACCCTAAAGGTTAACAGTTTTACATAGTATTTTTAGCATACTTGACTTTGACTGAATCCAGCCCACTAAGTCAGAGATGGAATTTTCCAATCACGACATCGTGTTAACACTAAAGAGTTTTAGAGGAGGATTAGAGCTGAGACACTTGACCCGTATTTTAAATGACCACAGATATACTTTTTACAGATAGGAAGAGTAGAGGGTAGAAAGTCTAGTAATTGGCCTGTGGTCAAATAGCTTCTAAGTAGAAAAGCTGAGAATCTGGAGTAAGTGTGTGTGTGTATGTGTGTGTGAGTGTGTGTGAGTGTGTGTGTGAGTGTGAGTGTGTATGAGTGTGTGTGTGTGAGTGTGTGTGTGTGCGTGTGTGTGTATGTGTGTGTGTGTGTTTGTGTGTGTGTATGAGTGTGTGAGTGTGTGTGTGAGTGTGAGTGTGTATGAGTGTGTGAGTGTGTGTGAGTGTGTGTGTGAGTGTGAGTGTGTGTATGAGTGTGTGAGTGTGTGTGTTTGTGTGTGTTTGTGTGTGTGTGCGTGTGTGTGCGTGTGTGTGCGTGTGTGTGCGTGTGTGTGTATGTGTGTGTGTTTGTGTGTGTGCGTGTGTGTGTGAGTGTGTGTGTGAGTGTGTGTGTGTGAGTGTGTGTGAGTGTGTGTGTGTGAGTGTGTGTGAGTGTGAGTGTGTGTATGAGTGTGTGAGTGTGTGTGTTTGTGTGTGTGAGTGTGTGTGTTTGTGTGTGTGTGCGTGTGTGTGCGTGTGTGTGTATGTGTGTGTGTGTGTGTGTGCATTGAAGCTTTGTACATATTAGGCAAGTGCTTGATTGTTGAGCTACAATCCCAGCCCAGGACTGAAATCAGAACACATACAGTCTGACCACGTGGTCCAAAGTGTTCCAGGTTTTTAACTGGGATACTCTCGCTTCCCAAAACCTTTCTTGATTGTTCTAAATGCTCTGTTCAGTTAAGTGATCACAGTCAAGCAAATGCTCGGAACAATGATTTTTGACTGGATAGGTGGTGTTTTACATAGTTAGCAGAATTTGAATCATTGTTTCAAAGGACCCTAAGAAGTGGGCACTGTTGTTCACAGTCAGGAAAGCTGAAGCACACCGAGCTGAGGTGATTTCTTCAAGGTCACACAGGGAGACAACAAAGGAAGAACTTGACCCCAGCTGCTCAGGCCCAGAGGCCCTGACCTCAAGCTGCCCCATGCTTCTCACAGCAGAGGCTCAGCAGTGTTAAGAATTGACCACAAACCTTGCCTGACTCTTCTGCCCCAGCTTCCTAGGCCTCCAGAGCATTTCTCTCAGCAGCCAGGTTATCTCCTCTGTCCCAACCCTCTTCCCTGGCTTAAGCCCCCAACTGTTTTCCTAAACTAGTGGTTGGTGCTTGTTAATTACCTAGAATAAATGCTAAAGAGACAAGGGTGGGGTGGGTCCGGGAGAGCGTTTTCTGCAATGCTTTTGAGGGAAGCCCTGTTTCCCCTTACATTGATTGGCTGCAGGTTTCACATTTCCAAATGTAATTGCCTTCAAACATGACTTGGATCTGGAAGGGGTGGGGTCTTCCTTCGCTGGCAATTGTGCACAGATTACGTGAGTTTAATGTATTTATAGACGTTCTGTCTGTCACCAGGCCTTGAGGAATACTTACACTATTTAAAATATAAATCAGGAAAACATGCTGATGTAATTGTCTGCCCTGAGGAATTTTCCCTAACCACAGCCTCTATGCCAATATGAAAACTCCCACTTGGCCATCCTTCCTCAGCTCACTGGATCATACAGATGCAAGTTAGTGAGAAATGCTTTGTCTGAACACAAAGGCTTTATTGTCCAGGGTTCTTCGTAGACATTCTCCGATTCTCTTCTACCAAGGAGCATCTCATATCCCCTGCCTGCTGGCATCAATGGTTTTATATGATGTCCCCTTCTTGGATATCTTCCGGGTTCACTTGTCTCTTCCTGCAAGACTCAACAAGTGGTCTTCACTCATTTCTTCTTCTGCATGAAAAAAAAAATACAACAACATCTGGTTTCAAGTAGATGATAAATAATTATTTTGAAATTGAGGGTGTATTGTGATAGAAATGATGATTAAAGAGAAATCAATCCTAAGCTCGCCCTTCCTTTCCTCCCTCCCTCCCTCCCTCCTTCCCTTCTTTCTCTCTCTCTCTCTCTCTCTCTCTCTCTCTCTCTCTTTCTCTTTTTATTAAGATGGGTCTCAGATCTTCCAGGCTGACTTTGGATTGACTACATACCACTAAAAATGACCTTGAACTTCAAGCACGTGCCACTACCCCCAGGATATGGAATGTTAGCCAACCCAGGAACTGATGCTTGCTGGGAAAGCACTCAAACAACCCAGCCACATTTCTACCTCAACAATTTTTCTAAACTCTAATTTTCTTTTGTGAGAGTCTGAAGTCTGGTGGCAGGCTAGTTAGTGCCTTTCAAAATAATGGCAGTGGGAACCTGTTAAAATGCAAGTCAAACCATGATTAAGTTTAAACCCCAGAAATAGCCAGTGGCTTCACATCCATCTGATGCCTGTGGAACACCCTAAACCAAGCTCATCCCACACCCCATCCTCTCCAGCCTCATCACTCTTTCTCCATCTACCCAACCATCCCGGCCTCCTCCATGCTCCTTCACTACCCAAGGCCTAGTTCTGCCTCAGGGCTTCCGCACTTCCTGTTGTTGCTCTAGAACACTGGTTCTCAACCTTCCTTACACTGAGACCCTCTAATACAGCTCCTCTTGCTATGGTGACCCCCAACCATAAAGTTATCTTTGTTGCTACTTCATAACTTTGCTTCTGTTATGAAATGTAATGTAAATACCTAACATATAACCCCTGTGAAATTGTTCAAATCCCCTCCACAAAAATTGCAAACCACAGGTCAAGAGCCATTGGTCTGGAATATTCTTTAAGATATCTATCTATACACTTCTCCCCTCTCATTCAAGTCTTTTCTCAATGTTGCCTTCTCAGTGATGTTTTTCCTAGGCTTCTTATTTTAATTTACACACACACACACACACACACACACACACACACACACACACGCAGTTCTTAATTCCGCCATCCCCCATTCATATTCTTTCTAAATCTATTATTTTTTAAAGCCACCATTACTTTCTTATATTCTTTATTGTGTTGCTTAATTTTCTCCACTTTTCATTCAAAGGCTCTTTGGTGGCCATGTTCTCCTTTTTTGTCTTACCCTCTATGGTATCCCTCACCTAGACCAGTACTTGGCATGCCGTCAGCCAGCCATAATATATATTTATTGCACTGATGAATCAAAGCCATCAGTTGGTCCTCCAGCTTCCTCCAGCTCTCTAAGGACTATCGCTTTCACTTATGGCTTCTTCTTTTGGTGACTATAGCGGTCTCCCACTCACATCTTCTAATGGACCATGCTTGCATTGAATTCAAATAAATGCTTTTTCTCATTCTTTTGTGGCTAAGTATTGTTACCCAATTTTAATGTTATCATAATGATTACTGAAATAGTGATATAAAAAAATCACTAACATTGTGGAAGAGGCAAAAAAAAAAAATTCCAAGAAGGCCTTACAGGCATAAAGCAAAATAATATTTATTCTATTAAAACAACATTAATTATTCAAAACATATTTCCTGAGAGGCCTGCCCACCCACCCACTCATCATGCTCCAGGCTCAGTTCTAAGAGTTGGAGTCACTATGATGAATTAGTCCCTGTCTCCTTGAAGCAATGTTGTCAGATAATTAGCAAACAGATACATGACTCCGGCTGAGATAAACTGGAAGTTGAATCAGTGATGAAGAGTAGAAATGATCAGGAACTAGGGCATTAGACTTTCGATCAGTGTGAAAAACACTTGAGGAAAATAGATTAAAGGGAGGGAATCTATCTTTTGACTGACAGTTTTACAAATCTTGGCCCATTGTCCTTGGCTTCTTGGAGGCTGAGCCTACGAAACAGATGAAACAGAATAGCACAGCGGGAGGAGCGCGTGGGTGAAGCCACTCAGTTCACAGAAGATAGGGAGATATAGACAAAGGAGTCCTGGCCTAGGTACAACCTCTAAAGGCACGTTCTCCGTGACCCACTTGTTCCAGGTAACACCTCTCTTCTCCTTCCTTCTCTAAAATGATTCCAACAGCTTGGGGTCTCTCATACAGAAGCTCCTGGGTGACATCTCAAAAATCAAACTGTCAAGATCTGGAAGAGCCTGGTGCAATTCTAACGTGCCTCATTCTGAAACGCTATTGATTATAAAAGTTCAAGGGAATTCTTCCATCCCCAAGGTAGAAGCAAGGAATAGGTGCGGAGATCTGAACAGATGTCAGGCTCCAGTGTAAACATCTAGACTGCGGCCTAGAACATGCTTCAGAACCAACTGGGAGCTTGCTGAAATGCAAAATCTTGGACCTGACTTCAGAATTCCTGAGTGATATATTTTTGGGACAAAAGCTCTGAGATGTGTGCTGAATTATTTTATTAATGTGTCAGGTTGACACATTGCTAGAGTCATCTGAGAGGTGGAAACCTCAATTAAGAAAATGCTTCCATAAGACTGGGCTGTAGGCAAACCTGTAGAGCATTTTCTTAATTAGTGATTGATGTGGGAGGGCACAGCCCATTGTGGGTGATGCTATTCCTGAGCTAGTGGTCCTGGGTTCTATAAGAAATTGGGCTGAGCAAGCCAGTAGGTAGCACCCTCCATGACCTCAGGTTCCTGCCCCCATGTGAGTGAGTTCCTGCCCTTAGTGTTATATGGAACTATTACAGAAGTAAACCCTTTCCTCCACGAGTTGCTTTTGGTGATGGTGTTTTATCACAGCAACAGTAAGGCCAACTAAGACAAGGACTATTAGAATAGGTCCCCTATCAGTATTGAGGTTGCTTTTGCTAATACGCCAGAGAAGAAATTTTGAAAGCACAAGAGATTCAAGTCTCATTTAGAAGGGCCCCCTTTTCCTCTTAAGGTACTGCTTTCAGTCACAGACAGCTGCAACACCTTTGGTCCTGTTTTTTATAACCTCTTCCTAAAATGCACAAATTGTACAAATATCTATACACACTTTAAAAAGTGAAAAACTCTAAGGGTTAGAGAAATTGATCCTATCTGTGAGATTAGCTACTTATTGGCTAACCCAAAGTATACTCTTTGGCACTAACACTCTGAGTGCTTTTGTTTTGTTTATTTGGATCCCTTGTGCTTCTGGGACATGTTAAACTCCCAAACGTATATGTAAATTTGTATGCCTGCACTCATTTTTTTTCCCCCGGAAGAGAAGGGCAATAGTTTTCATAAAATATTCAAGAAGATCCAAGAAGTTTAAAAACCACAGCATAAAAAAGATGGTTAGCTAACTCTGACCAAACGTTAAACACAATTTGAAAACCAGGCAAATTGGCTTCTTGCCCTTAATCCTCCCCATGCCTAAATTCAGGGTTAGGAAGAATTAGCTTTGTGGGTGGCATTTTTCTTTGTATATGTAATGTACTCTTTTAAGTCATAGAGCCTCATAAATAGTAATCTTATGCCTGTCAGGATTGTTTTGACTTAAATGAGGCGGGTAGGGTTACAAATTCCTCTGGCCTCCCTCCCCTAGACCTATCTCTTCCATGGCCCCTGAGGATGACAGCTGGCCTTAGCTTCTAACAATAACAAAACAAACAACAGCACAAAACCTACATATAATAGAGACATACATACGAAATATATTACTTTGGTCCAAAATCTGTCTGTCTGTCTGTCTATCTGTCTGTCTGGCATCTATCTTCTTCCTATTGTTCCATATACTAAAAGCTCCTTTCCTTTTTCACTGGCTTCCCCTCTGGCCTCAGCATCTTCACCAAGTGTTAGCTTTCAACCTAAGAATATAAGAGTCCCGATCATGTTTCACAGTGGTCTCGTAAGAATTCCCTCCTAGGCTCTAGAACTAGAGAGCTCACTGGAGGAAGTCAGGCGACAAACCACGCTGCCAGGTGCTGATCCCGAGGCCTCTCATTATGCCTTACCTCCTGTCAGCTTTTGCAGAGACACAGTTAGCTGGGTGATGGTGGCTTGTGGGAATGAATAAAAAAGAGGAGGGAAAGGAAACCAAGCAACTGCACATACTGAGATGCAGTTATGTGTGTGTGCGTGCGTGCACACAGCCTTTGGCTATAACTGTTTAACTGAAAGGCTAGTGGATCTGTTCGTATGTAGCCTCTGGGGCTGGGGCTGTACTCTGATCTACCCAGCATGGTCTTCTGAGGCACAGTGGCAGCCTACTTCTGAGAGTTTTGCTTTTGCCTCTGCCTCTCTTTATTCCATCCCCAGCATCTACGATGGTCTGTCAGGACAAACCACTTCTCCATGGTCTCCTCATTTTACCTGGGATACAGCCAACCCCTGCTGTGGTCCATGATGGGGTTCTGGGTCATTGATTTCATCCTTTCCCCTCTCCTGCTGCTCCCTCAGCTCTCTGCCTATCTAGTCACCATCTCCCACAGATCCTTGGTGTTGGGATGGCTCACAACTCCAGACTCAAGCTCCAGGGAAAATGGATGGCTTCTTCTGGGCTTTGTGGGCATTCAAAGGCACACACACACACACATACACACACACACACACACACAGAGAGAGAGAGAGAGAGAGAGAGAGAGAGAATAGATAATGAGAATACAAATGTCATCACAAATATATAGTCATCACAAATATATATTCTCTGAGATCAGAGATTTTTCCACCATTATGTTAACTACTCTATTCAAACACATGGTGATTTCTGGAAGTGCCTATATATTCATAATTTTTTCTTTTGCTTGAAACATTAGTTGTTTTTCTATTAAAACCAAAAGAGTTCAATATACCACAAATGTCCAAATATTTGTTTTGAACAAGGCCATTGGGAAAAAAAATGCTGTTCTCCTGTACTGCACTTTCTGTGCTTGGATGGGTACACATCCGAGGTTCTTTTGGATATCGGATTTAAAACTCCAAAATTCTACCCTCATGAAAGTTTTACCCATTCCTTACTTATAGTTAAGGTGATGGGACAGTTCACTCTTCTGCCATGTGATCAGTGGTCACTTACCTAAAGACTACTGTTATACCATTACTACCCCATGGCTTCTCTTGTGGTGATTAACAGTCCTCACTATTCAGCTACCTGGGACTCCAATCATGGAAGGAGAGAAACAGATGCTGAAAGCTAACATTTGACCTCTGACCTCTGACCTCCACATGTATCCATGGCTCTCACCCCCACATACAGTCACAGGCCATAAGTAAATGAAAACATAACAGAAATCTTTCCTTTGAATATGTCAGGGCTTTTGCTTTTTCCTGATACCGTCCCCCAATCAAAACCAAATGTCACCCTCTGAATGAGATTGGAAAGAATAAAGAATGCAGAATAAATGATGGAGATGTCGCTCAGTGATATAAAGCATGTGCCTAGTGTGTGTGAGGACCTGGATTCAATCCCCAGTAATGACACTTTATCCATTACATACATACATAATACAGACAGACAGGCAAACAGACACAAGAGAGAGAGGAAGAGAAGGAAGAAGGAGCATAGAATATCACCTCTGTTCTTAAGTAAATTGGGACATTCAAAAAAATTTTTGACCTTACATTAACTAAACCCCCAAAGTCTTAGCCGGTAGGACCATTGTAAAGTCATATCCCACTACCTAATTGGATGAATGACACTTGGACCAAACACCAAAGTCAGGTGCTGGGACCTGTGGCTTTCTGTCAGCTTGAGGTTTCACCTACTGACTCTTCCTTTTCACCACTTTTCTCTCCCTTGAGCATGCCAGGGCAGAGGGGTCTATGGCATGAAGGCAGAGGGTCTATGCTCAGCAAAGCAGAGGGTCTGTGCACACCAAGGGAGAAGGTCTATGCACACCAAGGGAGAAGGTCTATGCACACCAAGGGAGAAGATCTGTGCAAACCAAGGGAGAAGATCTGTGCACACCAAGGGAGAAGGTCTATGCACACCAAGGGAGAAGGTCTATGCACACCAAGGGAGAAGGCCTATGCACACCAAGGGAGAAGATCTATGCACACCAAGGGTGAAGATCTATGCACACCAAGGCAGAAGATCTATGCAAACCAAGGGAGAAGATCTGTGCACACCAAGGGAGAAGGTCTATGCACACCATGGGAGAAGGTCTATGCACACCAAGGGAGAAGATCTGTGCACACCAAGAGAGAAGGTCTATGCACACCAAGGGAGAAGGTCTATGCAAACCAAGGGAGAAGGTCTATGCACACCAAGGGAGAAGATCTATGCACACCAAGACAGAGGGTCTATGCACACCAAAGAAGAAGGTCTATGAACACCAAGGCAGAAGGCCTATGCACACCAAGGGAGAAGGTCTATGCACACCAAGGCAGAGGTTCTATGCACACCAAGGGAGAAGGTCTATGCACACCAAGGGAGAAGGTCTATGCACACCAAGGCAGAAGGTCTATGCAAACCAAGGAAGAAGGTCTATGCACACTGAAGCAGAAGGTCTATGCACACTGAGGCAGAGGGTCTATGCACACCATGACAGAGAGACCTGTGCTTCTCTAAACAGACAGGTCAATCAATCATCCTCACCACTCTGTTATGTCCAAAACCCTGTGTTCTCTGAGAACCAGAGGTTCTCGATTTTCTTCTCTGTTTTCCAGTCTACTTTTAGGAATTCTTCCTTCACCTCAGCTCTTTTCTGCTTCTATTTGGACATCATTTTTCTGGAATATTGAGCCTCTCTGTTACTTCCTCTCTGAGGAAAAAAGACCCCCAAACCCAATGGTAAGACACGAAATGTTGATACTAGCTTGCTTAGACTCCAAATCTCTCATGATGAGCTCCACTCTCCCACTGAGTTTTCCCCCAGGAAGCACCTCAGTGTTTAGTTGTCTCTGTCCACCAGAGACACAGGGGAAACTCTCTGCTTTCAGTCCACTTGGCTCAATTGCTGCCCATGATAGATATCACTTAAAGCCGTACCTTTGCTATCCGTTGGTGTCTCATGGCTGCACTGACCTATGGTCACCACACAACATCTTCTGTAGCCAAAGAGGGTGCTGGAAACACAGACGTGTCGTGAGAACACTTCATTCTTGCATGGTGTTCACAGCTGGTCCTATTACTTGCAATCAAAGAATCCTGGCTGACACAGACACCAATCCAGGGACAGGGCCCAAACCATCTACACATTTCCCCAGCACACAGCTCCAAACATCCAAAACTCTTTCTTTCTTCTGGGGTCAGGCTTAAGTAGTTGAATCTCTTCTTGGACTGATTCTTACCCCCTTTCCTCACATGTTATAGCTAAGTCCACAGCAGGAAATGGATAATTTAAAAATTACTTGGATTTGCATTGAACTAAATGCACGAGACAAAATTAGACACTCAGTGTTAATCTTCAAAGTTCAGTTTCACAGTAATGTGATTTAAACACACACACACACACACACACACACACACACACACACACACACACACATTGTCCCCAAGAGAGGTATGCTGAGGATATGCCAGAAGCCAGCTGTAAGGAAGACCTTAGTGTCAGCCTCCAGCCTTCACAGGGACAGCCAAACCGAGTGGATGAGAGGTATCTTTTCCGACTTTTCATTGTATTAAGCCAGATGTTGTTTCTGTTTACAATTATGTTCTTGTCAGACCTTATTAACTAGCACTGCCAAAAACAATCACAGGACCCCACACTGATCAAGTTGTATCCTGCAACTGTGGTAGGTCCCAACTGATTTTCAAACTTCACTCTACACTTAAAGGGAGTTTTGTTTGATCAGTGGATATCCACATGGCATTCTCGGTCTTCAAGTTAATTTACGTCTGTAAGTTTCATTCCCCCCAACAAGACAGAAACCATGGACTAGTGAGAAAAACAGGCAGGTTTGGATTGAGTCCGGAGTCGGTGCTTACATGTTTGTTTACCCCTGTGAAAACTCAAAGGGTTTGTTTCCTTGACAGAAAATAATGGCCCAATTGCCAAACATGTTACAGTGTACTAATGTCCACCCCTATGGTTGCTTTTTAAATAATGTCTGATTATTATCAACATTAGGTACAGAGCAAGCTCTTTCATTCAACAAGTATTTTTGACTCATGTAGCTGGGGCTGCAGTTGGTTCTGGGGATGCAACCGTGACTGCAGCAACGTCTGGTCAACCTGAATATCCCATCAGCTGTTGGTTAAGACTCATCGCTTTATGTCACACAGCATTCCCGTCAGAACTAACGGAAGTCAGATGGGAAGCATGACTGCTTCTGAAGACTGAGGCTGAAGGAATGGCGAAGGTTCGAGGTCAGCTTTGGATGCACCACACACTCCAAGCCAGCCTGACCAACAGAGAAAGACCCTGTCTCAAAAGGCAAAGCTACAATAACAACAGAAGAACTGGAATTTGTCTTGTAAGCTGAGATTCAGAACACATAAGAAGGATGGACCAGACCCGAATAAGGTGCCCACCCTATTGCAATTGACTGTGGAATTTAAGCTTTTCAAACTGTAATGACCTCATCCTAGATCTGAGATGCACCAGGACCAATCAGTAGCTTACATTACAGGATTCGGTTGGTAACCTTGTATTGCTTAGAACTGAAATTACCGAAATTACCAGGAGAAAGCCACAACTGTGTTGGAGAACTACAAGCCCAGTGGGCTGATGAGAACTTTGTGACTATGGAGAGTTGGAATGCCACAGGTTCAGAGCGAGATTTTGTTCCGGCATCTTTCACCTCCTTAATAGCTATCCCCACTCATCTGTGTCAGACCTAATATCTTGGTGACTCTCAGGTAAAACCTAGAACACATTAATTTAGAAGACCAATAGCTTTTACCAAGCTATTTCCTGTGGGCCTATGGCAACCATTTTCTTTTTTCTTTCTTTTCTTTTCTCTTTTCTTTTCTTTTCTCTTCTCTTCTCTTCTTTTCTTTTCTTCTCTTCTCTTTTCTTTCTTTCTTCTTCTTCTTCTTCTTCTTCTTCTTCTTCTTCTTCTTCTTCTTCTTCTTCTTCTTCTTCTTCTTCTTCTTCTTCTTCTCTCCTCCTCCTCCTCCTCCCCCCCCCTCCTCCTCCTCCTCCTCCTCCTCCTCCTCCTCCTCCTCCTCCTCCTCCTCCTCCTCCTCCTCCTCCTTCTTCTTCTTCTTCTTCTTCTTCTTCTTCTTCTTCTTCTTCTTCTTCTTCTTCTCCTTCTTCTTCTCCTTCTTCTTCTTCTCCTTTTTTTTTTTTTACCACATCAGATTCTTTATTCAAACTAGCTCGGTCTTAACTCATTGCCATCCCACAGGATGGTTTCAGTGGAGGACAAGCCCTGAACATTCATAGAAACAAGGTTTTATGGAAAGCAGTAAGTGTGGGGTGTTTCTAGTCTGGTGAGCATCTAATTGGTATGCTACTGTAGCCTTTAGCATAATTGGCTAGTGCTGGGAATCAAACCGTAAACTTAACTTCTGATTTCTTTCTAGTTGGTGGTTATTAGGCAGAGGACAGACTTGTTGGGGGGTTAACCTGGAAATTGGAGCTAAACATTGGACTTATTGGGGGAGATTAACGAGGAGATGCAGGTCTAGTTAGGGTTAGCCTAGAAACAGGAGCTAGGCTCTGGTTTTGTCGGAGGGTAACTTGCAAACCGATGCTGGTCTCAGTACCAGTGTGTTAGTGTGAGTTCAAACTTAGGTCAGGTTCTCTAAGATGGAGTTTGAACTAAAAAATTTGGTCTCTCAGTATCACTTATCCAATTTCCAAGTAAAGATTGTATCTTCTTTTCCTTGTTAATTGTTTTCCTTTTAATGGAAGGGTTTGCTTGGGCTCACTTTGAGACAATTGCATTCGTCATAGCTAGATTGTATGATGGGGCTCCTGGTAGTGAGTACTTGTTCCTAGGACTCCTCACATCTCAATGAATTAGGAAACAGAGGAAAGGGAACAACAGCAATATACTCTGTCTTAGGGTTTTACTGCTGTGAACAGACACCATGACCAAGGCAACTGTTACAAGAACAACATTGAATTAGGGCTGACTACAGGTTCAGAGTTTTAGTCCATTATCATCAAGGTGGGAACATGGCAGTGTCCAGGCAGGCATGGTGCAAGAGGAGCTGAGAGTTCTGCATCTTTATCTAAAGGAAGCCAGGAGCAGACTGACTTCCAGGCAGCTAGGAGGAAGGTCTCTCAAACCCCCTACAGTGACACTCTACTTCCAGCAAGGCCACACCTCCTACTTAATAGTGACACTCCCAGGACCAAGCATATTCAAACTACCACATATACATTTTCATTCAAAGCACCGCCACACCAGGTGTCAGGCTTCAAAGGTTCTTAGCCTTACAAGTTGAATAAGAAATATCAGAGAAGTAGGTTTGGGATTGACTGCCTAACTTTAAAAGGCTTTTGAAAGTCTAGCCTGCTATTCCTTATTAAGTTTCAGGAACATAAATGTGAAAGAAATCTAAATAGTTCCTATTGTCACTACAAGCAATCAGACTTTATGAGAGCAGACCTATTTCATAAAGTAGCGCTTACTGTGTTTTTTTTTTTTTAAATGAAGATGGCTGTATGAAAAGAACGTTGTTCTGCAGAAAACCTCTTGGCAGATTCTGACCCACTCTGTGTAAAGCCTCCATTCCAAAGCTCTGCAAAGCAGAGAACTTGATAATAATGTTAGAGGATCACACTCATCCTACTGCTGAGCTCCTCTCAGGATGTTCCCTGCAGCAGTAGGTGCCACAACCTCAGACATCCAGACCGTAATGCAGGACAACACCAAGCTTAAACCTAGAAACCAGGCTCAAAGGCTGAGCCTCTAGTGTGTTCCAGTCATCAAACTTTGTTGTTCTTTTGGTGGTCAGTATTCGTCTAAGCGTAATGTCAGTCCTTGTCTGTTTTGGGGTGACCTTTTTATGACCAAGGTGACAACTGTAAGCTTAAGGATCCAAGAAGTCTTTCTCTTCAAGGAGCTCCTCCATCATCATGAGTTATGAGTCCATGATGAGGCAGACTAACCCATTTAAGAGATTTTTTAAAATGTTGGTTATTTAATAAGAGAATTGACTCAGACCAAACAAATGGAGAAAATGGGAAAATGACTGAGTTGCTAAAATGCCTGTCATGAATGCATGAGCCCCTGAGGCCAGTGCTTGGAACCCGTGTGACAAAGCCAGGTGAGGTGCCACAAGCTTGTGATGCCACTACTGGGAAACAGATATGAGAGGATCCCTCAGACTCTCTGGCTAGCTAGTCTTGCTCTAGGTTCAGTGAGAAATCTTGCCTCAAAAAAAAAAAAAAAAAAAAAAAAAGGTCGTGAACCATTGAGGAAGAACCTAATGTCAACTTTGGTCCACATACAGTCTGGAATTAAAAGGCCTTTCCCAAGATGGCCTCAGTGTTTTGTGTTTCTTTTCAAGCAAGTTGACTCCGAGTGTAAACAGTGAAAAGAAACCTGGACTGGAGAGATGGCTTAGTGGTTAAGAGTACTGACTGCTCTTCTAGAGGTCCTGAGTTCAATTCCCAGCAACCACATGGTGGCTCACAACCATCTGTAATGGGATCCAATGCCCTCTTCTGGTGTGTCTGAAGACAGCTACAGTGTACTCATATAAATAAAATAAATAATTTTAAAAAAGGAAAGAAAAGAAATCTGAGCTTAAGCAGGAAACAGACAGTCACTCACTCACTAGGGACTTTATCCCCAACCATAACCTCACAGGCGAACTCCTCACTGTAGCCAGTATAGCAATTTACCAACATCTAACTGCAGCCTGATTAAAGCCCACATCTCATGCTGCAGAGAGGACCATCTTTCCCAGCACTCATGCCTCCTTATCCAGAATTGTTCTTCGTGCAGATAAACTCTGTTTAATTTCTGTAAACTTTTCAACAGCCCAACTGCATTATGAATGCAGATAAAGGAAGGCCGGTAAGGGGTTCCTGTGATCGAAGAGGTTAGGCCTCCAAGGGTGTTCAAGTAAGACTGGAGGAAGTGTTGGGGAGGAGAAACAACTAAAAGCATGTGATGTGTGTTCAAAGGAAATGGAGGAGAAAGTGGTCAGAGTGTGCAGGGGCTGCCCTGGACCTTGAGAGCATGTGGGTATATAAAGCAGGGGATTGTTGCAACCTAGGAATGTGGAAGACAAGTTCACTCCTAATGTAACAGTGAACAAGAAGCAGAGAAGGATCTTGAACCAGGGAGGAGCTGGAAAATGAACTGAGGTTTAGAAGTCATGATGGGGGTGGGGACCGATCCTGAAATTTCTGTTTGGAAAGTGGGCCCGGGAGCTCCGGGATGAGGGCCTAAAACAATAAGCAAAAGCCACAGGCCTGTGATGATTCATTAAAGAAGCTCTATTATTTCAGCAAAGAGAAATTTAGAAATAACCTCAAGGTTTCTATCATAACAGCGATGCGGTTGGCATATAACTAGACAGTAGAGAATGGAGCCGTTAAAACATAACCTGAAGTCTTCTTCGATAATGGTTACGCCACAGGGACAACCGAGGGTCGGGGAATGGAGTCAATCTTGTGCAGGTGAGCGTGAGGAGCCACCTTCATGTTGGCATGACGAATTCTCGTAAGTACCATGTCAGAATGGGAATACTTAGTCTGAATTTTAGCTGGAATATAAATCACAAATTGCATCTTCACCCCATAGGAAGATCTAAACTGGTCCATAAGAGGATATAGTCCCTGCCCTTAGCCACTCCAGATGGAATATTAGGCAAGAAAACACATTGTTGTAGCATGAATCAGCCTGCACCTTCCCAGTGATTCTTAATGTTTTTGCACTAGAAAGTGGGATTCTGCACTACAGATGTCATTAGAAAAAATTCTTAAAAATGATGGACGGGAAAATTCGTTGTCATCAATCGTCATGCCAACCAAGCTTCCTGTCTCCTAGGGAAACAGGCATCGGAGACTTTCTGGACTTGGGACTTCTGAAGAACCCCAACAGCATCTTAGACTCGCCATTATCTCTCACATCATGGGTGTAAGGGTGTCTACTTCTTGGTGAAGACCACTTACATTTATGTAGCTAGGTCTTAAAACTAAATACTCCATACGTATTACCGATTTTTGTAGAACAACCAAGTAGAAAGCAAGTCTCCAAGTGGTGAACAAGATTTAGAGTCCATAAACCTCTCTGTCTCTTCTCACCTTCCAGATGCTCTGAGATACTTTTCCCTTTCAGGAACTGTCTGAGGCCATACAGCTGTAAGGATCCTTACAGAGTTCACAGCCTGATGGGAAAATACATCAAAAAAGTCAACTATGGTTCTATGTTATTCTTGTTTTCAAGGACATCGGGCTGTGCTAATACACATTCTGTGAGTCTAACTAACCGGGGACGCCTCATTAAAGAAGTGACCTTTGAACCATGACTTGAAAGACAAGGGTACCAGCTTAGCTGAAGGAAGACAGATGATCCCTGGCACATAAACAGCAAACATGCCTGAAGAGTGTAATCGTGACAGAAGCTGGCCAATAAGGAAATGTAGGAAAGGCTCTGTGTGTGTGGATGGTGGTGCTAGAAGAGGTGTGGGTCAACAAGTCACCCAGACAAGATAGAACTGAAGCCTGCTGGGCACCAGTGCCTGCTCTTGGCATTTTCCCAGAACCTGTTAGAGCTGGTAAAAGAATTCACGTTGAATTGCCATGTTCAGGGGGTGTCCTGAAAACTAGTAAGAAATGGCTTTGGGGCAGCTTTGAGTAGTAAGAAGGAGTCTTTGGAATTAGCTCATCCTAAGGACATAAGGATTTCTTCTCAAGAAGCTATACCTTAAGTAGCTATAGTAATAAGGCCTTTTTTAAGGTGCAATGTCAGACTGACAGAATAGAGTGGAATAAGGGAATTGCAGTGAGTTGCAAGGGGACGCAGAAATGAACTGCCCAGACGTTTCCAAATTTGATTGTTTGAAACAAGTGACTCTTGGTTTACACTATGTAAGTCAGTGTCTAAATCTGGAATTCTGCTTTGTACTTTTTCTTCTCCACAAGAATGTGTATCGTTTCAGAAGTAACTTCTGTAAAATGAAGATACCTGTAAGACCATGCCATTAAGCCATTTTGGCATCTGTAATCAAAAAGGCAGGATTTATTTGAAATATTAATCTGATGATGTTTTCACAAGCAACATTTTTCATATCACAGCCCCTCTTTTTACCTTGGCTTACTGTGAACTTACCATGTTGCCAGCCCTTGATTGCTCTGAACTCACAGAAATATTCCTGACTCAGCTTCTGAGTGCTGGGATTCCAGGCGCATCTACTATGTCTGACGACTTCTTCTTCTTCTTCTTCTTCTTCTTCTTCTTCTTCTTCTTCTTCTTCTTCTTCTTCTTCTTCTTCTTCTCCTTCTCTCTCTCTCTCTCTCTCTCTCTCTCTCTCTCTCTCTCTCTCTCGTGTGTGTGTGTGTCTGTGTGTGTGTGTCTGTGTCTCTGTGTATGTATACATACAATTAAGCATCTTCTCTATCCACAGGAAACAAAATCCACATTTGGATAGTGGGGACACTTAAAATGCTAACACTTGAGGGAGCAGAGGCTAGAGAAGTCCAGTGTTAAGGGCAGCCTGGACCACATGGTGAGAATCTTATCTCAAACAAAACAAAATCAGAAGTATCCTATCTTTCACGACAATATGTATGGATGAATTTCTAAAATATTATGCATGTGAAATAAAATAGAAAGACAAGAAAGATCTTACACGCAGAATCTAAATTGAAATAAAAACTATAGAAACGGAACTTTCGAGGGGCTGGAGTTGGGGAGAAAGGGGAGACCTTGGTTAAAGAGTGCAAATTCTCAGTAATAAGGTGAGTAGGTTCAGTGAACCTGACAGTGTGGTGGCTGTGGATAAACTGCAGGTGTGATTGTAGTCTGGGAATGGGTAGATCTTGAAGCTCTCACCCTATTGTCCATGTGAGGTATCAAGGGGCACATGCAGTAACTAACTCAACTGTGGCAATCATCATACAATCCATAAACACATATCAAATAATTTCAACATTATCTTCAGTTTGTACAACTTTGTCAATTGCACCATTAGAAGCCAAGTGGGAAATTTTTTTGAAAATGAAAATTCTTTCTAAGCAGCTTGATTGGAATCTTGAGATGTTTGCTTTCCCACTGACCCTAATCAAGAAGCTCCACTTTGCCAGATCAGTTACACAGGACTCGGCTGGCAGAGCTGGAAGCTTTGAGAACCTATGTAAGGAAATAAATATATCCACGGTGTCACAGGCCCGAGCCAGCTACATGATCTCTAAGCTTTTTGTGTCTTTTCCTACACCACTGGTCTTTCTCACTTTTTAACTTAATTCTTCTTTTGTTCTAAAATAAGAGCACACACTCGCGCGCACGTACGTGTGTGTGTGTGTGTGTGTGAGTGTGTATGTGTGTGTCTGTGTCTGTACACATATGCATGTGAATGTTTGCTCACGTACAAGCAAAGGCTAAGAAGTGGGCACTGGATACATTGGAGATGAAATCCAGACTCTAGTCCTCGTGGTTCTTTGCTGAGAGTTCTTAACCACTGGGCCACTTTTCCATCCCTCTTTGGTCTTAACTGTTGGGTTTTATGAAAAGAAAGAGAAGCAGGTATATGTTTGGTGGAGGGATGGTATGGTGTGGGGGAAGAAGTTACCTCTGCAGGCCCCTGCTAAGGCATCCCTTCCCCCTCTGAGGTACCAGCCACCGGACTGTATAGTATAGGATAGAGTTTATTCAGGACATGGGGAGGGGAGGGGAGAGAAATGCAGAGAGAGAGAGAGACAGAGAGAGACAGAGAGAGAGAGGGGGGGAGGGGGCAAGCAGCCTCTTTTATAGTGAGCCAGTCACACCTGGCTATGGGGTGGAGCCCAGATGAAATGCCAACATTAACTGCTGAATCTTTTTTCCTTCATCTTTAACGATTTCTCCTGGCAAAACTTTTTTTTTACTAAAAACATTCGCTATATTCTTATCTCATCTTCAGAGACACAGAAGCTTAGAGTAGGAGAGAGCTTGACAGTCACTATAAGGTTTCAAGTGTCCAGGCCATCTATAAATGAATGACTCTTGAGGAAATTTCATTTCATCTGCCAAAAACGTTGAACAAGAAAATCACCGAGATTGGCTCAGACCCTCGTGGAAGGGTCTGTCAGAATCTTCATGAGAGACAATGATCGTATTTTAACCAGGACACTTTACAAGCCTTTCACGTACGCTGATGGAATCTTAAAGCTTCCATTGCAAACCCAATGATTCCTTCCAGTCTGTGGTGGTGACCAATGGCTTCATCCAGCAGAGAATATAAATGTCTGTAAGTCGTTTCTCCTTTGAACTGGTTTAACAATGTTACTGGTTTCCTCATTGGCGCATTAAATAAAATACACGACAGGATTCCTTCTGGGTTTGTAGAGAGATTATGATCTCGCCATCTGAAAAGTTATGTGTTAACCTGGCTTTGTCCTGCTTTAGTTCTTTTGACTGCCTTCTTCCTTTAGTAAATAGAACAAGGCATGATTTTTTAAAACTTGCCATAGTTCAGGGTCTTCATGGCGGGTGCCAGTTCACAGCTCTGCGGCAGTCTGAGAGATGCTGTATGCTGGTTAAATTCACAGGCCCAGCTGCGTGCGTTCTTGCCGGCTACGTAAACATTTTGTGTTTCATTTCTTCATGTTTAGTATGAGTTTGATATAAAATTGAATTGATAAATACATGTGACACCCTTGGGACAATCACATACTTTTATCTTAGTTTCTTTTTATTTTATGTCTTTCACAGAAGCAAAATCTTGCCAAGCATCACAGCAGCTTTGACTTCTGAATGCTCACTTTGCTATGGAGAGAGGGGGAGAAAAGTCAAACCATGAGAATGATGCTCCCCACCCGGTGCTGGGAAGTGAGTCCCACAAATCACAGTCTCGTTTGCAGGCAGCATGCAGGACGCCTCGCCTGTGCTGAACCCCAGCTTGGCCTCTGTGACAACTTGGCATTGCGCTTGCCTTTGATAGTATGAGCTGGATTTCCAAAACTTCTCCTCTTGTATTCATGCTTAGGGTGGGTCACTAGGAAGACAGCAGAGGGAATTATCTGCCTGTGGAGGATTGGCAGCCATAGTCACCGATCTGCTGATACACTTTGTTGACCAAAGACTGCAAAGGAGAAAGAAGCTCTGTTCCCCAGACTTAGATGTGTGTACGTGGCCCAGCTTCTGCAGGATACCACCCTCACTGAGAACACACACTGGACTCACTCCAACCTGCTTTATGAGTTTCATTTTTTCCTCATCTGCCTTGTGACCGTCAGGATCCAGAGTCTGACAAAGACTGTTTACTTAGTAATAAATTCTTCAGTGTTGGTAGGAAAATCATTCATATGACTTGTGTGTGTGTGTCTGTGTGTGTGTGTGTGTGTGTGTGTGTGTGTGTGTGTGTACCACTAAATATCTCCCTCTGATTCTGATTCTGTTGTCGAGCCATGTTGAGAATTGTTAGGAATTAGGAAACCGAGAACAGTGCATCCAATTACTTAATCTTTAGTTCAACACAAATGGGTTCATAGTACACATATAGTCACATAATTTGCCTTTATCACCTACAAATCAGCACGTGCATCTTGTTTCAAGTAACTACATGCATGCTCTCTCTCTCTCCCTCCCTCTCTCCCCCCCACTCTGTGTGTGTGTGTGTGTGTGTGTGTGTGTGTGTGTGTGTGTGTGTAATGTGTGTGTAGCTCACTCACCTATACTAGAAATCAGCCTCGGGTATTTGAGACAAGACATCTCACCGAGATCTCACCATTTTGGCCATAGTGACTGGGCATTGAATCACAGGTCTTCACTTGTATTCAAACTTCTCTCTCACGTAATATACAAGGCTTATATGTGAGTACTGGGGATCTAAACTCAGATCCTGATGCCTGTAAGGCTAGCAACTGATTCATTGTGCCATCTCTCCAGCCCACCTCGTTTGCTCTCAATATCCATGTAGTTTCTTTTAAGCCTGTGCCACAATTTTTAAACCAAGAACCGAACCTTTGCTTTTAGTAACAATACAGCAGCAATACTTTCATGAGTCGGTCCTCGCAGACTTTTCTGATTATACTCTTTTTTTTTTTTTTAAGCGAGTAACTCCACGATTTTTATTGACAACTTGACAGTCTAATATCCTCTGAAAATATGATCTTGTGTGCCTGACTTCGTAAATTCTGATTATACTCTTAAGACAAGTGCCTAGAACTTATTTAATCAAATGCTATGCATGAGTAAATTTTGAACCATTTTTTTTTTATCAGAAGGGTTGTTCTAATTTACTCTTCTACCAGCTGGGGATGAAAAGACCTGATTTCCCAGAACTTCCTTGATGTTTTAAATCAGGGCATCTCCCACCAGACTTTGGCTTTGTTTGATGAACTGATCTCTTTTTATCTTGTTTTTCAAGATTTGTTATAGGCAAGGTTGTCTCTTAAGCCAATAGGCTACTTTGCTTCAACTAATCTTAGTCACACACATCTTTGGGCCAGGAGTGACTGTTTAGATTCCCTTCCCTGACTCTTGAAATCTCTCTCGGGAACATCTCTGAGACTTCAAGACGGGGCTTAGGGATGGGAAATCCTAGAAGTGGTTGAGGAAGTTCTCTGAGACAGCTTGCTCAAGAAACCTGCTGAGACTGCTTTCTTCACCTTTGTGCTCAACTCCAGAGTGTCTCTAGGTCTGTGGCAGAAAGCTCCTCTTTGTCTGAGAGAAGATGGGCTTCGGAAGTTGTCTACATGTCCACAACCCTTACTTGGGACTCCTGAGTGCACTTAAAGCATCTTTTAGAGGAGGCTGAAAAGGTCTGGAGAGCAGGCCAGCTGACCCCGATAGCAATTCTCCCATAAGTTCATCTTATCATCCCATTTAAAAGGATACTGTCACTGAGCAGGCTTTGAGGGACAACGGTTCTAGTTTGACTAGGTCCATACAATAGCCATTAAAATCAAACCTTGCCAAGCTCTCATTTTCTAAGGTAAAACCACCCTCCTCTTTTCAAAAGGGCTATGAAACTCATCCTCCTCCAAGAATAGAAGATAAAATGGCTTCAGCACACAGCTTACGACTCCCCCACGCCCAGACTTTCCTCTTGGTTCTTGGTTCAGGTAAAGAAATGATACAGACAGACATTCACATACATGAGAACTTCATGTGGGTAGTAACTGAACTTGAGTGGGTAAAGGGTCAACCTGGAGAGAGAACTTAGCCAGCAAAGTTGTTGCCTTTCAAACACAAGGACATGAGTTTGATTCCCGGAATCTATAGTGACAATGAGAACCTCTGTGTGCTTCTAATCCTAGTGCTGTGAAAGAGGACCCAAGTGAATCTCTGGGACTCCCTTGCTGGCCAGACTCAACCACAGAGTGAGTTCTAAGCCAGTGAGAGACCCTATATGAAAAAAGAGAGGCCAGAGCCTGAGGAATGACACCTCTGACTTTCATAAGCACACACACACACACACACACACACACACACACACACACACACAACATCAACAACTGTATGCATGTACACCCACATGTGTAACATACATCAACATAACACCCACAGTGAAGTACTAGATTTACTGGCATAATCATTAACAGTAGAGAGACTGATATTAGATAAAAAATGTTCGAGAGGTTTTTACCTCCACCTTGGAGATCTGAGAGAATTCTAGAACACACCACAGGACCAGTCAGTTACAAAACCGAAAAGTTATTAAAGTGATAGATACATGACAAGGACAGACAGCATTCAAATACGACTTCAGATATGGGCAACAGAAGGAGTCTTTTGCAAATGAAATCTATCTCAAAGGCTTTGTTAAGTGTTCATCTGTCTGCTTTCACTCCTGCCCTGTCCATGGAATGAGTGGCTTTGCCCCGCTGGTGTTCCTACCATGGAGTGCTGCCTTGCTACAGATCCAAAAGCAGTGGGACAACTGACTAGGGAGTGAGACCTCCAACACTGTGTGTCCAAAGCAAGCTTTTCTCTTTAGATGTTGATGAATCTCCCGTATTTGGTATAGTAACAGAAAGCTGACTAACTCAGAAGATAACAATTACACCAGTTTTAAATGGTGGCGTGGTGAGAAGATGGGTTAAAAGTTCTCGCTTTAAAGAAGTGTAGGCCAACAGGAACCGGGTGTAGATCTCTCCTGAGAGACACACCCAGAATACAGCAAATACATAGGCGAATGCCAGCAGCAAACCACTGAACTGGGAACCGGACCCCCATTGAAGGAATCAGAGAAAGAACTGGAAAGCTTGAAGGGACCCCATATGAACAACAATGCCAACCAACCAGAGCTTCCAGGGACTAAGCCACTACCCAAAGACTATACGTGGACTGACCCTGGGCTCCAACCTCATAGGTAGTAATGAATATCCTAGTAAGAGCACCAGTGGAAGGGGAAGCCCTTGGTCCTGCCAAGACTGAACCCCCAGTGAACGTGATTGTTGGGGGGAGGATGGGGAGGGGAACAACCATAGAGAAGGGGAGGGAGAGGGGCTAGGGGGATGTTGGTCTGGAAACCGGGAAGGGGAATAACAATCGAAATGTAAATAAGAAATACTCAAGTTAATAAAGATTTAAAAAAAAAAAAAAGCTCTCGCTTTGTGTGCTTTATGATTTGGGTTCAATCACAGGAAAGCAGCTCACAATGGCTACTCGGTATTGCCTGGTTCGGATCTCCAGTTGTGTTAGACACACTTCAGAGGGCATCTGCTATCATTCCACTGACAAGGAAAGCTGGAACTATGGCATTTCTTCCTTCATATCTTTGCCAGATCGAGCCACTAAATTCATGTGCACACTAATTTTGAGACACACTCAATAAAATAAGTCTTTTAAGAGTGCAAAACGATTTTGGGAGAGGGTTTATACATCCTTCCTCTGAAATGCCTGGAACCAGAAGTATTTTAGGTTCTAGAGTATTTAATAGTGAGATATTTGGGGAATGGGACTCCAGTTTGAACACAAAATTCATTTATGCATCACACAGGTTGTCCGAAGGTAACTTCATACAATATTTTTGGTACACCTACATTCTCCCTATGACCTACTTAGACAATGTCAGTTCTAGAATTTCCCATTTAGAAAGGTTTGGAATTTGATGCAGATCTAACTCAATCAAATTTTTGGACTAGTAACACTCAACTTGTTCTAACAATGATCCTGTGAGTTTGGTAATTTTATTTGTTATTTATTTGTTAGTTCTAATACTTGCATGGTAAATTGTTTAGAAAGCTCTAAAACAATTATGTTAACTTCAAAGGGCTTCATTGGTCCTTTTATGATTTAGCTTTTTCTTTTTCTTCTTGGCATTTCTATCATGGCCAAGATGACCAGTCCAATACAACAGTGAAGAGGAGGAGGAACAGAAGGAATACTGGACACTCTGCTGATTCTGCATGCCCAAGCTCACTGATCCCTAAGGAACAGCAGGTTTGACCAGAGGTGCAAGTGTCAGTTGAATCTACAAGTGTTAGAGAGATGTCAAACTGGACTTAACTATTATACAAAAAGGAACCGTCACAGCTAAAGGGAAGACGCATCCCTCAGGTGATGTCCAGGGACAAGACAACAGGCAGAAAGACCAGAGGAAGATGCTTTCCCCCTCTCCTCACCTTCCATTCCTCCTCTAGTCTCCTTCTGGTAAACAGGACCTATGCTGGAATCGATCGGTAGAGGAGAGATGTGGTTTGCAGATTGCAGGCCCAGCATCACAAAGCTGAACCTAGAGGATGAATTCAGAGCCAAGAGATAATAGATTAATAGTGGTCACTTCAGAAGTTCTCATATTAACTTCGGAGACCTCAGAATGTCCCAGGACAACTCCCAAAGGCCAATAGACCTTCAGCTCTGTCTGGTTTCACTTTCATAGTTTGGGAAAGACCTGAGGGTAACACAGGTTCTCTCAGTCCCACACTGACACACTGGGGACTCAGCTCTGTGGAAACTGCTTTCCGGTTTCACACCTATCTTATGCCATCACAGCCTTTGCTCTTTTCCCCACCACATTCTCTGACTCACTGTCACTTACCTCCACAAAAGTATTTTACTCTTGATCCTGAGAAAACTTCTTTCTTGGCATCGCCAGTGTTAGAGGGTCTGCTTCCATCCAGGGTACCATGAGCATGGCGCCTTCGCCTCTTCCTCCCCCTTACAACTTCTTGCATGAACGTTCACAATCACACAGGCCAGTGTGCACAGGCCTGACAGCTTCAGCATAGAAACCCTGACGTTGTTCACTCCAGGAGGAACCCAGAGTTAGCATCCCACTTTCACTTTGGCTGATTCTGAAGCTCTTTTATTTTTTGTGTCTGGATTGATGGCCACTGTTCTTTTGCTTTTAATTCTGAGAATCAATAACTCCATTTATAGCCCTTCATTTTCAGTGTGCTTTTTCATGTCTTGCTGTATGTGACAGTCAAATTCCTATTTGAAAAGTAGGACAGAGGGTATTGTGTGTGTGTGTGTGTGTGTGTGTGTGTGTGTGTGTGTGTGTGTGTGTGTGTAAGAGGAAACTTGTCCTAGTTTCCGAATAGAGAGGAAAACATGTCCAAAGGAAATACAGGCACAGGTTGGTGACCCTGCCTCTGTCCGTGTGTCTTCTGTCTGAGCTCACCTTCAATGTTTTGAAATACATCCCAAACACCCCCAGCCTCTTTTCCTTCCTCTGCCTGAAAGCCACTGGGAACTATTTGTGCTTTTAGACATGGTCAGGTTTCTGGGAGGGCAGTGTGAGGTGTGTATGTCTTTGTGGGACATTTCTGAACAATTTTAGATCCAGACGAGGACATGGTCACAATTGAGTTAGAATAGAATTTGTGTTGACTTTATTCAAGAAACTTTAATCTCTTAGAAGCTAGTTCTTGAGGTATTTTTCTTTTCCTTTCTTGTTTTTCTTGTTTTTGCAATTTTTTTTTGTGCTATGGACTGAGTACTTGTGTCCCTCCAGAATCAATATGTTGAAGTGGGCCCTTGAGAGATGGTGCATGTTATGAAGCCTGCACCCCCATGGGCTGCACAGTGCCCTTATGAAGGAGGTTTGAAGGAGACTGTTGCCCTCCCACTGTGTGAGTGCTCCCCTAGAAGCATCATGTCAGACACAGAGAGCAAGCCCTTCCACACATTGACTCAGCTGCCCCTTCATCCTGGTCCTCTCAGCCGGTCAGCAACACATTTCTAGTTTTCACGAAGCAATCATACTGTACTGTGTTTTGGAAGCCCACATGGGTCAGGACACGTGGTGATCTTTAGGACGGCTAGCCTTTCATTTTGATGCATCGTGAGAGAGACAAACACCAAGTAGTCTGCGCTTACTTCACAGTGTGAGCCTTGCTCTGCCTCGGAGCCATGAGAATGTCTGAAGATCTCCTAGGTGCCACATCTGTGCTGCAAGAACTTGTAGCTTCCAGATCATTCTCTGAGGAGTAAAGTCATCAACATGCTGGGTCATCATAACTCCAGTCTTGAACTAGAGTTGGCCTCAACACCAGTACCCCTTAGCTGAACTCAGCAAATTCTTCTATTAGCACTGTTTGTTTGTTTGTGTCTGTTGTTGAGAGGAGGTCTCTGACTCCACATCCCTCAGACTCACTGTGTTGTCGAGGTCACCCTTGAACTGCTGATTCTTCTGCTGCCATATCTCAAGTACCAGGATTGTGGCATATGCTGCTATGCCTGGCTTATATGTGCACATGCATGTAAAAGCTAGAGGTCCATCTACATATAATCCACCTTGTTTTAGAGGCAGAGTCTCTCACCCAACCTGGAGTTCACTGATTAGGCTAGACTGGATGGCCAGAGAGTAGGGATCCACCTTAGGTGTGCCCCTATGCCAGGCAGTTTTGCATGGGTGTTGGGGATTTGACTCAAGCCCTTAGACTTGCATGCTTTACCAACCAAACCATCTCTTCAGCCCCTATCCCAACCGATTTGTATTACAAAATTTTTGCAGACAACTTTTCTTAAGCGTAGCAACTCCATTCATCCTGTCCCCTTGAGTGCAATGAGGTGATACATGTTCCCTGCTGCTGGCCTCTTCCTACTTCACTGTTTGTGTGAATTTTGCATGGCTACTTGGCTAGTGGGCCAGAGACTTGGTCATGCAGAATTCTGCACGTTTCTGTGATGAAGTCTTTGGGTGAGACCATCATGAAAGTCAGGAGTTTCAGGAGAATCAAATCTCTGTCTGTAACCACATTGAGAGCCTTCAGGTGAACTGATCTCCCTAACAGAGATGGGATTTGGCAGCAAGCTGACTTTAGACCAGAGCTGAGCTCCTCTCTGGAGAACTTTAGCTCAATCCTTTCAGCTATAGGTTAAGTATCATTGTCATACTGTTCAAAAGGTGAAAACAGAGCTCAGGAGGGATTAAATATATAGTTGGTTTGTGATAGGACCAGGGCTTGAAGTACACTGTATCCAGTCAGTGTTTTGACCACTGTGCTACCCGACCATTTGTCGCACAAAACCAGATTAACCCCCATAAACATAAGGTATGTGTGAAGATCCAGTGTCTTTGTACATTCCAGAGCAGGCTTCACGTTTCATGTTACAAACCCTTGACACTTGGCATGAAGTCATGTGGTATTGGTATTGGAGGTCCCTCTGTCTAACAGATGAGCTATTGGCAGTATGTCGTAGGTGCCATGTGGTTTGCCTTCCATCAGAAGATGTGCTTACAGCTTGGACTCTGTGCAGGAGGAAACTATCCCAAAGATCCCATGCCCCAGCTCTGAATCAGTACTTACAATCCAACTGAAGAGAAAACTCCAGATTCTAAGACTTAAGCCATAAGGAAGAACCTGCAGACAAGAACATCTGCTGTTCCCTCAACAACCATCCAAAGACCTGAGCAGTCTCCTCTCTGTACCTTGGGAAGCATTTTGTTTGTGGTCGTAATTTAGTTGAGATGCTATTTTATATTTTTTCAAGTATTTTAATAGAAGATGCTTTTCTTTTTCTTTTTTCTTTCTTTCCTTTTCCTTTCTTTTCTGGTTTGAATTTCAGTGGAAATTTCAGGGCAAAGAGAAAAGAAGTTGTTATTGAGATACGTCTGGAATTTGCATACTCTGTGTTACTGGGCACCTAAAGAAAAGAATGAAAAATGAATTGTCCCGATCAACCTAATTGTTTTCTTTGATTCTATTCATAAAACCAGAACTTTACTTGCACTGGGAATACTAAGAAACACCTGCTGCACACTGCAACACCAGCCCCAAACCTAAACTTTAACCTTCCCCTCCCCTATGTCAACCTGCTGCTCTGCACAAGTGTCCTGAGCACAGGAGGTAGATGGCGTGAGACCACACCTTCCGTCAGCCAGGAAAGGCACAGGCCACAAGAGGGATGCTGGAGATGTAGCAAGCACAGGATTCCAGCAGAACAATGTTATCCTTCAATTGTCCCACTGACAAACATGAATGAGAAGCTTGGGAAATGGCTCAGATGGTAAAGTGCTTTCCGTGTAAACATGAGAATTTAAGTCAGGATTCCCAGTGCTCAGCATAAATGCCTGGGGTGGTGGTGTGCACTTGTAACCCCAGTACTTTGAAGGCAGAGAAAGGAAGATCCCCATAGCATACTGGCCGGTCTGGCAAAATCAGAAGAGTCCCAGGTTCAATGAGAAAGACTATGTCTTAAAAACTAAGGTATAGAGTAATTGAAGAAAACACTCAGTGTTGAGCTCTGACCTCCACATGCACACACACACACACACACACACACACACACACACACACACATACACACACACACATTCTCACACATACACACACACATACACACACACACACACACACACACACACACACACACACACACACGGTCAAATTGTATCATTGGCTCAATGGAGATCGTGATTTCATGGCTTCATAAGCTATGCTGTGTCTTGTGGCTTTCTGTTCTGGTTCTATGAACATTAGGAGGTCCAAGGGAATGTATTGATTTAACAAAGTCCTCAGAACCATCTCTGGCAACCTGGTTTAAAATTGGTTTTGATGAAGGCACATGTAAGAGAGTGACAGATGTTTCCTGCTGGGGAAGCCAACAGCATGCCATGAGAGCCGGTAGTAAGTCTGGACAGAATCTGACATCTCTCTGATGATCCAGAAGAGAGAGCCAGTGGCTCATTAATGGAGTCCACGGAGGAGATACAATGATTGGTGGAATACTGAGAAGCAAAAGCATTAGTAATAATAGTAAGACTAGACTCACTTATGGAAATGCCCTTCCATCCTTGGAAAGGAAAATAACCATCTGAAAGTCATTTAATGGGAGTGATCAGTCCAGAAAGCACCACGGATACCAGCCAATGCCTGGAGGTAATGTCAGGAGGAAAACCAGGCGGAGACTGGAAGCTGAGCCAGCACAATTACCATTTCTTTCTGGAAAGATCTGGTAATATCTGGCCAGGGTTTATGGTTTCCCTTAGCCCTTGACACACACAGCCAGAAAACTGTTGTACTCTGCCTGGTGGTTAGCCTGGTCTCACACTTACTTCTTGCTGGCTGAGAAAGATGCCCCTTATTGGGTTTCCCCTCATTGCATCAAATCAGCCAAGCAAGGGGATGCTGTTTAACACTTTGTCCCCTAGAGGTTAATAACAAAGCCAAGGCTAAAGGTGCGGGTCCATCTTCCATGTAGAATGTTGGAGAACATTCCAGTTTGAATTGGGAAATGGTTGCATCTTTGGCCTCTCCCCACATCCTGACCCAGGTGGGCTGTCTTCAGTTTTGTGCCCAAGGTGACACCACTCACCACTGCAGGGTTTAGCTACTGGGCTTGCTGGAGTTTTGGTATCTACAGCATTTTGAGTGTTTCCCATGGTATATGGGCCTCCCTTCCAATGTCTGTTTACCTCCTGAGGCATTGGGAATGACTAAAGAATGTAAACTATCTAAGGGCCAGCTAGCATAGACCCGTGATTTCAGAAGGCCAAGGTCAAACATCTGTTTCTTCAGATTTCTGAGAGCCTTATTGTTCCCCGAAAGTACCAACAAACTTCTTCTCTCCTCCCTTCTTCCCCATACTCTGTTGTTGTCTTTCCTCTTGCTGTTTTGAGATGAGGACTCATGTCGCTCCAACTGGCTTCCAACTCATTATGTAGCTAAAGCTGATATTGAACTCCTAATCCACCATACCCACCTCTTTCCTTCCTAGTCTTGGTAGTGAGCTTTACTGAGCCTTGTCGCTCTTCTGAGAGAAGGACAGCAACCTTACCCTATGGTGACAGTCGTACCTGCAGGCAGGAAGTCGCAGTCAGCTTCTCATCATAGCATGGCATCATGTAAATTAGCATGACGTTAAAATTTTCAACTCAGAAAAAGTCCAATGTCTTCCTGTGAGAGTCAGGAGTCTACTCAGCAATGCTATCCAACTGTATTGTCTTGGGCCATTACTAAAGTTGAATTTATATTGATTCAACATTTGGAAGAGTTGTGGATAGCAGGGTGAACTTGCAAGAGAATTATTGCACAATTACTAGATTAACCAAGGGGAAATGACAAGGGTGGGCAGGAGTGATGGTTCTGGGCACGTAAAGTCAGGCAGTGTCCAGCACACCATGGATGGGATGAGCTCTGCAGACTGGGGCTCCCTGATGGTTGTTCCACACCAGCTTGGAAAGCCAAGATGCTGCTGGAGGCCCCCACATCCTCTTTCTCTCAAGCTCTGTGAGGACACTTTTTCCAGGATACACCCCTCTCCTTCTCTGTGATGTGGATATGCCAAGTTTTAGGAATAGCCTTTTGAGAGTGGGCTGTGCCCAGAATGGATTATAGTGTCTGGCCTGAACTCGGAAACACCAAGAAGGTTCTGTGGGTTCTCAGGCCCTGCTGGAGGCAGATCTGTCCCTTGTCAGATGTCAGCTGGATGCCTGCCCAGCATTTCAACAGCAAACAGCTGATAGTTCTGAGTCCTGCAGCCTCTGCCTCTGCCTTTCCCAATGTGAGGACTCCACCTGCTCCATGGTCCCTTGAAGCCATTGCAGTGGCAGCTGCAATGATTACATTTCATGTCACCCTCAATTAACCTGACAGGATACAGTCCTCCCAGCCCTTCCTAAGAGGAAGAGGCTTAAGGTGAAAGAGGAAAAAAACTTTTATGTTCCTGGCTCTCCCGCAGGTAAATCTCTCAGAAAATTGCACTTTTATTGTTTCCAGACCCTTAGCTCACATTGCAGCAGCCTAGGCCTGGAAGGTCCTGTCAGCTCATCTCTCAACTCTCACAGGGTGGGAACCCTATGAGACTAGGGCCACTTGGCAAAGAGGAGATGCTAATGACAGAGTCCCAGCAAACACCAGTCCTTCTGCCTGGAGGGTGCCTCAGGTTTCAACTTTCAGATAAAAATAGCACAGAGCTTGATTACAAAAGAAATAAACAGAGAGCTTCGAGAAAGAGAGAGAGAGAGGGAGAGAGAGAGAGAGAGAGAGAGAGAGAGAGAGAGAGAGAGAGGGAGAGAGAGAGAGAGAGCACAGGATGGTGTCAAAGCCAGTTGCCTGTGGAATTTTCCAAGGGAAAATGAAAATGTAGTTGCTGTCAAGCTCTTTCAGGGAATCCATCTCCCCTCCCCATCTGAAGCCCGACTACACACAACCCAGAAGCACTGTGGTCAGTACTAAAGTGATGCCTGTTAGCTATTTCTCCATATGCAAGTGGGGCTTATGACATAGCTACTCACGCCATCTATAGAACATATGAATAGCATTTATTACACAGAAAGCAATATGGACAATTTGACAGAGCATTGGGAAAGAAGCCTAGCTAGGTATTCAATCTGTTTTCAATGCTAGAATACGCCTAGCAACTTTTTATTAAGTTTAATGGACTATAGGCTATTATTTCACTGAATTATATCAATCACTGAAGGTTTAAGATAGAGGGTTGACAAATTAGCAAAAATGTATCTGGTATGGTGGTACATACACACCTTTAGTTCCAGGGCTCAGGAGGCAGAGGAAGATAGATCTCCTAAGTTAGAAGCCAGCCTGGTATACATAGTTCCAAGCTAATGGGAGATACATAGTGAGATACAAGCTAATGGGAGATACATAGTGAGATACAAGCTAATGGGAGATACATAGTGAGATACAAGCTAATGGGAGATATATAGTGAGATACAAGCTAATGGGAGATACATAGTGAGATACAAGCTAATGGGAGATACATAGTGAGACCCTGTCTCAAAAGGCAACAAAACAACAAAAGGGACATCCAGTCTGATAATTGGCTTTAGTTATCAATTCGATATTAATGAGTCAGCATGGGTAGCACCATTCCCTAGGCAGGGAGTCCTGAACTATATGGAAGTAGAGAAAGCAAGCAAATAAAACGAGCACAAACACATTCACTGCTCTCTCCTCTTGGTTTGTGGATGTGATAAAACTGAAGTTTCTGCCCTGACTTCCCCACAAGAATGTACTATAACCTGGAGTCGTAAGCAGAAATAAACCCCAATTCTTTCTTACCCAAATTCCTTTGATAAATGTCAGGACCTTTATCTATCATCAAGAGCAACAGAAACGAATCTAAGCTACCTGGTTAATCTTGATTTTCAGATAAACGATAAGTAACATATATTATATGAAGCATAGTTACACCAAAATTTATCTGAAATTTAAATTTAGCTGTCTATTTTATCTGGCAGTTCTACCAAAAGGCTACTTACAAGCTTGGTAAAGTAGGATATAACTGTAATCCTAGCTAATATTCCTTGAGCTCAGGAGTAGGGGCTCAGCCTGGGAAACATGATAATATGCCAAAAAGAAGGAGGAAAAGAAGGAGGGAGGGAGGGAGAGGGAGAGAGAGGGGGGAGGGAAGGGAAGGGAAGGGAGAGGAAGGGAAGGGAAGGGAAGGGAGAGGAAGGGAAGGGAAGGGAAAATACTAAATTATCCAGGAGAAACACGAGGGTGGAAAGATCTATTTCTGACTCACAGTGTCAGAGGTATAAATCCTTGAATGGTTCTTTACACGTCCCAGAACCTCAGGGCAGGGGTAGGATATGTATGGCAGAGAGGGTTCTTCATCGTAAGACCAAGGATCAGAGAGCTAGGAGGGGACTGGGGACTAGTTGTAACCTGCAAAGTCATTTCTCCCATGACCTACTTCCAACTACGCCATACCTCTAAAAGATTCCAGAACCTCCCAAGAGTGCCACCAGCTTAGAACCAAATGGTTCATAGATGAGCCTGTGAGGGACAGTTCACAGCTAAATGGTAATACCAGAAATACTCCAAGTGCACACGTGTCCTCATCAGGCAATATTCTTTCCTTGTTTACAACCAACAGCTCCTGCAGCTGACGTCACTACCTGACTGTCAGCAAAGGGCACATTAAACTCTCTGAGGGAGCAGGGAACTGATTTTGCTGCAGCTGCTCTTCTGAGTGTTGCAGTCCTGAGCTCCGTTGTGTCCTTGTGATAGTGTGCCCATGATGTTTCCTTTCAAGCTATCTCTGCCACAACCAATTTCTTCAGCATTTCGAAGCAGAAATAGGAACACAGGATGAACTGTATGAACAACCAGGATTTACACAAAGGAGGGGATACTAGATAGAGGCAGAGAAGGTGTGGAGGAGGGAGGCATGAAGGTAGGGTGGTTAGTGTATGCCATGGCATAGGTGTCTTAGCACAGTCACACCTGTAGTCATGGCACAGGTGACCTAGCATAGTCACACCTGTGGTTGGCAGCAATTAGTTAAATATTTCAGAATAGCTGGTAGAGAGGGTTTGAATGTTTCCAACACAATGACATGATGAATGTCTGAGATGAACGGTTTCTGTGACCTGATCAGCCCACTTGTGTGTATGTAGAGAACCCACATGGCAACCCTTGGAGGTGGAAAATTACCAGGTGCCAATTCAAAATAAAACTGTATAAAATTTCTGTGAGAAGGAAAACGAGAATTTTATGGTGATTTTGAAGTTTATGATACTATTTTAACCATCTTTTTGCTTTTAAACAAGCTATCTCTAAGCAAATTATGTTGTATTTAATGCAGGGGTGAGCATCTTAGATGGAATTTTTAAGTGCTTTTCTTACTCAACAGGCTGAGGAAAGAGAATGTCAGGATGTGAATTCAGGGTTAGCCTGGGCTATGTAATGAGTTCCAGTTCTGCTAGGGCTACATAGGAAGGCCACGCCTCAAAACCAGCCTCAAACCATTTTCTGAAGAATGTCATTGTAAGAAATTAATGTTTCTAGCTTTCTGTTAATGAGAAAAGAAAACATATTTTTGACTTGCGAAAACTTCAACTTTTTTTGAGGAGGCATTGCTGTGTTTTCTAAATAAGCAAGATAAAGTGGAACAGATTCTTTAAATGAAAATCGACATTGAGCCACCCAAGTGTGGGTGCAGGGAAATCATAGCAAGAAGAGTGTCATTCAGATCATGGTGGGAAGACTTCAAGCGTCTGGGTACTGGATGAAAGGACTCTGTGGCTTCCAAGGTGGCCTCTGCTCCAAGGTGGCTTATGTGTGGATTGTCAGTCTTGCTACTTGCTCTCTACCTCCAGTCTCTCTGTGTCACTGCATCCTGTCAGATGTTCATGAGCATATGGAGCCTTCCATCTGACAGCCACTGCTAGCCTTTTCCCCTGACCAAGTTAGCTTTCATGACCCATTTGAAATGACCCAAAGGGGACAGCTGTTAGATTCTATACATTGTCTGTTGGTGTTGTATTGGAAACTCAAAGGACTATACATTCAGGCACACTATACTGAGGGAAAACATCTCAGCGAGTAAAGTTCCTTCAGCCACGGCCTCCAAAATACTTTTCAGCTCAGATCCAATTTTGAGTACAGGACCGCACACATTGTGTCTTCTTGTCACTGTTTGGATCAAGAGCCGACATCCTTTTATTCAAGTTGCTCGGTAATCTTGTTTCACAGTGAATTTTCATGTTCCTTCACCCACTGGGAGCATGAATACATCCAAGGTGTGTTGGGTCGCAATGGCAATACACAATTCCATTTGTATTTCTGGGATCCATTTGAGATTCAGTACTTTGGAGACATCCTATGAATTTTTTTCCCTTTTCACTGGCTAGTGTTGCCTCCAAAAAGGTTTGTCATTTCTTAAAACCACCTTCTAAAATTGGCTCAAGAGTGCTGGTTGCTATAGAGGATATTCTGTGGTAAAGGGTGTAGACTGGAGCTCTTGACGAACATTGATGGAATATAATGAAGCTCTAAGATTTACAATAAAATTAGCACCCAGAGACCTTTTTCTTCTGGTTAAACTTCATCCAAAATAGTGTCCTTGTAGCAATGGCTTACAATGGGGAGAACTGCCTGGGTCATTCATCTCTAAGTGTTTTGCATTGTGAGGCAAACAGTCCTTGTGATAAAAACTTGCAAAATTAAATTTCAGTTGAGTACAAATGTACCTTTATTTATAAAGTATTAGTCATACCACAAATGTACCTTTATTTATAAAGTATTAGTCATACCTGTGGCCTAGCAAACATTGTATTTTTATAGGTAAAAATTGGCGAGATGTCTTCGATTTTCCACTCGTCAAGTGGTTGTTTTTTAGGTTAGACTTGATGACATGTAAGATATATATTTTTAATACATGCTTCCATCCATGTGTCTATGTGCATGTGTGTGTGGAAGCCTAAGGTTAATCTTGGGTGGGTATGTCTGTCATTGGCCTGTAACTCACCTACCAGGTTATGCTGGCTGACCAGTGAGTGCTGGGATTCCCTCCTAAGCACTGTAATTACAAGTGTGCACTACCCTACTCTCCTTTTTATATAAGTGGTAGAGAATCAAACTCACTGTAATTACAAGTGTGCTCTACCCTACTCTCCTTTTTATACAGGTGGTAGAGAATCAAACTCACGCGCCCATGTGTGAGGGGCAACCACTTCACTGCCTGATACAGCTCCCCAGCTCAAGTGTGCCCATTTTAACAGCACAGTTCCTAGAAGGTATGCATACACATGCAGGTACCCCAGTAAAGACACAAATGCAATCTCCTGACAAACTTTAACTCTATTTCTTTTTTTTTAATTTTCTTTTTAAATCTATTTCTAATCAGCCTTTGGGCAACTAGCCACCATAGACCAACTGTGTTTTTCCTAAAATTCATGTAACTTGTGCAATGAAGTGCCTAACTTTGGTGTCTGGTTTTCCACTCAGAAAGACCTGTTTCTCTATGCACAACGTGGCAGACAGCAGATAGATATTTGCTGATTATAAAACCACTTTGGATATTTGCATTTAGATCTGTTTGTGATAGTTTCATTTTACATGGGCGAGTTCTGAGGACTGGAGTCTTGAACCATAACTTATTTACTAAAAAGCTGTCATTTCTCTATATGTTCATTTCTACACGGTTTTGTTCCCGTTGGCATACATATTTTAACTTTGTAGATAAATATTTGAGAACCTCTTTAGGGTAAGTCTTGAATTTGAGCATCAGAACTCTTGTAACTTTTTTTTTTTTTGTAGTCTTTATAGACTTTAGAATTGGGCTCAAGAGACGCTTGGCAGTTAGTGGTGTATACTGCCTTTGTAGAGGACATTAGTTTGGTTCCCAGCACCTACGTTGAGCTGTTCACAGTCGCCTGTAACTCCAGCTCCAGGGGAGCCAACGGCCCCTCTGGCTTATGTGAGCATCTGAATCCACCTGCACAAGCCCACCACCGATGCAAATAAATAAATTATTAGAACATACTTCATCGATCTTAATGTATTTTATTTACAACAGTTACGATAGTGCGCATGTTGTTGGTCTGTTTCTTCTTAATAAAATGCCTTTAATTGGGGTAATAGTATACTTCTGGACTTTATAGAGATGTGTTGAAAACTGTATCTTCCTCTTCAATTTCATGAAAGAATTTTGCTGTCGTTATTGTGACACAAATATTTGATGGCATTCACTATGGGACTTTGCTGTGACTAGAGTAGGAATGTTTTAATTATTTCACTACCTTAAACTATTTAATTTATTTCAGTCTATTTCATTGATTTTTTTTTTAAACTCTCACCTTCGTTTCTTTCCATCTCCCTATTTAGGGCTTAATCTACTTGTGGATCTGGTGGGAAGATGATAGAAACCTTGTGAGTCTTCCCTGTAGGTGACTTCTTAAGGCAAGGGTCAATGCAGGCCATACTGGTTCTGAGTGAACTGGAAGGGCTGTGGGAGCTGCAAGGCCCCCTAGGATTAGAACTGGATGGTGGATGGATCATATCCCCTCAGAGGGCCACTCCTCCCTATGCTTTGCCTCTCAGAAATGTTGGCTACAAAAGCAGTCTTACACCAGACCCATGCTCCTACTGCACCCGCCGGATAATTTCATCATCTCAACGTAAAAACCTGAAGACAGCACAGGTCTTACTGCTTCTTCTGTCAAATGACAATGACTGGTGACAGAAATTGAATCTCTGCTGAGTCCAGACTTGGCAAGTACAGTTCACAAGAAACAAGAGGCTGAATGGGTATTAGCATGGTTCAAGCACGTATCTCCAGCTGAGGTCCCAAGAATATCTCTAGCAGAGTCTGCCTGGGCTGCACTTTGGAGATTGGGACACCACCTCCTTTGGCTTACTGGTGACCAACACACCCTGAAGTGTTAGCAATGGCATGGCCTGCCTTGGTCCGCCTGTGGAAGTTCAAGATTTTCTGACTCTCTACCGCTACTTGTTTAGTTGTATAATAAATATCTCCTACAACTTTAGCCAAATTAAGAAAAATGTTTCTGACACCTTTACCAATTTTATCATCTCCACTATAGGACAGTGTGCATAAAACTAGATATAGCTTTGGAGTATTGTTCAGTTCATATTTTGTCATTCCTGGACATACACTAGGGAAGTGCGGTTCACAGAGAATGTAGTGACTTGGAACGTGAAAGTTCCCACTCTTAACTCATAGTTATGAATCTGCATTCTATGTAATCACTAAGTAAAGGTGTGGATTCCACATGAAACAGCGCCCCGTGGGGTCTGGTGGTAGCTGGAAGACGAAGGTCTCACCTATGCCAATTTCCCATCCCCTCTCACCTGCAGAGGAACGAGTTTTTGGCGATGTGGGAAACTTCATGAGGAAAACAAGCATGGAAAGGCTAGTTCTAATATCTGCTCCCACTCATGTTGTATCTCTAGCACTGAAGGACAGCACTGTAATTACTGTTAAAGTAGTTTGTTGTTTTGCATGGGACTCAAGCTTTACATGAATGGAGGAATTGAGTTAACCAATGACAGGGGTGTCTGTGGGCTGTTAGAGCTGCCTATAATTTGAATCTAGGAAGATGACTGAAGTAGAATAGTTTATTATTAACATCCTGTAACTCATGAGAGGGAAAGGAGGCAGAGAGAGAGAGAGAGAGAGAGAGAGAGAGAGAGAGAGAGAGTTAGTTTCTCCATAGTGACTGATGGTAATTCTTACAAGTTTAAAAGAATAAAAGTAAAAATCATGTATTTTTCATTTGCAAGGCTGTTAACTCTCTTTCCCTTATTCAAAACTTATCTCAGAATATTTGCATATAAGGGAAGGAAGCTTCTTCCAAGTCTAGCCCTGGCTTAGAAACCAGATCTTCTGTTTCTAGCTTCAGTTCATGTGCAAGTAGAGAACACTGGAAACAACAGTCTGTGGGTTTATCCAGATGGTTGTCCTAAGAGACTGAAAAGGTGATTTTCAAAAAAAAAGATCTATGTATTTTCTTGACCTTTGCTTGTCAACTGGACTCATGCCAAGGGCTGGACACACAAGCTACCCCTAGTAAATGGTCTGTCCTGCTGTATGTTTTCCAGTGTTCTATTCTACTTAATGAATCAGAGACAGATCTTTTCCCATGGGGCCACGCTTTGGCATCTGAACTGTGGTTAACTATAACTATGGTTGGGTTGGCTGAGGTCAGAGAGGATGCCTTGCTAAGTTCTCAGTTGTTACTGGTCTAAATTCCCAGGAAATGCTTGTCTTTTCTCTCAGGGCAAGAGTAAATTCTCTTGTTTAAAAGCTTCCTCTTCCTTTCTTGGGTGACGTCCATGTTCTTAGGGGAGGGACACCAGACTAGGAATGTGTCAGGATAGGAGATCCAAGGAGGAAGGTCTTGGCAAAAATTGAAAGAGGAGAAACTGGCATCTAGAAGGAAGGACATGCTCAAAGGGAGAGTTGGGTCAGCAGATAGCGGATGACATAGATTTAGTGAATCAAAAGGTCATGAGTTTTTCTACATTTTCTAGTAGCTTTGGGAAAAAAATGTTCTTTCATGAAGCTACTTGGATATCAGAATTTGGGTTAGAAATGTCTTCTTACTAATTAAAAAGAGGGACAGGATATTCAATAGCAGACATTAGGGTGCTTCTTCACTCCAAGTTATTTCCAAAACGAGCACTGTCAGTTACTGAGCATTCAGCCGAGCGGCCACGTGCATTCTAAATTATATTGGGTGAAACTGTATCATTTTATAATATATATATATATATATATGAATTCAGATTTTTAATGAGAATACATATCAGATAGAGATATCTGACAAGAAATGCATTGATGCCATCTGAGACAGCCTGTGAGAGCTTACCACCATCTGATACAAGTAGTGATGTAAAGCTATGGGCTAAGCCCTCCAAGTAGAATCCAGCCATTCCTGACAATATTGGTCTTTAGTCTATGAATATTTTGGAAATCTATCAGAGAGAAAAGGAAAGAAATAGGATCTACAACATTTCTATATAGTCACCAAAGCAGAATGTATCTGTTGGGAGATATTGGCCTGACAAGGTCTTAAATTTTCAGTAACCAGGGCCTAGGTTCTAGAATTGGCTGTTCACATCAATGCAGAGTAACCAGCCTAACTAGGTAAGTCTAACCTGTGGCCTACAGGCTGCATACATCTCAGGATACTGATGATGCCTTTGTAGATAACAGTGTCATGTTGCAGCATCAAAAGGTCGGCCACCCCAAACCAAAGGGTTTTGTTAAAAATCCCTTTGGCTCACCTGTGATGTCATGGGTAGCTAGACTCTACTGGTCAGACCAGAGATGCTGAGCCTGTGACCTACACATTCAGGTAAGCTGGGTCTGAACATTGGACTAGAAGCGCTGAGCCTGTGACATTCTACTTTACAAAGCATTGCACATGGCTTTTATTTATATATAATTTTGGTTAAAAAGTAAGCTTTCATTCACACCTTGCAGGAACTACCCCAGTTCACTCTCAGATTAGTGCCTTCTTCAGATGACACACGGTTGTGGGCTTGATTTAATGATTGTATTATGTTAATTGGGTTCCCAAAATTGCATGAGAATCCCACATGTAAGACTCTGAGGGTCCTTGCCCCTCAGTTGGTTCTAAATAAAGTTGCCTGAAGCCAATGGTTGGGAAGGAGACAGAGGAGGGGCTTTAGGATTTGTGGCCAAGGGGACTGGAGAAGAAGCAGAATGGTCATGCCAAAAGGGGAATGGGATCCATACTTGAGAGCTGCAGCAAGAGAGGCCATACCAATTATGTAAGAGTCATGGAAGAACGGCCCCACCTTCCTCCCACCCCCCACTGGGTCTGGGGTAGCAATGATGGAATATATATTTCAGTAAGTAGTAATTCAGGAGTATCAGAGGGGAGGCATTAGCAACACGGAAGTTTGGCTCAGCCATTGAGTTGGTTAAGGCATATTAAATATAAGGTTGTGTGTGTGTGTGTGTGTGTGTGTGTGTGTGTGTCTGTCTGTCTGTCTGTCTGTCTGTCTGTCTGTCTTTCATCTGGGAATCGAGAGCATTGGGGTGGATAGTGAGGAACTTGGACCGCTGCTGCCGGGTAGGTTAGAGTGGATTAATTGAATACAGCAACAACACACTTACCAAGTCCATCCAGGCAGGAAAGGCAAAAGTCTGAAATCAGCCCCAGATGTTTGATTAGCTTCACCTCTGTCTTCCAGATAGCTGGAGTTAAGATGGGTTTCGAGAAGCTGGTGCCTGTCAGTGTGCACTTCAGACAGATTGTTGAATGGACTGAAATACTTTGGTCAAGTGCTGCCCAAAGTGAACATCCTTCTCTAACTCCCTAACGATAAAGTTAATGCCGACTCCAGTTGAGAACTTGTAGAAACCAGTTCAAGAACTAAGACTAAATTCTTTCCTAACTGGCCAGTGTTGAGTCCATACCATGAGCCCTCAGTGTGGGATTTACCTGTAGATTTTTGTAGCATGCATCCTGGGGAGTGGGTTTTTTTTTTTTTTCACTTTCACTCAGAAAGCTAGAGGATGCTATAAATGTAATACTTTCTACTTTTTTAGGCTTTGAAGAGAAGCATAATATATTTTAATAGGATAAAATGGTGACTTTCCCCTCCTGCCTCCAGGAGTTGCTACATAGCTTGCAGAAACCCTGCCTTCTATACATTTGGGAATAGATTCAAACATTAAATTCATACTGTCAATTAACAATTATCTGGCTTGCTAGCCTGTGCAGACAATTGGTTCAGCTGTGGGGCATATGGAAGTAATACTGGTGGTTTAAGCTCATAGAAAATTGTTTACCACAGCTAGGGAGTATAAACGCAGAAAGGTGCCTGCAAACCCAGCAGTCTGACTATAAATCGGTTGTGTTGGTTAAACGTTAACATTGGCATGTTCTACCAAGTTCATTCATAGAAAATTCACTACTCCCTTGCGTTCATTAATTGAAAAAAAAAAGATACAGATCTCACCTTTAAAATAACTTCACTGTTTTACTAGGGGGTTCATATAAAAGAAATGCTAAGAAAAATGGGGTGCTTGTTGGTGTTAACTATCTCTTTTGGCTCCGCTGTCTCTCATTCTTTTTCTTTTAAAAAAATGTATACTTGAGAAACGATTACATCTGTATAATGTAAATGAAATTCGGCTGTATAGCCCAACTACTAAATCATAATTTGTTCTCTCCTCAGATAATGTCAATGATTGTCAGAACAAAGAAAAATCATAATAAATTAAAAAGTATTTATTTTGGGATTCTAGAATGGAAAACACTTCAGTCCACAAAGAGGGGCTGAGGAGGAGAGATGGTTTTCTGCAGAAACAGAACAACAATAGCAGACTGGCATCAAGAGACATCTTTCCTCGCGTGCTGGAGAGGTAAGGCAGAATCACAGAAAACTGGCTGAGTTTTGAACATTTGGGTTACCTTTTCCAGAGGATTCAGAGGAGGGAGCATCATTCCCGGGAAGGTAGAAACCGCCTTAAGGGGGAATTTAGTTTTTTCTCTTAGCTGTTTTCTTGAAAGGTTGTGTGACACCTGAGGTTTCGTGACTGGAGCTTTAGCACCGTTTTGACTTTTGTCTGGTCACTAGGAGTTCTCAGACAGGACTGTGAGCGGATCCCCCATTCTGTCCTCGATTCCCAGCATGATGTAAGGTGTTGTGCTCTACCGCATGCGCCTTTAATGATGAGTCACCACAGTGCCGAAGCGAGGGTGGCCTGTCAGCATCTGACATAGCTGGGGATCAAGATGAACCCCTTACTTTATAAGCGATCGTTATAGACAGTTTTTACAGTAATCCAACGATGGTTTAAGCTTACCACAAGGTGCAAGGTAAACTACCAGGGCCAGTTCCTTCCCTCGGAGTAACATCCTGGACTAACGGTACTTAGTCTCCCACTCATTCCAGATACAACAGAGACCCCATACGCAGGGCTTGAGCCTCACTCTCTCCTGGCCTTTCTATAGTGTTAACCCGAAATTACGAGGCAAGTTTCACCATAGCTGTTTAGTTTGGTTTTCTACTATCTTCAGAGGAAGAGCTGATCTGAATTATCTAGCTCTTTTGTGAGACAGCAGGTCTCTCTTGACCTAATGCAGAAGTGAAAAAAAGGAGAGTCAGCTGTGAACTTAAAATTGCAAAGGAAAGTAAATAAATAAAAGGCTCCAGGAGTGGTCAAAAGTACTTGCAGCTCTTGCGGAGGACCTGGGTTCAGTTCCCGGCCACCTAGAAGATGGTTCACAAGCATCCTTAATTCCAGTTCCCAGGATCCGACGCCCCCTTCTGGTTTTTATGGGCACTGCATGCAATTGGCTTACACGCATACTGGCAAACACACATAAAATAAAAGCTATTTTAAAGCTTCAAGTTTTTCTTAAAATTCCTCGGAAAAGCTGTTACTGGGTAATGAGAGATTTCCTCCTAGTTTATGCTGAGTATTTTCACCATGTACTCAGCTTTACTTGGATTTTAAAATCTAGGCTGGTTGAAAAAAATGGATCAAATGTTAGTGATAAAATGATCAAATGAGATACAAAAATACACTGCTTTTATAGCTGAGGGTATAGGAAAACATACCTCAGAAGTGATCGTTTGAAATTTAGGCCATGACGGTAAAGGCTAATTAATGTGTTAGAAAGGAAAATATTCCCTCAATCCCCAACCCTCAACGCCTTTGAAGAGGAAGTGATGCCACATGGATCTTAGCATCAAAAAGCAGAGAAGCCAAGGGACTCTTGGGGGAAGAACACATTCCCTGGCCCTGGGAGCTGAGGTAGGTGGGCAGTCATGCTGTCATTCAAAATGTCCAGGATTGGGAAGCAGACTCCTTAGGGTTGTTTAGTAGTAGACCCTCCATTTTACAATAACGGGGAGATGGGGAGAGGGAAAACAGGAGAGAGAGAGAGAGCAGAGAGAGGGGGCCAGTTAGAAGAACAAGGCTGTGCTGCCAACAGGATTATAATCGTACATCAAAGCCTGCCTCCCTGAGCACCTCTATGAGTGCCAGGCAGCCCTCAAAGCTCCTAGCTTTGCTCAAACCCACCCCCACCCCTGCCGGTGCACAAGCCCCAGCTTCTCTTACAGCTCAAAGTGCTGGAACACAGTCTGGCATTGATCTGGCCAGGAAGCCCTGCTCTCTGTACAGCTTGCCCAGAAACCATTGGAAGCAGACGAGAACGATTAGCTCCCATGCAGGTGTGAGGCTTGGAGTTTTGCTACAATAAGGAACAGAGACAAAATAGAATCCATCTTCAGCCATCAGGAAAAAAAAATTTAATTGTGGGGAAGACAGAAAGAGTCAACTGTAGGAACATTTATTTGTACAGAAATATCTTTGAAATAGTTCTTAATGGTATTTTTATGGAGTTCCCTCACTTTCTGGGTATACTGTTCACAGAAATATCCTAATATGGCAATTTAATTGCACAACTAAAACTTATTACGGAAATTGCCTTTAAAATACCAAATTAGAATCTTCTTAGTCCTGTTTAAAATTTTATCAGGAATACTTTCATTTCACTGGCAAAGTTAGCATCTAAAGCCAGACAGAGACAGTGCGGGTGTAAGAGCCCCATCTAAAGTGCAGACTTTAGTTTACATTTGTGGAGGGTGTGGCGATCGGGGCTGAGGTGAAACCTCTGGAATTAGCTGCTGTTTTACCAGCACAGAGAACAAAAGGTTTCTGGCCTGGGTTTACATCACTGACACTCCGGATGCAGCCATTTTGTAGCTGTTATCTGAACCTTGGGCAGAATATTAGCAGGAAAAACACCAAGTAGGTGTTTCCATATGTCCCGTGCATCAGCAGTGAGCGGCTCTATTTGCCATTTATTAGAGTCAGGTGCAATGCTCATTCTTCAAAACCAGTTTTTCAGTTGGCTAAATCCTTCCCCAATTCCCTCAAACAACAGAACCAGGAAATAAAATCACAGAAAAACAGGAAAGAAAAGAACAGAGTCCATGAGACTAACTGCGAGGTGGGACCCTGACAGAACACAATATTCTGCTTCCATCTGGGATGGGTAAAGAGTGAGATCATTTGAAACGACCATAAGAAGAAGTAAAGGGGGGAGACGAACATGTTAAAAATTGAATCTGAAAGACGTTTTTCACTTCTCATAAGCTACAGAGGAACTGAAAGGTCACCAGTATCTCTTCTAATTCATTCGCATGTGGGAGAATTGTCCAAGAAATGAGATGAGCAACACAGCAAGGAAGAATGACCAACAGTTATTTCCCAAGGGAGCCGTCTATCTCCAGATATAGCCTTCATTTCTCAGCAGAGATAAACTCCTGTGATGGGCTCTCTGTCTCCTTTAGTAACAGGACAGAAAGCCAGACACTGACTTATGGCGCGAACCTTATTGGGTCGTTTGTTCCCCAAGCCCATTAACTCTGACTATGCCATGATCGAGCTGGAAAACTCTGTGCATAGGGCTCTCTCTGAGGCAGCCCTGGCCTTGTGGACATACAGTCTGCAACCATGTGGTAATTCTTTTTTTTTTTTAACATTTTTTAAAGATGTATTTATTTATTTTATGTATGGGTACACTGCAGCTGTCTTCAGACACACCAGAAGAGGGCATCAGATCTCGTTACAGATGGCTGTGAGCCACCATGTGGTTGCTGGGAATTGAACTCAGGACCTCTGGAAGAGCAATCAGTGCTCTAACCGCTGAGACATCTCTCCAGCCTGTGTGATAATTCTTAATGTGTGGTAACGTTAGTGTTCCTGGTGCTCAGAGCCCTTCCACTGCTGGTTGAATGCCTACTGTTGAAACCGGTTAAGTCTTGGGTAGACCAGGATGTACTTCCTTGGGTGGCCTATCAGGAGGAGCCTCCAGGCACTTCACGCACAATTCACAGAAGCCAGGATGCTTGGTCAATGACATCATACTATAAAATTCTGCTCTTTTTCTTCACCCAGTAACCACTGTCTCTCCCCGTTCTTCCTACAAACTCCTTCACTGTTAACAGACCAGGGAGGGAGCTATGAGCTCAAACCATTCTGACTCCTGAACTGTGGGGTAAAGCCGCAAGACCCTTCGTGTGGAGAATGTTCACCTAGCATGCACAATCAGGTGTGGTGGCACACGCATGTGATCCCAGCACTTAGGGGGTCGAGGCACGGGGAACAGTCATTCAAGATCACCCTAGCGATATCCTGGCACTGAGGCCAGCCTTAGTTTCACGAGATCTTGTCTCAAAAGAAGAGAACACATCGCCATAGAGTTATTGCTGTCTTTGCATATTTAGCTGTGGTCTTTTGCACAGTTAGATGGTCACAGTAGTAAACTCAGTAATTTCTAAACAAGAGCTCCCTCATGTTAAGCTAACATCAGGCTCCACAAATGATGTTGCTGAAGGTACCAGAGGGCCCTGTTCAAGCAGAGCCAGCCTTGGGACCCTCTGTGAGGAGGGTCATTTCTTAACTAGATCACTTTGTAATTTAATAAAATGTAAAAATGAAGTGGCATTAAATTAATACATTAAAACAAAGCCCAACTTACGGAGCAGGACATAATGCACTTAATATTGATGAGCGCAATAAATATTTTATGCAGAGCGACCAGACTCTCGGCTCCCATGCTCGGGCTCTTTCCTGACAGCCTTTGGAGTTAAGCTGCTTCCCTCCTACAAACTCAGTCACACTCAGCTTCTTGATGTCCACCCCAGCAGCCACACACAGACACTCTAGATGGGAGGGAGTACTTATTTAATTAGTTTTTAGCTTTGTTTAGTTTTGAAATTCTTCCTAGAGACTCTCAGTGGGGAGAGAAAAAGAGGTTTGTGGGTATCTGTTGCTGGTTTTGTACCGTTAAAGCCCTCCTGTGACCATCACACACATATTGCTCTTCCCAGACACACACACACACACACACACACACACACACACACACACACACACACCTTTGTAGTATAGAAAAATATTAGAAGTAGGAAACAAGGTAAGGAGAACTTTGAACATAAGGCTCCTCCTGAAAATGCAGGCCAGTTCAGAGTTTCTAAAGCCATGCTCCATTTGGCTGTTTTCTAGAACTGCTCACAGAATCCACTGAAAGCCCTATACTATTCACAGCCATGAATTATTATAGGAAAGGTCGCTGATGAAGGTCACTCAATAGAGGAAGCATGCTGGGTGACATCAGGAAGAGATGGACATACTTCCTGTGCTCTCCCACAGAGCCAGAACTTGCAGCTCTCTGGGACTGGTGCTAACACCCATACGGAAGCGTTTCTTCCTCTGCCCTCCTGGATTCATCGTCTGAGCACTCAGCAAATTAAATGACAGAAAGACAGCAAGAGAAATAGCAGATTTAATGACTCATGGGAACACTCAAAGAACCATGACACAAGAAGACAGTTAACCTTAGGGCTTATATGCAACTTTATTTTTAAAGTTATTTTTATTATTTTATTTTATATGTATGAGTGTTTTGCCTGCATATATGTCTGCTCAACATATGTGTGCCAGATGCCCATGGAGCCCAGAAGAGGGTGTTTGATCCTCTGGAACTGAAATGACAGACGGTTGTGTGAAGTGGAAATGTCTGGTTTCTTTAAAGACTCAGTTATGTCATGTTGATGCTTTGCTGAAATAGACATGTAAAAGTACACGTCATGAATAGAAAGAGCATAAATATAACCAATAGACAGTGTGACAATGCTCTGGCATTGGTTCACCTTGCACTGGTCGCTTGCCGTGACTTTGTAGTGAGTAACTCGCCAAAGAGCTTTTCCTGGTGGAGGCCCGCGGTTTCTTCTGGCTCAAGCATTGAACTACCAGCAAAGACTCCTCAGGCAGAACGTTCTAGATCCTCCCCAGGGGCCAAGGACAAAGGCCAGACTTGTCTATGGAAAGTTCTTTCTTCACAAATATAATAACCTCCCAATGTTTCCTATCCAGTTCTAAGTTACAAAACTGTGACACCAATCTCAGCCAATCACATTCTATCTCACAGTGGATACAGTCAAGTCAAGGGGACTCACACACTGATTCTGAAATTCTGAAGAATTTTGTAAGCCAGTTACCAAACATGGACATTATCAGAAACTAAATTTAAAAGGTGAAAATGATAAATGAGGATAGAAAAACTGGACATCAAGGAGACATGGAATGGATCGTGCTTCAATAGCCCACCAGCTGAGAGTCAGTAACTTAGTTCAGTTAACAACATTTGCTGTGAAGTGGGCTGGCAAAGAGACAATATTCCTTTTACTCAGAGACCTTTCCAAACAAGAATGTTAAAATAAGAGTGAACCATGCTTAAGGCTTTCACACATATGACCTTGAAGTATGCTCTTAACTCCTTTCAAAGCTACAAATCTGTAATTTTCCGGTGATTTTATGAACAAAACTATGAACTTAATTCATGGTTTAAAAAAAATGTGGCCTAACTTCTCCGTGCACCCCTGTGAGCTATGCCGTCCCCCTTTCAACTGTAATGTTATCTGAGACACCTCAGGAACCATCCTGATGCCATTTGCAGAGAGGAGGGGGGGAAAGGAGGGAGAGGGGAGAGTTTCAGAGGTCCTTTGAACAATGTAACTTCAGAAGTCACATACATGGCCTCTGTTAATCAGGCGTAACCTAAGAATATGTGTGAACATGTATGTGTGTGTGTGTGTGTGTGTGTGTGTGTGTGTGCGCGCGCGCGTGTGTGTGTACATGTGTGTGTGCATGTGTGTGTTAGTGTGTTCGCGAGTGCGCGCACGCGTGTGCGTGTGTGCGTGTGTGTGTGTGTGTGTGTGTGTGTGTGTGTGTGTGTGTGTGCGTGTGTGTGCATTATCCTTTCCTATATGCCTCTTGTTCGGTTAATGCCTACCCTTAAGTCTGTGCTAAAATCTCTTTTAATAAACTCAAGATGTACTTCCTGCTGACCCATCCTGGAATTCTTTTCTGTGTTGAAGAATTCCATTTTGCCCAGTAGATGTCTCGTGTCTGAAAGACCTCTTCAAGCTACAGCTGTGTCTCGGCTTCCCACTCTCCAGGTCACTAACAACCAGTGCTCAAAGCTGGTAATTTTATAGTTGCCTTATTATTCATAAGCTCTCGATCTTATTCACAGATGGTCTTCACCTGTGGAGAACCCTGTAGCGAATTACCATGAGGCTCTGCCTATGTCTCTGTGTTGGGTTGTCAGCTTGGTCACATAGGATGGACTTGAGTGGGCACAATATGTGATCAATACCACAATTAGGAAAACTTTACCACCACCACCACCATCATCATCATCATCATCGACACTGGGATTCTCCTCTCTGCTGATCCACTGGCTACAAAGCTGTTGAGGGGGCTGGAGAGATGGCTCAGCAGCTAAGAGCACTGACTGCTCTTCCAGAGGTCCTGAGTTCAATTCCTAGCAACCACATGGTGGCTCACAACCATCTGTAAATGAGGTCCGATGCCCTCCTCTGGTGTGTCTGAAGACAGCTACAGTGTACTCGTATACACTAACTAAACAAACAATTAAAACAATCCAAAAAGAGCTGTTGAGAATGTTTCAGGCCACGCAACACTGGGCCAGATGTCCCCATCTCATCCCAAAGCAGAAAATGTCTGAAGAGGTCATGAACCCGGTGAGAGTTTTACCTAAAAATTTTACTCTTCATACAACTTTGTTCCGTGTAACTCTGGATTTAGTTTTAAATGTAAATTTATACGATGGCATTTTAGTGCTTCTGACATTTTGTGTAAATTGCAGAGGTGTATGAGAAACTAGAAGAAGCATTTTGATTTGTAAGGGTAATGTAAAAATGTATGTGTGTAACACTTGACTCGTGTGAAAACAGTGTTCTTTTCTGTTGTGCATAATGATTTAAATTCAAGGTTTTAGATATTTATTTTGTATGTGGCAGCAGTTTCAAACCCAGAGACACCAAACGCTCTGGAGAACTCTAGTCTTTTTCTGTGGACGGGGCTCAGGGCATTTATTCCAGTGTTAGGCTCCTTGGCACACTGACTATTTCAAAGGGAAGGAATTTAAATAGCGATTGGTTCAGAAAGGCCTCCTGACTTTGCCTGAAGCTGGTCACAAGGCCACTGCTGTCGAATCTGCTTTAAAGAAGAAACCTTATTTTTGCCTCACACTTTCCCAGGTAGCAGCTTCCAGTCAGGACCATTGCTTTGGGCCAACCACGGTGGCAAGTGTGTGGAGGGACAAAAACCCCTCACCTTATGGAAGAAACAAAAGAGAGGAGAAGGACTAGAGGCCACTCCTCCTCGAGGGAACGGCTCCATTGATTTCACACCTCCCTCTGGACCTGGCCTCCTGAAGGTTCCTCCCACTCCAGATATGGCTACGCACTGGGGAATTGTGCTGAACTGTCACTGACCATGACAGTGAAGCACTGAGCGGTTACAGCCAACATGTGAGAGGTGGCAGGGGTGTTGGCCTTCAAACGTGGAGGCCCCAGAACAAGCTTGACTGGATTAATGTGGGGAGCAGAGGACGCCCTGTGTGTCTGTGAAATCCTGAGTGAGCACGTATGTTTTGACGTGGGCATAGCGGGTCAAAGATCCCAAAGCCTCAGACCCATGGGGATGGCAAAGCCAACCCAAATGTAAATGTTGATAGCGTGAGCAAAAAAACACCCAACATCGAGTTCTCTTCCCAGATATTTATGACCTGAGGGCTGTTCTCCTCCAGAGCCTGCTCCTACTGAGATTATCTAAACCTGCCTCCTTGTTCAGCTTTATAGAATAACCCACTTCTTGTATGGTTGTATGTGATAGCCCTGCCTCCTCGTTCGACTCTGTGTATGGTAAGCTCACTGAACCTCCAGGGTGCTGTGGTTTCTTTATCAGAGAGCTCTCCCCAACTCATCCCAACTTTTCTGTGTGTCCCTGTGCCTCACCGTCAGGTCTCAGAGCGGTGCAGGCCATGGCAGCTCCGTCTTGCCAAGTTTCCCCGGTTACCACAGTCAGCCTCCACTGCCTGTCCTATCATGTCCTCCCATGATCTTCTATTCCCCAGCAAACTGAATGTAAAACCACCAGGCTGGAGCACAAGAGAGGCTCAGTGGTTAAGAGCACTGGCTACTATTCCACAGGACCAGAGTTCAATTCCCAGAACCTCATAGCATCTCACGACCCAGGGGGCTCTGACACCCTTGTCTGGCATTTCTTAGCATTACATGCATGTGATACACTGACATTCATGCCGGCAAAACACATCTATTCAAATAAAATAAAATGAAAAAAAATCTACCGGGCTTAACTGTCTTTGGGTATTCATTTCTGTATGCCTCCTGGGTCTTTCAAAACATATATCAAATCAGTTTATAGCCTTTTCTTGTTAATCTATTATTTGGACCCAGATAAGAGCCAAAAGGACGGGGGTATTTTCCTTTCTTCTAACATGCCACGGTAGTGCACACATGCATGCTTCGACGTGTAGGAACAGAGTGGCAGGGTGTGCTGTCTTAGTGATAGAATGTTAAAGGTAACGTGTGATAGTTCTTCCTGCTTTGTGAAGACGTTGCAGTACAGCCTCAGGGATGGAAAAGGGAAGCCAGTTATCTCCCTTGTAAACTCCCTTGTCTCCTGGGGATGCAGCCTCTGCAGCCACCAGTCTGGGATCCGGGAAGAACACCACCCCAGACATGTGGCACCCCAGACTGCCTCACACTTACCTGACTAGGCATTGGTCACGTCTGGGAGCACAGGTTGCCTGTTGCCCACAGGGTTGAAGAACAGATAATACTTAAATTACTAGAGATCAAAAATTAGTATTTTTAGGTTTTGTTGTCAATCATTTTGCTAAATGCCTGCATTTGTAACATTGCACTTGGTCCCCTGTATCTAACCTACCTGATTGGGGAGTATTGTTAGCATGAAGAAAATCACAGTGGTCTTTGTTCAAGGAAGAACAAATTATTGAACGATACATGTTAAAGCACAGTCAGGATGACTTTATTCAGAATAATGGTGACAGGCATAGAACCATGGCAACGAGATCTTTCTGTGGGGAAGGGATCAGGCTCAACACTGAATGCAGCCAGGAGTCAACTGGGAATTCATATTCAGGAGTTGTGTATGTGCGTGCTGGGGTAGGGTGTCAGGGGAAGGGGTCCTTCTAAACTACCGTGTCAGAGTTAAGAAGGTGCTGAGCTTTGAATGCAAAATGTCCCTCCAAGGTTTGAATCTTGGTGCTATTCCTGCAGACTGTGAAACCTCTAGGAGGTGAAACCATACTGGAGCAAGAGGGCCAGTGGGGACGGGCCTTGACTTCCATAATCCAGACCTACTTGCAGTCTTATCTCTGCTTCTTGTTCCTCTGGGATAAAGCAAGTTCTTGCTATCTTTCACCCCCAAGTCTTTCTTGCCAGGTTTCACTCTGTCTCCCTAGATTGTTATCTAGATTAATCCTTCCTCCCAATAGCTGCGTTTTTCAGCTGTTTTGTCATAGTATCAAGAAAAGTAGTAGGTAGAAGAAGATTCTGGCTACACTGACCTATCAGGATTATCTTGAAGTCAAGGTGGCCAGAAGTTACCGAGTGGATGGTGAATAAAAACCCGATCAGACATTCAGCGTCATCCAATTTAAGAAGTCTCTTTGCCAAAACTGGAGTTTTACAGGGAAACGGACAGCATCTAGAGTCCTGAGGAATGGTTGTGAACCCTCACTAAGGTTTGGCCAAGCAAAGAATCTTAACGGCTAATTTGAAATCTGTTTCATTAAAATATTGACTCACCTGTGATTTATTTCTAGTGTTGTGCTAATACCGTTCAGTCATCCTATTCCCGTCATGTTTACGAATGACCCTGTCTGAGCCTCAAAGGCGCCGTGGAATCGTTTGTTTTAGCTTGCACTGGGTGGACACAGATATCTAAGAAGGCGGTATTCCTGCAATTACCAAGCTCTTAACTGTAATTGGAGACTAAGCAGTGAGATATTAAATCTAATTTCCTTTTGGGCCCTTTATTAGTGGAGATGGTTGTTTTATGCCTTGAGAGAGGAACAAGAAGCACCTGCTCTCGGACACAGGCCTCCTACGGCACGGAGCACGATTGGGTCAGGAAATGATGAGCCTCCGGGAGAATCTTTCTAGAGGCACTCAGTTCACAGTACATGCTCTGAACACAGATGTGTTGGGAACTGGAGATGCCATAAGTTGAAACACATTTAATACGTCCAACCAATGGAGCTTCAAGGTTAGCAACGTGAGCACCACAGTGTCCGTGGTCCAGCATGGATTATGTGCTTCCCAGAGCTGTCACAAAGTCCAAATCCAACCCTCAAGGTGAAATTTCTGTGCAGTGGATGGCTCTCACACCAAACCAGAAAGCTCTGGGCTTTCTGTGACTTAGAGACTGTCTTGATTCTGAATGAACTCCAAATCCATCATTTGAAGTGGTGATAGTGAAAATGTCACCGAACACCAGAGGCAGCCAGCGCCTAGATGCCACATGCTGAACATGGATGCTAAGCTTCCTGAAATACCTCTCCCTCTCTCTGGAGTCTCAGCTCTGGTCCCCTCCATTAAGATCACTGTCAATGGCAACTCTGATTCTGCTTCACCTAAAACCCCAAACTGCTGTGATGAAGGGAGGTGAGCCTCTTGTGAAAGAATGCTGAGAAGATGTGAGCTGCCACAGAATCTGTTCTTGGAGTCACTCTCCTGGGTTTAGGGTATTGTCCCTAGTTAGCTCTTGTTCATCACACACACACACACACACACACACACACACACACACACACACACACACAGGACCAGTGGCTATTTCCACAAGGTGGTGTCATTTTTCTGCTGACCTGGTTGGGAAATGTCCGTATTGTGTTGTTTACTGCTCTCCACACATACACAGTCTCTCACACAGTCAGTCTCTCTCACACAGACATGACAGTCAATTTCTCTCTCTCTCTCTCTCTCTCTCTCTCTCTCTCTCTCTCTCACACACACACACACACACACACACACACACACACACACACACAGAGGACCTATCACCAGTGGCCGTTTCCACAAGGTGATGTCATTTTTCTGCTGACCTGGTTGGGAAATGTCCGTATTGTGTTGTTTACTGCTCTCAACACATACACAGTCTCTCACACAGTCAGGCTCTCTCACACAGACATGACAGTCAATTTCTCCTCCCCCCCCCCCCCTCTCTCTCTCTCTCACACACACACACACACACACACACACACACACACACACACACCACACAGGGTACTCTTTTGTGCCTTTACCCTTCCTTAGCACAATGTGCACCAGGAAAACATACAGCCATTTTTTTTTTTATTACTATGGAGGGAGCAAAAGACACAGGTGCGTTGTGCACTAGGGCAGTCATTGAGGGTCAGATGTTCTAAGAAAGCTGTCATTAGCACACAAGATTTCAGCTTTGCTTCTCTCTCACCCGTTTTGAGCCGGGAAAAACACAACAATAAGCAAAACATCAAAAGAGGTGAGAATGGACCCTGCCTCCAACTACGTCCCTGTTAATTTGGGAACTGCTGCACTAAATGCTCCGGTGTTAAAAACTAAGGAACCATTGGGAGGCTCGAAGAACAGATTCTCCTCCACATTTCAAGTTCCTTTTCTTGATGGTCAAAAGTTTGTTTTGTTTTAATGACGACTTTATTTTGAGGTTTGGGGTCTGGTTGTACAGAAGTCTCAGTTAATTTCAGTAATAAAGCCATGTCCATTCAAAAGTGGCCCGAAAAAACCAATGGGCTTTTCAATACTAGGAGGAATCCGTGTTTTTCTAGAGTAACTCATTTATTTATTTTGATTGGCATTCAAAAGTAGAACAATTTCGAGAAAGACAGGAAGTTTCTGAGCCAGAGGCAATGCCAAGGCTCATAGTTTTAATTTGTATTGAAGGGTGAAGGCAGTCTTGCATGCACTACCCAGAAGACAGTAATTATACCCAAGAGATCCAACCAGTAAGACAGCAGGTAAAGTAGCTGGCCTGGGCGGCTGAGGCAAGGGGTATTCTAGGATTAGAGCTCAGCCTGGCTCCCATATCCTGAATGCCGGGACTGCCTGAATGACAGCCTAAGACAGTGTCTCAAAACCAAAACCAAAAGAAAGCCAGAAGTAATGTTCGGCGCCTCCCTCGTTGCTTAAGACTTTAAGGGGAAAAACAAAAGGAAAAGCTTCCCGTATGGAAATAAACCCGGGGCTTATAAGCAGCTGCAGAAACGGGCAAAGAGACAGTCCACAGCCCAGGATGCGCCCCTGGGCTTTGGGGAAAGGGACTGCTGCGCGCGTTGCATTCCCAGGTCTGGGGATAGCACGGCGGAAGACTTCAAGCCCCGCGGGTGCTGGCCTTGTCTTTTAGCTGTCCTGCTGGTGTCGAATCGCTCACGCCCCCTGGGAGAGAGGGTGTTGGGGTGCAGACTGAGTACCTGACAAGCCTGCCGACTTGCGGCCGGGAGGCGGCGGAGATCTGCCCCTCCGAAGCTGAGATAGGCAGGGAACAGGTTTGGGAGAGCAGCTGGGCGTATCGGGTGGGACCCTGGGTGGCCTTCTCGAGTGTTCCCCCCAAGCCCTGCAGCAACCCACTCCACCTGCGCGCTCTGGCCGTCTGGGACGCAGCGCCAGCGGGTAGAGGCCAGGTGTTGGGGACCTCAGGTCCCAGGATCCAGGAGGCGGAGGCGCGCAAGCGGGCATGCGCAGTGGGCGGAGGCGGCGGCGATGGCCCGGGGAGGCGGGGGGATCGCTGTTTATTTGCAGCTGGGCCACCGCGGCGGCGGAGCACCGGGCGCCCGGGCGGGGACATTAGGCGCGCGATGCCCGAGCCAAGCAGGCCGCCGCGCGCCCGGGTCCCGGCCGGAGAGGATGCGCGCCGCGCGGGAGCGGCCGTGCGGGCGGTGCGATGCTGGTGACCCGCGGGGACCGCGGCGGCGGGGAGCGCGCGCCCTCGCGGCGCCCGCGCTGGGGGCTGGTTCCAGCCGGGGCCGCGGCGCTGCTAACTGGGGCCAGCTGCCTTTGCTACGGCCGCTCGCTGCGGGGCGAGTTTGTGCACGACGATGTGTGGGCGATCGTGAACAACCCCGACGTGCGACCCGGGGCTCCGCTGCGCTGGGCTGTCTTCGCTAACGACTTCTGGGGCAAGGGCCTGGCGGACAGCACCAGCCACAAGTCCTATCGGCCGCTATGCGTGCTGTCCTTCAGGTGAGCCCTGTGTGTCCTGGGGGCTAGACACCTGTCCCTGGAGAAGGGATGGCACTGCGGGGGCACTTTTGACAGGTCCCTCGGTACCTCCTCTAGGTTGTTCTCCCCTTTCAGCTAGGTTCTCCCGGCTCTACCCCAGGTCCTCTTGCCGTCAGCCAGATTCTCCCGGATTTACCTCGAGTTCTGGCTGCTCAGCCTGGTTTTACGCTTGCTTTTGTGTCCTGCTCGGTCCTCCAGTTTCTGCCCCAGGTTCTCTGGGCTCTATGCTTGATACTCCTATCTTAAGTGCTCTCTGCTAGGCTCTGGGTCCTCCAGGGTCTGTCCCAGACCCTCCAGACTCTAGTATTCTGTCAGCTCAGCCCCAGATTCTCTGAAGGAGGTTCTCTCCGCTCTGCCCCGAGACCTCGTCGCTCTGGTCCTCCCGGTTCGGAGTCTGATCCTGTTGCTTTAGGTTCAGTCCTGAATCCTCCTGATTCTGCCTCTTATCCTTACTCGGGATAGCTTCAGGTTCTCAAGGCTCTGCTCCGGTGCTGAAGCACTACACCGTTTTCTTCTGGCTCTGTTTTGGGTTCTCTCCGCGCTACTCAGGGAGATCTCTGCTCTGCCCCTTGTCCTCCCAGCTAAACCTAGGATCTCCCGCGCTTCCTGGGTGCGGAGCTGGGACCGAGTTCTCCCTGTTACATCTCCGGGGCTTCAGGGATGGCAGACGTGACTTCTCACTGGAGTCTTTCCTACTCGGGATTAGCGGGTTCCAGATGGTGGCGATGCTCCAAGTTGTCAGCTTCTCCAGGGAGGTTGTACTGCTGGGCAGATAAGGAGTAAAGAGCACCGGATCAGGTGGCCTAGGATGCTCCTCGAGATGCTGGGCTCTGAGTGTTCCAGGCAGGAGCTGGGGAGAAGGGTCAGGCACCCTACTCTGAGCAGCCGGCTTTGCGTACTTGGGCTGCTGATAGCTTCCCTAACTCGAGCATCTCCAGCCCTAGCCGCTGCATCCGCGGTGCTGCGCCCAGCCCCCGGGACCCACACTGAGAGAACGCGCAAGGTGGAGGGACGCAGAGAGCCCCTTCCCCAGCTCCGGAACCGTGACTCAGCATTCCTGGTGTGAAGTAGCGAGTTCGGACCGAGAGTACGCATTGGTAGGGTGGTGTATCTGCTTAAATCCTGGGGAAAGGACCGGTTGGAACCAAACAGCTGAACTCCATTCACTGTAACTTGACTCCGCGTTTGAGCTGGCAGGACACAGCAGCTCACCGGGTATTAGCCCCGTATTAACTCGTTTTCAAATCTTTGTCATAGGAGCCATAGTTTATGGCACTGATCTCTGGGGACAGCTGGCAAAACAACAGTTAGCACGAGCCTTCAGGCCCAGGGCTTTGGAGAGAAAAGGAAAACCTGCAGTTGGCTTTCACGTAATTCTTTCAAATAAACCAATGTTTTAAAGAGGGCGAGAAAATAACACGTCTGACTCCCAAGGAGATGTTTTATAAACATTTATCTTTGGAAAGTTGTGTCAGTTTTCATCCCGAAGATAGGCTTGACTGCAGAGTTTCTCAGCCCTTTTAATTTCCCAAGTGCTTTTTTTACTTTTTTTAAACCATAAAACTAGGAACGCTTCCTTTTACACTGGATGGGCGATAGGCGTTTTCATGGACTGGGTGAGGCTGTTGATTAATTTGAAGGTGTATAAGCTCATTGCACTCCACATGCGGGCTTTTTACAGCCCTGAAGCCTGCCCTGGTCCCTGGCCTGAACAGTTTCCATTTAAAGCGCCAGGGTTGAATGCCTGCTGGAGGATGGTAAGGTGCTGGCTGTCCAAGTGCTTTTAATAGTTCCTAATAGGAACTGCGCCAGGGCAGAGGAGGAAGGGCTGTGGAGCAACTCCACCTTTTCTCACTAGCTTGACTTCATACCCCAACCCCAACCTGAGGAAGGAGGTGGAGATAGAAAGAGGGTGGGGATGAGCAGGGCGGCCAAGTAGGGGAAAGGAAGGATATGGTGTCTAAGACGGTTGCTCTTTGGTTTGGGGCTTTTGTTGTTTTTGGGCTTTTGTTGTTTTTTTGGTTGTTTGGTCTCTCTCTCTCTCTCTCTCTCTCTCGCTCTCTCTCTCCTTTCTCAACTTGTCACAAGCTAGGGTCATCTAGAAAGAGGAAAACTCAATTGAGAAATGATGGTCCCATCAGATTGGTCTGTAGGTGAACCTGGGCCGGTATTTCCTTGATTAATGATTGATGTGGGAGCTCACTGTGGGTAGTGTCGTTCCTGGTCTGAGCAAGCCAGTAAGCGCGCACCTCCATGTTGGTTCCTGTCTTCACTTCCCTAAATGATGGGACTGTGGTCCAGATGTGTAAGGTAAATAAACCTTTTTTTACACATGCGCGTGCACACGCACACACACACACACACACACACCCCACACGTACACACATACATCTATGTCTACATATATAAATGTGTGTGTGTGTGTTGTGTTGTGTTTATACAGCAATAGAAAGCAAGTAGAGACACAGAGAAATCTCTCCCTCTTTTTTTTCTTTTTCTTTTTTTCGGAGCTGGGGACCGAACCCAGGGCCTTGTGCTTGCTAGGCAAGCACTCTACCACTGAGCTAAATCCCCACACCCCCCCCCCCTTTTTTTTAATGAGCCATTTGAGTTGTGAGTCTAGAGAGCAGCAGGGTGTGACTTGGAGTAGCTACCTCATCTGGAAGAGAAAGAGAAAGCAGCAGCAGCAGCAGCCCAGTCCCCTCTGCTCCTTTGGTCCCTTTCAGTTAGAGTGGCCAACTCTTCTACAGTAAATGAGGTGTGCCCCATGTAATGTGTAGCAGCAAGAAGCTTAAGTTTTTCTTTTTCTTTTTTTCTCTTTACCTTCTCTCTCTCTTTTTTAAATGTTTTTGTTCTGTTCTGTTTTGTTTTTGTTTTTTGTTTGTTTGTTTCTTGAGATATGCTCTCACTCCATAGCTTGGGCTGGCTTGGGATTCACTATGTAGCTCAGGCTATCTCTTTACTGATCATAATCCTGCCTCGGCTTCCTCGGGCTGAGATTACACATTCCGTGAGTCACCATGCCTGGTTAGATCTACATAACTTGAACCTGCAAGAAGGAAAACTGTTTTATTTGGATCAAGCATTGGCCTAGTGTCCTAGCTGGTTCTTATGCCAACTTGACACAAGTTAGAGTCGTCTTGAGGGAGATAACTTCAATTGAGAAAATGCCTCCATAATGTCAGGCCATAGGCAAGCCTGAAAGGCACTTTCTTAATGAGTGATTGACGTGGGAATATTCAGCCCATTGTGGGTGTTTCCTGGGTGCTAGGAAATTAATGTTGATATAATCTATGAGATACATCCACCCCCTAAATTTCATTGGCTTTTGAATGAGCATTTTGTTTATCTTGGTGTATATTCAGTTCTCTGCAGTTTTAGGACAGGCATCTATTTCTGAAACTCTACCACAGTCACAATGCCTAGAACACTTCTATCTCGTGGACTCTATACTTCCCCATCGCAGCACCTAAGCTCTAACACCTAATTAATAAAACACCCACGTGGCCCATGGCGACCACTAATCCCCCATCTCTATAGTTCTGTCATCTCAATGTCATATAGCAAAATTGTTTAACGTATGCTTTATTGAGACCCCGCCCTCATCTCTCTGTCTCTCAGCATTCCTCCAGAGCTTTCTTCAGACAGTTGTGTGCAGTGAAGAGTTCATTCCTTTTCACTTCGGAGTGGTATGCTGCTCTGTAGCTGTCCCGTACTTTATCCATTTTTCTCTCATTTTGGGGTTCTCAGAGAACCCCAAATCAATATTTAAAGTCTTTTCTCCTTTTAGTAAAAGTAAGTTTATATCCTCGAGACATTGAACGAGTGTCACATAGTGCCTGGGAGATAGCACCTTCCCTAAGAGCAAACATAATCAAGTCATACATAATTCTCTTTTTTCTCCTGGCAATGCTCTGTATAAAGAATAACACCTGTTTAGTAACCAGCCTGATCAGGTTTCTCACGTAAAGGATCAAGGTGACTGAGGAGGAGTTTACCAGATCATAACAGTTTCAGGGTCCACAAGGTGTGATGGGATTGTTCTCCATCACTTTAGCTACCTACACTGGGACTGCTTCTAGAACCCCCTTCCTAGGGCGACTCTGAGTGAGGGCTGGCCCCAGCAGACATTTCTGAGGGGTCTTGAAGGTGGGAGTGGAGTGGCCATGATCAGGCTTGAAGGTTGGTGCAGGTTTTCAGGCTGTGAGGTCTCGTGCTGACTACCCCTGGTGGTGACGTCAGAAGCTCGGTTGCAGGCCTGCAGCCTCCCTCAGCTCCTCCTCAGTTGCTGAGGGTGCCAGCGAAGGTATGAGAGTCAGGTCTTCCGCAAGTTCTCCTCGTCAAGATGGAGCCTCAGAGCTGTGAGAAAGGGGTATCCTGGCATGTGATATATCTGTGGTGCTAACTCGTCAGACCTCACGCCCAGTCTTCTCAAACACTCGTGAGCAAGGACGTACAGGAGTATTTTTAGATGGAAGGAGAAGCAAAGCAGTGTTTCCCTTACTCCACAGACCTCACTCTCTTTTGATTCTGCTTGTTTTTATCCCTAATTTCTTTTCTATTGGTGTTTATTCAGTGTACATAACTGGGGTCAGAGGGTCTTCACACAGACTGTTTTCACTCATTCACTCAAGTGTATCCTGTATAGTTCATGTTCTCCCCTTTCTCCTGGCTGCCCCACCCGTTGGTCCCTTACCTCTTCTCCAGGCTCACCTGGATGCTGTGTGCGTGTGCGTGTGCGTGTGTGTGTGTGTGTGTGTATCTCTATAAAATCCAAGTTCCACCTATGAGAGGAAACATCTGATAGTTGTTTTTCCTGGTGTCTGGTTTCATCCATTTTCCTGTGAAGACATAATATCCTTCCCCACCCTGGACACTACCTCTGAAATCAGGGGGAATGCATTAAGCTTCTCTGTAGATACTGAACTGACAGAATCGAAGGCCACAGTGCCCATAACGCCCCTTGAAAATTGCTTTGATTGATTTAAAAGGTACTTAGCGTTTTCATTTTATCCTCTTGGGAAGAAGTTCCTGTGGAAATTTCCATTTCAGTCAGTGAGCAGAACCTGCCTCAAGAACCCGAGGTCTTCGGCACTGAAGATGGGGAAGCTAAGGATAATTACAGGACCTTAAACTCCTGGTTTTTCTTTCCGTGTTTAGGCTATTAGATCACTGTTTGCTATAAAGTTTTACTGAGCGCTCCTGATGCTGACATAAATCATAAAAGTGAAGTGGGTGGTTTAAATGTCAGAGCTAAAAAATAGAATATGCTAGTGTTCTGTGCCGTGTGTGCTGTGGGGGCCCACAATGCTTGAATGCTTGATAATGACAGATTTTACCAGGAGTTTGCATCGAGTAGCCATAGCATTCTGCCAGCTCTAAGAATGTGCAAGCATTAGCTACCATCACCTACACTCAAGAACCATGAGAGGTTCATCTTGTGTCTACTCCTACTGTCCTCTTTGAGGTCTCATTGACAGGCAGTCTGTCTCTCTGCAAGGGTGACAACTGCTCTCTGTCCTATTCTAGACAATGAAGATGGTCTGGGATGTTTGATTAAGGTAGCCAGGGTGTTCCTCGATGGAGACACAGGCAAGTAAAAAAAAGGATTGAAGGCAGTAAAAACTCTGGTGGGGCAGGAGGGAAATGGTCTTAGAGAACAAACAAACAAAACCACCCAGCCCTGAGGTCATGAAGATCTGGTCCAGCCCCTGTCTATAGGGTTTGGGAGAGCAGGCCCTAGGCAGCACAACAGAGTTGACTTTGCTGAAGTGGGCTTGGTTGAGCTGCCCCTACAGCATGAGGACAGGAGAGCTGGCCCTATCTACCCCTTGCCAACTGCAGCATTGGGTGAGCTAGCCAGGGCAGTGCTGGAAAGCTCACCCTGATGGTGTGGGAGCAGGAGAGCTGGTGGGCTGACCAACTCAGCTATCACCAGCCTCAAATGCAGGTCGTTGGGCTGGCCTACCCCATCTATCAAGAGCTAAAACATATAAAAGGGCTGGTTCTGCAGATCCAAAGCTGCAGGACCTCCATGACACAAGACAGCAACAGGAAATCTTAGAGGAGTCCCCTAGAGGATCCAGTATTGATGGTGTAGCAGGAGCCCGAGGCCTCGGACCAGACAAATGACTCATTGCAAGTGAAGATGTGTTGATAAAGGGACACACTGTCACACATTTCAGCTTCCACTAGGAGACTTTTTTTCTTTTAATTCCAAGAGGAGGTTGCAAGGGTGGAGGGTGGGTACAAAGGGACAGGGAGATGAATGGGATTGGGGTGCATGATGTGAAATTCACAAAGAATCAATAAAAAAAATATTAAATAAAAAACCCTCAAACTTTGAAACTTCTATACGACAAAAAAAAAAAAAAAAAAAAAAAAAAAAAAAAAAAAAAAAAAAAAAAAACAAAACAAAACCCTGGAGGTAGAGACTGTGATCGTGTCTTATGGTTGAGACCTCAGTTTGGTTGTATAGGAAGCTGGGAACAGAGTTCTAGAGTGTGGGGGTTTTTACAAGTTTGTCCCCAAAGGAAATCGGGGAATGCCTTCAAATGCAGTCTGTTTTTATCGACAAATATCCTTCTATTTTTCTTTGTAGCCACAGTCTTATTTTTTCCAGATTTGAGTCTAGCCATTCGTCTTTATGAGGACTGAGGAATGTTTGCTCATGCCAAAGGAATGGTACTGTGTCTCTCTCACTGATAAGACGTGGCTTCTCACTGCAAAGTCCTGGACTCCACCCTGAGGTCTAAGCTGTCATCTCCACCCAGCACCCTGGAGCCTTTACTCCTTCACAGAGCAGACTGCTGCTGTGGCTGTCCTGTCTTCTCCTAGAAAGCCCTCCCCATGCTGGGCAGGGCCAGCTTTCTCTGTACCTCCAGTGTCTGCTCAGACATCACGTTGTCATAGAGGCATTCCCAGGACTCCTGATCTGTATACCCCCTGTGTTTTACTTTCACTTTCTTATGCTGGTCTGTTAGTCTCCTTTTCAGCACTGTGACAGACACCTGAGATTAGTTTAAAGAAGAAAGGAAGGGAGGGAAGGAGGGACAGAGGCAGAGAGGGAGAAAGGGAGGGGGAGGAAGGAAGGAAGGGAAGGATGAAGGGAGGGAGGCAGGCAGACAGGGAAGGAGGCAGGCAGACAGGGAGGGAGAGAGGAGGGAGGAAGGAAAGTAGGAAGGGAAGGAGGGAGGGAGGTTATATTTTAGCTCACAGTGAATGATTGCCTGGCTCTATGGGTTTCTGGGCCTACGTAAAGCAGAGCATCATCATGGCAGAAGGGTATTACAGAGAAGAGTTGCCACCACATGTAGCAGGAAGCATAGAATGAGACAGAGAGGAACCTGGGACCAGATACAGCCCCCAAGAACCCCCTGCCCTGTGTTCTATTTCTCCAGCTAGACTCCACCTGCCTATATCACTAGTCCAGCACTGCACCTTCCCTGCTTAGGTCAGAGCTCTCATGGCATGAACTCTTCCCATTCACCCTTTCCCCCCGAGTAGCACTGGTCTGAACCACCTTCTAGGAGTCAGACACTCAGCACGCTGGCCATTTGAAAGACCGCCCTTATCCAGTCCTTCCATAAGCCGACTGCCGACACCATTTTTGTTCCTGGTTTCAGTGTTCTGTTACGGCTCGGAGAGCTGTCTATAACACGTAGAACTTTGCCTGACCTGTGTTGTCAGGTATCCTTGGAGCTACAGTGATGGGTAGGTTTTAAGTTGCCTCATGACAGGGAAGCAAACTCAGGAAAAGCAGCAGGAGCTCTTAACCACTCCAGCCCGGTTTTCTGTCTTTTATTAATTAATTAGTTATTAATTTAATTTTTAAATATTTACTTATTTTATGTGCGTGTATGTGAGTACACTGTCGCTGTTCTCAGACACACCAGAGGAGGGCATCAGACCCCGTTACAGATGGCTGTGAGCCACCATGCAGTTGCTGGGAATTGAACTCAGGACCCCTGGAAGAGCAGTCAGTGCTCTTAAGCCATCTCTCCAGCTCCAGTTTTCTGTCTTAATTTACCTTTTTCCTTGTTCTCTCAAAGAGAAAAGTGGAGGAAGAAGTGCAGGGATTCCTGAGGTTCCTGTGTGCCACAGTTTTGGCTGTTAAAGGAGGATTGTGTCTCTCAGTTATCGTGTGGAGAGAACGGCCCTCCTTAGGCTGGCACCATTCACCCTTTCCCCCAGGGTAGCATAAACAGCTACAGAGTGCATACCACAAGTTCAAGGCTGGAGGCAAAGCCCAGAATGAAGTCCATCCTCTTCTTCCTTTGGAGGATTAAGATCCATTCCTGCCAATGTCCTGCTTTCTACAAAGTAACCACATGAAGCACCAGGACCTGAGTCTTGTCAAATGTACTAGCCTCGGCTACATTTTCTTTTACTTTATTTAGCCTGGGCTATGACTTCCTTTGCTCTAATATCGCCATCTAGATTTGGTCTGGTTTTTGGTTTGGGTTACTTCAGAGAAACCTTCTTTCTTGGAATCTCTCAATGTGAGGAATTTCATATTCGCAGTGGGCTAATGGGTTCACCACACCCAAGGAGTAGGTGACTCAGTGTAGGCCCCATGCATTAGACGGTGCTGGCAGTGCTAAAAATGTAATGAGTAGAGGGTTGGGCTTTGAGCTGTGAAATAGCCCCTCTGCCTCTCCTTTGAAGAAGGAGGGGGAAGGGACTACAGACTGAGTTCAGTCGTGTGTCAATCAAGTGGACCAAATAATGAAGCCCTAGTAAAACCCTGAGCTCCGACCAATTTTGCTCATCTTTCCCTCGTACATGCTGCTACCCTGATGCCCTGAACCAGGGGCATCTTGAGGGCTGGCAAATGTGTGTTTAGGATTCCCCAGGCCTCCAGTCAGGCAAAGCTAGCTCCCCGTGGTCCAGAGTTTTGTTTTTATCAAACTCCCATCAAACAGCAATTCCCTTAACAATCCTTAAATGCAAGGTATTCTAGAGTCCTTGAAGGACAGAAGAGAGAAGGGGGAAGCTTCTGTTTTATAGCCAGCTGGTCAGTGCTTTGGGGAATAAAGCCTCCGACTCTGATATTTGAGTCAAGAGTTCCGTCAGAACTCTGCCTAGTCTGGGTTATTCATTAACTGTGGATAGATCCTGAAAGAATGGCAGTGTGTCCAGGTGTGCTAGAAAGCACACCATTTCTGAAGAAAGTAAGTGCAAAATTAGCAGCTCAGTTACAATTGTTACTAAGATATGTGGCAAAATTAACAGCTCAGTTAACACTGTAATGAAGATATGTGGCAAAATTGACAGCTCAGTTGCAACTGTAGCAAAGATATGTGGCATTGAGTTCTAGTTACTTGCTGAGTTTCTCTTGACAGGTTTCTTGAACATGTTCTCCTTCCTGTGTGGTCACCAGTCCCCCACCCCCTGCCCCCCACACTGTGTCCCACCCTCTAATGTCCTTCTCTTTAATCTGTTATTTCTTGGAGTGCCAAGGAGACAGTGATGGTGGTTGGCACCTTTCCCAGGGAGTAGCTTTCTCATAGTGAAGATGAGAGGACTGAGCTCCATTCAGTTGCATAGTTTGTTTCTTCAGATGAAGTAATGATTTGTTGGTTTGTCTCTAGAACTAGAGGTAATGTGGAAGAGATCTAGAATGAGTGGGGGATTTGCCTCACAGGGGAAATCAGCTGACCCAGATGTTGTCAATTGGGTGAATGATCTAAGTTGACCCTGCAAACCATTTTCAAGCATTTGAGAGTCACAAGACAGCTACAGATGGGGAATGCCAGAGGAAAATGGGTATGTTCAGTGAATCTGGCTGAGCTGTGTACACCCAGGAAAGATATCAGACATGACAGAGGGTCACGGTGGTAGCTCAGAATGCTTGCCTTGCAAGCATGAGGACCTGAGTGCAATCATCCAGCGCCCATTTATTTAAAGGCCAGGCGCAGTAGCAATACCATACTTATTAATACTATGCCAGTACTGGGGAGACAGAGACAGGCAGATTCTTGAGGCTTGCTGGCTGGCAAGCTTAGTCCATTTGGTGATCTCTCTCAAAATCTAGGTTGATAGCACCTGAGGAATGACAGCTAAAGTTCTTCTTCAAATTCACATGCACACATATCTCTGCATACATGTGCACATGCACAAAAGAAATGATAAAGGGGCTATACTCCCCTCCCCACCTTTTCCTGGCTGAGCTTTGTTTTTTTTTTTTTTTTTTTTTTTTTTTTGGGAAAAGAATGCTCACTGCTGTGCACACTGACTTTTCTGCTGAGCTTGCTATTCTCCTGCCTGGGTGCAGACCTCAGACTTCACCCTATATATGCTTTCAACTATCTTAAGATGGGATGGGAGCAGTTGGGGATTTAGCTCAGTGGTAGAGCCCTTGCCTAGCAAGCACAAGGCCCTGGGTTCGGTCCTCAGCTCTGAAAAAAAAATTATAAAAAAAGATGGGATGGGAGCAGGGAGTCATAACTGAAGGTCACACAAAGAAGTTTGGTGACCACTAGTACCCCATGAGGCCTGTGTCTAGGAAGATATAAACATCACATTGTCCTTGGTACAGTGCAGCTCACATCCGAGGCATTTACAGCTCTCTGTCTCCTATCCTCTACTCCACCACAGTTCTCCTGAGAGGAAAGAATCAGGTAGCTTTGCCTTCACTGAGGCACTAGAGTGATGCTGTTGATAGGACAACTATAGAGTGGAGAAGCTGTGAGCCTTTTATTTCTGCAAGGTGACTGTGATCTACACATGTAGAGGAACTGCCATGGAGAGGAGCTTTCCAATGTTTGTGAAGGGGTCCTTGGTTACAGAAGTTTGAATGCCAAACATGGTAGGAACATTCATGACAAGTAGCAGAAACAAATCTGATGCCAGAGGACTTGGACTACACCAGGGTCATGGGTGTGGGCAAGCCATCATGCTGAGGGAGCTGAGTGAAGTAGACAGGGTGGTCTAGAATGTTGCCTGACCTATGTACCAGGGAAATCCCAGGGACGTGTGTGTGTGTGTGTGTGTGTGTGTGTGTGTGTGTGTGTGTGTGTGTGTGTGAGAGAGAGAGAGAGAGAGAGAGAGAGAGAGAGAGAGAGAGAGAGAGAGAAGTAGCATTGAAGTGTGCTGATCTGTCTGGACCACCAACTCCATGGGATGTAGCGTCACTTAGGGGACAGAACTAGGGCCCCTCTATGACAGTTTCCTGAAAGGGTTGAGGGGAGACACCCATCCTCAAAGTGGATGTCACTTGTCCAAAGGAGTACAGAAGACACAAAGAGATCCAAGGAGAGCAAAACACGGTCTGCCAGCTACTGCTTCTTCCTGAGTGTGTCCTCTGCTGACATCCTACTTCTTCGGCCTTCCAATGAGGATTTGGGACCTTCCAGGCCTCATCCCAGGATGGGGACTGCCCAGGCACCTAGCTCTGGGGACTGAGCAGCTACAGGATTCTCCACCATTGTCACCCAGCCCCTACCATGTAACATAACCCTATAAGTCTCTTTTGTACTATGTATACATTCTATGGGTTCAGTACCTCGAGAGAACTCCAATACAACTGGTCAACCTTTAAAGTGAGATACAAGCATCTGGGTGACCCATACGGCCCACAAGAGTCTGGTGACAATCCCGTGACACCATCGAGCCAGAGCAGTGTCTCAGCCTCCAGATCATCCTGAGAGTACCACCATGATGGTGCTCAATCACGTTTCTAAAACTCACTAATGATTGTCTTCAGGAGTTGCAAGCAGTTTTTCAGAGATTTAAGAAGCTAATTTCTCTCCATCACTGAAATCCACTGCATTCAGCGCACAATAGATTCTAAAAGAACTCTGTTGAGTAAACAAATGAATTTAAATTGCACTGGAAGTGGAAAAGCCCATCTTTCCCTTTCAGCTCTAAGAATCTCTCATTTTATTTGACTTAGGCTTTATTTCTCTTTTAGAACTAGGACAAGCAGTAGGATTTTTTTCTCTCAAATAACCTTAACAGGCATCTCTGACTGAGATCCCCCTTCCTCTTCTGAACCTCCTGTCACTCTGTGAAGCTGACCAGGAGAACAGGGCATGAACTCAAAGCAATCAGACTGGTTGTTCTCCAGGACAGCCACATCAGGTCCCAGGAAAAGTCAGGTCAAATAATGTGACATCAAAGGAGAGCAAAGGCAGAAGGGGCCAGCTCTCCACCTCCTCCTCTCACAGTCAGGAGCTTAGTTAAACTCTCACTTTCTTTCTACATTCTTTAAAGAATATAGTCTAGTCTAGGGGAAGAAGAAAGGCAAAACTTAATCAGGATGCATCCTAGAAAGAGAGACTTGTGCTGGGGGACATACAGACTTCATTCTCAGAGCCCCTGAACTTCAGTCTGAATGCTCCAAATCCATGAGTGAGCTGTCTCTGGAAACTGGGCCAGAGGGGAGACTTTCTACAGTGGTGGCTCCAATCTACTTCTGTGCCCTTCCCCTCACTCACTCATACACACACTCACACTCTCACAGACATCCACACACTCTCATACACATACATACACATACACACAGTCAAACAATGCAGACATACACTCACATATACATACTTACACACATTCATATACACATACATATACTCTCACACAGTCTCACATACATAGATAATTACAACACATTCTCACATACATTCTTACACACATACTCACACACATGTACAACATACACACACACACACACACACACACGTCCCTGGGATTTCCCTGGTACATAGGTCAGGCAACATTCTAGACCACCCTGTCTACTTCACTCAGCTCCCTCAGCATGATGGCTTGCCCACACCCATGACCCTGGTGTAGTCCAAGTCCTCTGGCATCAGATTTGTTTCTGCTACTTGTCATGAATGTTCCTACCATGTTTGGCATTCAAACTTCTGTAACCAAGGACCCCTTCACAAACATTGGAAAGCTCCTCTCCATGGCAGTTCCTCTACATGTGTAGATCACAGTCACCTTGCAGAAATAAAGGGCTCACAGCTTCTCCACTCTATAGTTGTCCTATCAACAGCATCACTCTAGTGCCTCAGTGAAGGCAAAGCTACCTGATTCTTTCCTCTCAGGAGAACTGTGGTGGAGTAGAGGATAGGAGACAGAGAGCTGTAAATGCCTCGGATGTGAGCTGCACTGTACCAAGGACAATGTGATGTTTATATCTTCCTAGACACAGGCCTCATGGGGTACCTCTGCAAGTTGAAGTCTCAGCTGCTGGAGGTGTCAGTTGACTGCATAACTGAGCGACTGAGCTCGTGTTCTTTGGCGTATAGTACTCTACATTTATAGGACCATGGTACTACCTTCTTCTCTAGGCATATACTTGTTTTTAAACAATAGTCATTCTGCCTATATTTTCATCCCCCATTTGTGATTCTAAATAGAGACCCAAGAAACAATCTACTGTCTTCTTTTCTAGAAGGGAAATCCTGTGCTGTGATAAATGAGTGGATTTCATTAGAGACTGGTGGAGACTGGCTAACTGTGAACATTTGTCCTAATGAAACAGGTACCCAAATGTTCCCCTGTAGCACAGCCAGCCTGGAGTTGTCAAGTCTTCTAATATTTTGAGATAAATTAGAAATATTTGTATGCAGACATCTGCTCTAAAACATTTTTTTGGCAGATTAAAACAGTATATTAAAACAGTATATTAAAAGGTATAAAGGTGAAATAAAAACTATATAGGAGGAACCTGGCCTTGGGGAGTCTGTTTTTGGTATAGTTAGACCTTGCTTTCCCCTCAGGTAGACTTAGAGTAAGTGCATTGTCTCAGTGCTTCATTTATTTGTCCGTCTGTCTGTCCGCCATCTATTTCAGGACTTACCATGTGACATCCATGAGTGAGGCTTGCTTCAGACACTGGAGAGCAAAGCTGTGAGCTTCACAAACATCATATCCCTGCTCTCTGATCACTTCTGTTCCCCATGTCCCCCAAATCATCTTCCTGAGACTCCATTTCAGAGGGCCCCTGCCACCCTGGAGCTCCCTTGTGTTAGTGACCCCAGTGTGTAAGATGCTCTCTTAGCTCTGCTGCCCCTCAGTGAGTATCATGGGTCTTGCCTCTCTTTTCCACTTGGGGAACATTTCCCTCATTGAAAGCTCTGACCTGGCAGGTCCTTCCGTTGCTGGAGCTCCGCCGTTCCATCAGAGTATGTTCCTTTCTTACTCTCACTGCTCTGGGAATCCTTCGAGAGGAGACAGCATATCTTTTCTTTGTATCGCTGGGCACTTCCTCGTGTGGTTGACACCTAGCGTGTCTTGTTGAATAAACTGGCACGATGAACTGGAGTTCTGTGGCTCCTTGTCTTTCTGTTGATGATTTGTCCTGCTTCCATGGCTGAAGAATATTAACTTTTTCAGGTGAGGGTATTAACCCCTTCTGGGCCATAGTATGTGTATAACAGTTCTAATCTGGACACACGTATTTAGTTAGTTTTGTTGTGCCCAGTGTGTCTCAGCACCCAGCATGGTGTCGACAGGAACACTTACGGCACTGATCTCAGTCAGTTTTCTGGTGTACTTTTCTCCTCTCAGCATTGGCATTTTTTGTGATCTTTGTAAACGTGGATTCTGTAGTTTCGTTCGAGCGGTTGGCAGTGACATTAGGCAATCAGAGATAACACCAGGGCACTGTGACAGGCACTGGAGGTCTCAGTCCAGGAGGACATTGATGTATTAGTCCCCACTCTGTGTAGGCTGCAAATCCATCCCAGGCTGTCATGTATGTAGGCAGACCTCAAGATATTTTGATAAATGTCTCTGTTAAAGCATAGCTGCAGAACATCCATCACAGCCCCTCTTCTATTAAATTATGAAACGCAACCCCCTTTTTTTCTGTGCACCCATGTTGGCTTCCAGAACCAGAGATTCTGTTTGCTGTTTCTCACAGATAGGTTATGTTTGAAAATGTTGTTAGCATTTTTGTCTCACACTTACATGTGTCTCTTTTTACTCCTTTTAGTTTGTGTTATTTTACAAATAATGCTCTAAGATATGGGCATGTTGGTATGTGTATAAAAATATTTATTTTATGATGGAAATTTTCTGTGATTAGGATTGTCAGTCAGCAAGTACACATTTTCTCCCCCTTTTTTCCATTTCTCTCTCTCTCTCTCTCTCTCTCTCTCTCTCTCTCTCTGTGTGTGTGTGTGTGTGTGTGTGTGAGTGTGTGTGTGTGTGTGTGTTTGTGGAAGTTCAAGCTTGATGGTAGGAATCATCCTCAGTCATTCTTCTACATTACTGACTGAGCCCTGTCTCAATCAAACCTATTTAACATGACTCATACAGGTTCAGTCCTACAATCCTGACTACAAGCCCTGAGGGAATAAAGAAAGGACAGAGACACAGACATGGGTACAAGAAAGCCAGGATCAGATAGTGTTGCCTTCCCTCAGATGGACGGCACCAATAACCCCTGGTCACCCAAACCTCAGCATGTGTATTAGGTCCAGCGTGAGAGAAGGGTCAGCTCACAGCAAGTCCCCTTAGGTGCCATCCCCATGGGGCTGAGGCTTTGGAATCCTTGGCACGGCAGTGCCCATGTCAACAGAACACATTCACGAAGGGTTTCCTTTGCTCCCTGTACTCGGAGATTACCACTCTGTCTAGTCTTGCTAGCCTGTCTGCTCTGGGAAATCCCATCTCCACTTGCTTAAGGGAGAAAGCTTGTTTTGGCTTACATTCCAGAGGGATACAGTCTACAATGGCGGGGAAAGCATTGTGTAGCAGGATGATGGAACAGGAAGCTGGCTGGTCGCATTTTCATTTACATACAGGAAGGAGGAAAACAGGAAGTAAAGGGAGGTCATGAACTCTCAAACCCTTTTTTCAGTGAAATGCTTCTCCCACCAAGGAATGCACCTCCTAACTATGACCTCCTCAAATAGTGCCACCAGCTGTGGACTCTGTGCTCAAACAGATGGGCCTGTGGGGGTGACAGTTCTCACACCACCACAAACAGTAACTGTGGTGTTTAGATTCAGGTGCCCAAATGAAGCTTGGGATGTTTAAGGTTCTGAAGGTCCAAGCTCTGTACAAATCACACTGGCTATTTAGAACCTCTAAGGGTGACATTCTTGGTTGGACGTTTTGGCAAAGACATTTTTGTAAGAAAGGCAGGTCAATAGCCCTAGGATAAACACGTAGGATTGTTGTTTTGGTGTGATGGACTGAAAGCCAGGGAGTTGTGGGCCATCAACTGCTGTGACACACTGCCCCAAGGACACCCTAGATAAGAGTAATTTTTGTCTTTCGACAGGATTTTTGTGAAGGGGCTTTACTGTGTAGCTCACGTTGGTTTCAAATTCACAACAAATCTATTTCCACAACCATCCTAGTGCTGGGATTACAGGTTTGTGCCCAGAGTACCTAGCAAGAGGTTTTGTTTGGGAATCTTCTATGCCTCTACAGCAGCACTTCTCAACCTATGGGTCACAACTCCTTCAAAGGTCGAAGGACCTTGTCCCAGGGCTCACCTAGGACCATGGGAAACACAGACATTTGCATTACAACTCACAACAGTAGCAAAATTACAGTTATGAAGTAGCAACGAAAGTAATTTTATGGTTAGGTGTCCCCACAGCGTGAGGAATTGTATTAAAGGGTTGTAGCAACAGGAAGAAACTTTGCACGCTACAGATCTAGTTAGCCACATTTTATCCTAGTATTAAAGGCAACTTTAGATGTCTGTAGATGTAGCTGCTGTGTATTTTGGTACCATTAAGGTTTTTTTTTGTTTGTTTGTTTTTTTGTTTTTTTGTTTTTGTGTTTTTTTTTTTTTTTTGATGTTGAGCATTTGACTTCCCTTCTGTTTATGGTTCTCTTTTAGTTGGCTTACCACACTGTTAACAATCAGATTCCTAGACGGGAGGGAACTTGAATTACAAGAACAAACCCTGGTCATCCAGATGGCTCAGCGGTTAAAGGCTTTTTGCCAAGCCCGATGACCCAAAATTTGATCTTTGAGACCCATGTGGTAGAAAGAGAGAACTAGCTCCCACAAGCTATACTCTCAGGTCCACATGTGTGCAGTGGCATTCATTTGAGACTCCACTTCATCCTCTCTCCCCACCCCACCCCCCGATCCGCACACACAAAATAAATAAACATTAATAAAAACATTACAAACACTAAATCCTCATGGCGAGTCTGCTCTCCCTGTTGCCTCAGCTGCAGCTTGTAGTAGCAAGCATTGCTAACGAGTCCCGCATGGGGAGGCAGTAGATGCAGCTTCCAGATGTAGAATGTGGAGATATGGCTCCTGGTGGTGCTGTGGCAGAGAGCTCTCGTTCATGCCTGGTTTGTCCTGACTGAGTCACAGTTGCAGTCTCCTGGTTTCTGTCCATCTCCAGTGGCCATGGCTCTGATACCAACACTTGGCACCCTCTCATGGGTCAAGTGAAAGCAAGAATGACAGGAAGGGGAGAGGGGGCTTTCATGAGCTATAAAGTGATCGCTGTCTGTCTGTCTGCCTTCCTTAAGAGGTCCAGGTGCCCTGAATAGCACCATAACTGTCTCTGTGTTGATTTCTGTAGATGAGTCAGTTCTGAGATAGGAAAAAGCTGGAAGGTCCACAAGCATGAAATGTCAAGTCACTGGAAGCTATTAGCAAATGAAGTATCTTCTTAAATGATGGCTGGATCTCTTGTGTGTATGCTGTGGCTATGGCTTGTATAGACCTCTCCACCTTTAATTTTTACTTTTTAACAGGCTAAACATATTTCTGACTGGCATGAACCCTTTCTACTTTCACGCGGTCAACGTCATTCTACACTGCCTGGTGACCCTCGTGCTGATGTATACCTGTGATAAAACAGTCTTCAAGAATCGAGGACTGGCATTCGTCACAGCTCTGCTCTTTGCAGTGCACCCGGTCCACACCGAGGCGGTGAGTATAAATGATGCCTTGAAATAATGGCCACTAACAGCCCAAACGATGTCCGTCTGCTATACCAGCTAGGCTGCTCATTAGGTCCACACCCTGTGTAGGTTTACCCTGCACCCCTTCTACTGTACCATGATGTTCTTTGAGTGTTCACATTGGCTCTGCCCAGGATGTAACTGCTTCTTTGCATAGGGGCTAAAGAGTACTCCTGATTTTTTTTTTATTTGAAAAAAAGAAAAAATTAAATCCTGCTTATAGATATCAGGGGATGTTATCCCTGACCTGCTTCATGCCTGTGTTTATGGTATGAAACTGCTTGTGCTGGGGGGAAGGGTCAAGGAAGCTAGACTAATGACGTTCTCCCAAGTTACGAAAAAGGACTTAGTGACTCACTCCATAAGAAGTCTACTTGTTTTGTGTGGGGAAGACTTTGTTCAAGAGGTATTGTTAGTTTAGATCTATGAGCCTCTTTTGAAGGTTTGGTCCATCACGCACCACATGAGATAGCGCCACAAAGCCACTGTGCCATGTCTTAGTAAAAGTAACTGATTTCCTCCGTGTGTTGCTCTGGGCAGGTAACAGCTTTCTGGTAGGGCCATTGACCCCAAGGTTTTCAGAGAATGAAGCCTTCTAGTCAGTGATGGGCACCATGGTTTTCAAACAATGGTCTGTAAAGCCAATGTGGGCACCTGGACACTTCCTTGAAGATCTGCCCAAGAGCATACTTTCAGTGAAGATACCACTTTGGCTCTCTTCTGGAGCCTGCTTTCCTTTGCCCTTCTCTCATTTGGATAAGGAATGCTCACAGATTGTGATCTGACTGTGTTCAGCAGTGCACACTTCTAAGACCCCTGTAAAGGACAGTTGATGTGTTGGTGTTGTGAGGCCTCTGTCAATTAAGGCATCATCACCAGAGAGAAGGGTTTCCTGGCTACCTCTGCCTTTTTCTTTTTTTCTTTTCTCTTCCCCCTCCTCCTCCTCCTCCTCCTCCTCCTCCTCCTCCTCCTCCTCCTCCTCTTCTTCTTCTCCTTCTCCTCCTCCTCCTTCTTCCTCTCTCTCTTTCTCCTTCCTCTCTTTCTCTCTCTTTCTTTCTCTCTTTCTTTCTTTCTTTCTTTCTTTCTTTCTTTCTTTCTTTCTTTCTTTCTTTCTTTCTTTCTTTTTTGATGAAGAATATGACCCAGTGTTAGAAGTACCAGGTGGTACTCTGTGTTGATGTTGAGTCAGAAATGGAATAGTGGCTATGGGGACTCATAGAATGTTTGTTTGAACTGGCATGAGAAGTCTGATTTGATTAAGATGAGAGTAAGGATTAGTCTTGCCAATTTGGTATGTGATGGATGTTTTCCGTGAACAGAATTCTAAATTTCTAAGCCTGAGGTTTGGTGTGTGTGTGTGTGTGTGTGTGTGTGTGTGTGTGTGTGTGTTTGTGTGTTCATATGTGTGTGTTCATGTGTGTATTTGTATGTGTGTGTACGTAGTCTCTCATGTGTATATCATCTACAGGATGTGTATGTACATATATGCGAATGTATATTAGTACTAATGCATGAGGATCTAATGTACATATATATTATATGTGGGGGAAGTGATGGATAAAAATCACTTTATAAACAATTACATCATTAAGATAGTTCTCGTTACTCTTTCTGAGTATGTTAGACTGGGCAAAGTTCCTAAAGGTGGAAGAGTTTGAAGTGTAAGTAACAGTCCTCCAGCATGGCTTAGTGAAGCCGTTTTCCGTACTTCTGTAAAATGATGACAATGAGAGACTGGTTGGCAACTGCTATAAAGACTGAAGTTCCTACATTCTGTCCAAATTAAAGTCAAACCTCGCTAACTTGTCAGATTACAGATCATAAAACATTAGGTGAGACAGTAGTAGTGGTAGTTGCCCCTGACTTTGGAGTTCAAAGCATTTAGCCATGCCTGTAACACACATCCTTCTGTTCTCATCCATGGGAATAGTCTAAAAGGCGGAAACAAGGCTTAGAATTGTGTGGTACACTCTCTTACTCTTCTGAGAAAAGGTAGACCAGCTACACATACTAACGTGTACACATTCATGTTCAGTGTTTAGCTTCTTTCTGCTTTCATCACAATGCGAATTATAACCAGAATACTAATACATAACTAAAATATAATATGTAGAGATTTACAATTGTTCCAGGAAATTTAAAAATAATTAAGGGCAATAGATATAGCCCTGTGTATGAGGTCCTGAGTTCCATGTTTTGCAACACACACACACACACACACACACACACACACACACAAGAATCCATGTGTATTTTCATTACAAAGAGGTAATATGATATGATAAATAAAATATATTTAAACATAGCAGTGCAATGCATCAAGAGGAAATGCTGAAGGTGAGTAACAGTGAAGTGTGTAAGTTCACAGGATGAGAAGACTGGACAGGTTTCCATTGAAAGAAGAGCTCTCTCTAGCAGGTGTGACGGTTAGTGATCTTGTGAAGTAGAGGCATGGAGATCCAGAGTTCAAGGTCATCCCAGGCTACGTAGTGCAGAGTTCCAGGCCAGTCTGACACACGTGAAATGCCATCTCAGTAAACTTAGAAAAAAATTTAAAAAGCCCCCTTGTATTCAGACATAATACAACTGTGGCTGCTTAGGATCTCTTGGGCATAATACAGCTAAATTTTAAAATGCCAGGATTTATGGCGTATGAAAGGGTAGATTCTTTTAGTACTTAAAAGCATTCTGATAAGTTTTATGTATGAACTTAAGTAAATGAGAAATGCCTAACTTTATAATGCTCTTTGTGTGCATAATATGAAGGAAAATAACCAAAGATTTCTGTTCCTGGCAGTGTTGGTCATATAGAATGCTAGGGTGGTGTTATATTTTTGACACATTTGCAAATTAGAGTTGAAGGGCCGCACTGTACTTGGGGACAGTTATTACAGGGAAGATCAACTGAATGTGCAGTTTTAAATCATCAGCAACCTTGAGCAGTGTGATAAGGAGCTGATAGAGGTTAGGTTAGATTCTTAAAAGAAGGAAAGAAAAGCAAATCCTATTAGTAAAATGACCTTTAAAGGGGGGTTTCCAGGGGTCTTGTGCTAATACGAAAATCCTTAGTAACACAATTTAAAGAGGCACAGGTATTGAAGAGCTGGGAGAAGGGTCCTGGGAAGGTGCTTGAATTTGCAAGATGGAGCGCTGTGGAGAAGAGACAAGGAAAGCTGACCCCACCTAACCATTGACACTGTGGAGCAGAATGAAGTCTGCTGTTTAATTATAGATTGAAGTCCGGGCTTCTGGGGAGGAGGACAGAGAGACAGGAGAAACGATGCACTTCACAGACAATTATGATAAATTATTAAACATGCACAGTAAGGCACAGAGGCCTTGGGAAATCTCTCGTCTTCATTAAACAAGACTACGTACACATGGACCATATGTCATGTTATTGCAGGGAGATGGAAAATTTAAATTTGGGTGGAATTTGGTTTAGACGCGTTGATGTGGTTGTTCGTGGGTCAGCGCGTCGATGTGGTTTACTTTGTAAGTGAGGCAGTTAGCAAATAGATCATGAGTCCAGCCTTGTAGGTGCCTGGAGGTCGTAGGGGCCCCCCACAGTTTATATTCACAGAAAGTCCAAGTAAACACACAAATAGATGTGAAAGGAAGACATAGAGGAGAAGAGTTATTCACATTTAAGCTCACAGGGCGTCTTAGTCATATTTTCCAGCAAGCATTTGAAAGCATGCATATGGTGACAGCAGGATCGTGTTCAGCGGGGCAGGGAGTGAAGAGGACCAGACTACCTCATTTAAGCCCTGGAGATTCTTGGGCAGGTTTCCCAATTTTGTATTTCTTTGAAATTTTGTGCTTTTCTGAATTCTGAATCATGAAGGAAAAAAAAAGAAACCAGCAGAATCGGGAAAATCATTGTGATTCTCCTATGAACGTTTACATCTGGTCATCATAGCTATCTCTGGTTTGCAGGACTGAAAGCAAGAGCAGAGGAAGCAGGCACGCAGAGTGGGGAGATTAAACCCAACATGTCTAGAATCAGAACAGGAGGGCTCAGGAGAAAATTGGCTCTGATCTAATCAGCCAGTCTGGCTCCTGGCTGTTCCCACATGTTTCATTCACGTTCCCGGCCACGTCTGAGGCTAATGGAGCTCATTCTGGCAGATAAAGTAAATATTCGTAACTCGACACAGAGTCTACTCATAACAAACCCTGTCAATAGCATTCCTAAAATAACACAATATAACCCGAAGGCAAATGAAGTTCTAATGGTCATTTTCTGTGTGTGGTTTTGTTATCCCGGCTAACAGGTCCACATATCCATTACAGCTCGATGCCCATAACCTGAAAAATCTCAAATTCCACATTCTCCAAAGCCTGACACTTTGAATATTGACGCGGTGTCACAACCGGGTAACTCCTCACCTGCCCTGGTGTGACAGGTCACACAGTTGAAAGGTGGTCATAACTAAAGTGTTGTATAAGGTCACCCTCAGACTTTGTATATAAAGTATATGGAAATACAGATGGATTTTGTGTTCAGTCCTGGGTCCCATCCCCAAGATAATCTCATTGTTTGCACATGAAGATATTCTAAAATCTAGAGAGAGGTGGGAGAGAGAGAGAGAGAGAGAGAGAGAGAGAGAGAGAGAGAGAGACAGACAGACAGACAGACAGACACAGAGACAGAGACTTGCCTGTTTTAAATTCTATTCAGTCATATTCACTAGCACTTTCCAGCATTTTAACCACGTTTTAACACAACACCCCCTGGTGATGAAGGCCGGCACTTCTGGCTGAGGAAGGTGCATACATTTCTACTCACCATGAGTGAGCGGCCCTGTTGCTTTCTTGTATCAGAGCTCTGGCGAGTTCGGCTGCCATTGCTATAGCATCACCCACCTTATCTTCCACCTCTGCTGCTTGGTGTCCTTCAGCAGTCTCACTGCTGACAGCACATGTCAGCCCTGTCCCTACTGCACCCCCCTTCCAGAACCACTGAAGGGTCTTCTACCCTCCAAGAGGAATGCGTGTTACTGCCTCTCCCAGTTCTGCCTGCTTCCTGTTCCCCAGTCTCAAGCTCCTGAAATCTTCTCTGCCTATCTTTAACTCTCAGATTTAGAGCCAGCCCTTCTGTGATGCTTCCTAGATCCGGTAGCCAGAATGAATCCTTTCTCTTTTCTGGCAACAACTGCTCCATGTATCCTATTTAATACCCTCTTCTGACCCCAGCAGGTGTTAAAGTCCCTGAGGCAGGCAATTGCTTTCCAGTTGGCATAGTACCTTCTAGTTCTCGATCCCTGGAACAAGACCACAGTGAACAAACATCGTGACATTGACTAACAGAGCAACAGGAAATGGCCACTGTAGCCAAGCAGTTGATAGGGATGGTCACTTTGTTTTAGATGTTAAACGCTTTGCTCAAAGAGCTCAGCTCAATGAGCATTTACTGTGTCCTTTGTGGTTTGGCCTAGAGAGGAACCTGTTAAGATCAGCACTAACACTGTCACACCCTCTATTAACTTCTGCTAATGGGACTCAACATTATGATGTTATTGTTGAGGTGAACTCTTACTCTATAACCCAGGCTAGTCTTGAACTCATGACCTTCCTGTCTCAGCCTTCCAGTGCTGGGATGATAGATGTGAGTCAGCATGCCCAGCTGGTATATTCTTTATGTGTTTGTGCATTCAGCTGTCATAGTCTTGATCTTTCCAGATTGGTTAAGAGTAAGAAGCAGGAGTTCAAGATGCTTTACAGACAATAGTTATGCCTGCCTAACTTGTGACTGCTGTACTCCACCTTGCTATACCCAGAATCAACTTGTAAGCTTTGCTATTGGTCACATCATTCGTTCTGGGATGGGCATCCTTCTAGGTTTAGCCCAGGACTTCATGACAGGCTAGGTGGGTTGTACCTTCTTGAACTCATGCTGACTTAAATGTTCCAAGACAGCAGTGATCACTAAGCCCATCTGCACCTCACGTGTGACTTGTGCACAGTCATCGCTCAGATAGGGCCTTTTACCTCAGAGCACACTGTCACTGCCTGTGTCCCTGGAGTTAGCTTCTTTAACATAGCTCTCAAGCTCCTTATAGATTAGCCAATTAGTGAACACTGCATGTGGTCCAAGTAGCCATGTCAGATCACAGCTTTCAGCTGCTCTTATGGTTCTCGGTTTGTGTCCAGGCATCTCATAGCGTAGGATGGATGATTTGAAACTTCCCCAATACATAACCTGCTATGAGTCCATATGTATACATAGATTTTATATAGCTGATAGACATGTTAAGCTGGCCAATAAAGTTAAATAAAGATACCATGAAGGTAACTTTTCAAGTGAAAAGACAGTTTCTATGAGCCACACAGAAAATGCTATCCTGGAGTTAAGAGTTCCTCCTTCTCCAAAACCTGCTTGATGCAGTGCCTTCCTGTCACCTCATTGGCAGCTGCAGTCAGGTGTTAACACATGAACTAACTAGTGACTCAGCTGAATTTCAGAAGTCAGAAGCTCTCTTCCACACTGACGTCACTGCCTCTGTACAGTGTGCTTATAACATGGGTTTTGATGGTTCACATTCCCTGAACCTATGGACCCTTGGGTCGTCTCTAATGTGAGTGACAATGTTTTTGTGTGTGAATGATCAGCCTTACTCATGGCCCACGTAAACAGCTCCTGGCCCAGCTCTTCCTTGGAAGTTGTGTTGGTTAGAGTCATCTGTGAAGGAGGAACACACAAGCCAGAGTCATCTGGTTCTAAGGCAAGCCATAAGTAGTCAATTGATGTGGAAGGGCCCAGCACACTGGGTGAGGTGCCACTCTTGGTCTTAGGTGTTATAAGAAAGTAGGCTGAACAGGTCTTGGAGAGCTGAATTTTCCATGGCTTCTATTCCAGTTTCTGCTTGTAGGTTGCAGCCTTGAGTGCTGCTGTGAGGTGAAATAAACCCTTTTCCTCCTCATGTTTCTTTTGGTTGTGGCACTTTAGGTCACAGCGATAGAAAGCAAACTAGAACACAGATATTTTTAAAGCTATGTTCCTATTTCACCTTTACAGTTCTGTATCTTAGATTAAAAAACAAACAAGCAAAAACAAAGGGAAATACACGCACATCTTATGGAACAAAGTAGCATTAGAGCTTGCAAACTATCCCTCTCCTCCCTGCATGACCCTGTATGCCCATTGCAGCCTCCTATACTGCACATGGAAAGCTAGCGTTGAGCCTAAGGCTTACCCTGGCTCTGTTCTTTATCAAGGCTTTGCTGGTTTTAACTTCTGCCGATTTTGTTTTGTCGTTTCTCTCTTCCTCCTCTATATAAAAATATTGTTTGTTTTCTGCAGCAGTTAGAGAGAGTTACATAATTCATGCCCCTTTAAACATCAATAATTCAGTTGTGTATTTCCCAACACAGAGAGCATTATTCATGGTTCTGGTTTCGTCTCTTCTAGTCCTGAAGACTGTCTTTCTGTCAAATGATGTATAAATTTCAATACGATTTGGAGTTTATATTAAAAAGTATATAACATAAAGTTTTGAATATGTTTGAATGCAACTTATAAATGTTATATGAATATACACTCTATGGTGTATAACACAAATATTTCTTAGCAGCATAGTACATTAAAATTTATGCTTTGAAAATAAAAATAATATATTGTATTTAAATAAATAAAATATAATTTAAATGTATGAAATTTAATATGAATATATAATGCACACATACACACATACACACATACATACATACATATATTAGACCTATAAGTTTATAATTTCATATTATAAATTATAAGTAGCAACATAATTAGGAGTCATGATAAAAATCAGGTATAATACAGATATAATAAAGTCTTAATGTACATTGATATGCTATAATTTAGAATATGTATTTACGTTTAATAACATGTACATTTTCATTCTCACAAATGTGATCAGGTTATACATCCTCAGCTACAGTCAGGCCTGCATGGTGTCTTTGTGAGGAGAGATCCCAGTAGACATAATGTTCTGTCTTACAACTCCACAGTGTCTTCACTCTTTTTATTTTCCTGAAAATTAAGTTGGTGAGGAAATGGTTTGAAGTCATGAGGATACCTCGCCTCTCGGATAACTTACATGTCCTAGGTTTGCCTTCTGCTATTCACTGCTTATATTCACTCAGCAGTGCTGAGGATTGAACCTGTGGCCTTGACCTTGCCGGCTGAGTGCTTCAACGCCACCGAGCTGCACCCCCAGCCTGATTGATGTTTCTGATTTCTTGCTCTGCATGACATTTTTGGTTCTGGAAGCAGATGGGCATGTTCTAGCTTCACTGCTCTTACACACACTGACAGGCAGAGCAGAGTCTCCCTCATTCGTTCGTTAGTTTGCTGTTTGTGTTTGTGTAACTTGTAACCTTTGTTACCCATGTGTCTCAATGTACATTGTGGGTTTCTGTGTTTTTAATGGTTTATAATGCATTATGTTCCTTGTTTATTTTAGTCATGTTTTCTCAGGTTTGTTCACTGAGAGCCCCATTAGATTTTTTTTCCTTTCGATTAACTTTTTTTTTTTTTTGAGTGATTTGTGCCCTCACATGAGAAGGTGACCCTGCTGCTCTTGAGTCTCCCCAGGGCTTAGCCTTAGTGTCAGACCCTTTTCCAGGGAGCCAGTGTTTGTCTGAGATGGGTCAGTGGACTACGGGGCATTGACAGACCTGTGAGACTGTACACACATACATCAGTACACACACACACACACCTGTGCACACACATATACACCTATGTGCACACACATATACATCTGTATGCACACATATACATCTGTATACACACACACATACACACACACACACACACACACACACACACACACACACACACGTACTTTCTGGCAACCAGGAGACCCCTCATTGGTAAAGTATTGATTTCACTGCTTTTGTTTTCCCTCCACTCAGCGAATACTCTGTGACCCATCACTACCCCTGTACTCAAGGAATATCACAGTGTCTGACACTCTGTGTTTCATGGTAAAGTTTATTGAGACTCAAATCCAGGCCATTGCACAGTCTAGTCAAGCACTCTACCCCTGAGCTATGCCCACAACCCTTAAAGAATGTTTTAATAAATCAATAACTGAACAAACTTTTATGCTGAGAATTGATCCTCTGGAAGAGAAATTAGAAGTAAGGTTCAGTATGAAAATTCCCACCTCGCATTCCTCCTTTTCTCGTTCTTTAAATGTGGAACGTGTGTAATAATGAGAGGTGGTTGCTCGATAGATTGCCATCCACATACTTTCCGCTATGCTGGTCCCAAAGTCAAATGCACTTCCACAAGATACTGTGACAATAACTTTCCAAGGCTTACAGTCTTCATTGTGTTCACTGTATTCTAGGTGGCTGGCATCGTGGGCAGGGCTGATGTACTAGCATGCCTCCTGTTCCTGCTGGCCTTTCTCTCCTACCACAGGTGAGTGGGGCTAAGTAAACGGCTCTGTGATTTGGTCACATACTGCCGCATGTACACTAAACCCCTGCTTGACCAGAGAGAGGCTCTGGGCTATAACAGGTTCTGTGGGTGTCAGGGATAAAAACCATCTTTTCACCCAGTGTTGAACTGTTGCCTTCCAGCCCCATTCTGAAGCATTTAATATCCTGTGCACGTGTGTGTGTGTGTGTGTGTGTGTGTGTGTGTGTGTGTGTGTGTAAATCTCTACTCGCCCAGTCCCAGGATTACAGGCATGCTGTTCATCTTTTGTTTGTTTGTTTGTGTTTTAATATGTGCTAGGGATTTGTGTACCAGGCGTGTTACCTCCTGAGCGTTTCCCTAACCCTGACATCAGCTTTAAAAGACTACCATGCCCTCACTGGGGATCCAAGTGTTGCTTACCTTTTTCTATAGTTTTACAATAGCCACTCACAGTTATATAACACGGTTGACTAGGAAGTATTGCTTCTTAGCTGTAGTTTGGCACTTTAGAATCCTTCTGTCAAAACACAGGAAACCTCTATCATATTTTATCTTTATCCCCAAAGCGAAGACATTTCAACAGACCCGTGACATGTCCACAGAGAGAATAAGTTAGTAAAATGTGAGTTTGGACAGAGGACTCAGAGCGTCTCCCAAAAGAAGGCAGGTCATGGAGAGATCCTGGCCAAGAATCCATAAACTTGGCCTTTGGATCAAGTCACTGACCTATCACTCACAAAACCCACTTACTTAAGAACACTGTTCTCAACCTGTGGTGCTTAATTAGCAACAACTTCCCTTCTTCCTCTAATACAGCAGTTCTTTGGCACACTGTGGCCCAGATAGCTGAGAGAACAGCCTAAGAGAGGAATTCTTTATTTTGGCTCAAAGTTTGAGTCATGGCTGGTTGGCCTCAAACATTCAGACAGAGCACAAGAACGCATGACAGCAAATACTCAACCTTGTGGCAGACAGGAGAGAAATGAAGCGATTTCAGGTCCAGAGCATGGGATGGCCTCCCAAGACACACGCTCAGTGCCAGTTCTCTGAGCAGGGCCCACCTTCCTCAATTCCTCCATTTTCTACTGGCATTTAGTAGATAGAGAGGAAATATGCACCTGCAGGATGCCCTGCAGGACACAGGACAGGCCTCACAATGAAGAGTTCTCTGGCAGGGAAATGCCAGTGTGGCAGTGGCTGAGGACTCTGGTACAGGAGCCTAGGAGGTGCTGTAGAGGATGGAGTCAGATTAATACAGTATTCATCCTCAAGCCCAAGCCTGATACTGTCCACTACATTCATAATCGTGCACATACCATAATAAAGTCTCTAGTCTCTGGTCTTAGGCTAGAATCAATCTATTGATTAATCTAAAATTTTTTGTTTGGTTATATCCCATCTGTGTGGCTATAAGCCAGATCGTCACGGGTTGGTTGTGTGCGCCCTGCTCACCTTTGGAAGTTTTAGTTCTAGGCCAAGCCCACGGAAGAATGTGTGTTCTACCATCAATTTTGCATGTAATCCTAATTGTTCCAAGATGCAATACACACGAGGAGCTGTCACAATCTAGAAAGAATATTGCCCCTTGCTCCAAGGGAGAGGGAGCTTAGTGGCTCTGCACTTACATGAGGAAATAGTGATGTTTTCTTGGAGTAGTTCTATTTTATTATTTGGAAAAATAACACTGAAAACATCTTGAAATCTGTGTAGGAAACTGTGATTAAAAAATAAAGATTTCTAGGCTTGAATGATGGCTCAGTAGTTAAGAGTATATACTTCTCTGGCAGAGGACCTGATTTGGTTCCCAGAACCCATATTGGGTAGCTCTCAACTGCCTGTAATTCTTGCTTCAGAGGATCTGATGGCCTCACGTGGTCTCTATAGGCAACTGCATTCACATGTGTGCAAAACCACTCACTCTCTCTCTCTCTCTCTCTCTCTCTCTCTCTCTCTCTCTCTCTCTCTCTCACACACACACACACACTTTATCTCTCTCACACATATACACTCTCTCTCACACACACACATACACACACACACTCCTCTCTCTCCCTCTCTCTCTCTATCACACACACATACACACAAACACACACACTCCTCTCTCTTTCACACACACACACTTTCTCTCTCGCGCACGCACACACATACATACACATACACACACTCCTCTCTCTCTCTCTCTCTCTCACTTTCTCTCTCACGCACATATACTCTCTCTCTCTCACACACACACATACACACACTCCTCTCTCTCTCACTCTCTCTCACACACACACACTCTCTCTCTTGCACATACACACTCCTCTCTCTCACACACACATACACACAAACACACACATGTACACACTCTCTCTCTCACACACACACTTTCTCTCTCTCACACATATACTCTCTCTCACACACACACACGCACACACACACTCCTCTCTCTCTCTCTGTCACACACACACACTCCTCTCTCTGTCACACACACACACACACACTTTCTCTTGCGCGCACACACACACACATACATACACACACTCTCTCTCTCACTCCTCTCTCTCTCACTCTCTCACACATATTCTCTCTTGCACACACACACTCCTTTCTTTCTCTCTCTCTCTCACACACACACACTCCTTTCTCTCTCTCTTACACACACCACACACACTCACACACATACTTCTCTCTCTTTCATACACACACACACTTCTCTCTCTTTCACACACACACACACACACACACTAATAATTAAAAGGTTGCCATGCACATTGAATATAAATCCAAATAAACAGATTAGCCAAAAGAAAAGAAAAATGTTCCAAACCTATCGTCCATCCCAGAGAGACTGCTATTTACATCTCTCTCTGCTGTTTTGTGCATAGAGTAAAAACCCTTTGATCTAATCGTGGTGATGAGTACTTGACATCTGTCTCTTACCTGGTCTTTGCTACCGTGCTGTCCTCCCATTTCTGGTCGGTATTCTGTTGGCTAGCTGTACATCTGTGGGTTGTGCCAGGGAATCTGGCCTCCCACTCTGTGCATATGTGCTAGTAATACGTGTTATTTTCTTGGACATATTCACTTGAATATCCTCCCGTCTACTAAATCTATCCTTATGTAACTGTTTTAAATGACTTTTTTAGTGTTCATTCATTACAAACCATATTGTATCGTAATTTGCATACTGTAATTTAAGCTCTGAGTTGATATTTTTGGACTCTTTTCCATTTAAACAATATTTTTAAAGATTTTTAAAAAAAATGTGTGTGTGTCTGAATTCCTATGCACACATTTGTGTGCGTTCTCAAGGAGGCCTGAGGAGGGCACAGGCTCTCCTGGAGCTGCGGTTACAGGAGGTTCTGAGCTTTCGGTTGTGGGTTCTAGGAACTGAACTCCCTTCCTCCAGCAGAACAGCAGGACTGAGCTCTCTCCAGCCGTCTTCCATCTTTTTTTGGACTGTCCTAAGTTGTTTATTGGATATGAATTTTACAAATATTATGTGTATCAGCAGAGACGGTGGAGCTGGAGAGTATTGTGCCTTCTCCAGGCTACACTGCGAGATCCACCAATAGTGTGGTGGAACCTGTGGCCCTTTCCAAGGCCACGGCTCTTGCGGCCAGCGGATGTTAGCCCACGCATCTCCCTGTGCTTGTGGACTGTCCACTGGGTGTCAGGACTTCTTCTGATAGCTTTATGGAATGGATCAATAAGGATAACTTTAAACTTTATATGTGGAATCTTCCCCAAGCAGGAGAAAGGCTTCTTCCTTTCCTCTGGTGGCAGCCATCGGGTGAGCCAAGACGAGTGCATACAGATACACCCGGGAGCTGTGGAGGAAGAAGCAGTCCGACGTGATGCCATCTTAACAACCTTAAATAGTTGCCTGGCGAATGCTCTCGAAGAAATCCTTGCTCAGAGCACCTTGTTCTACATGAGATACTTCTCCTTAAGGGACTGTTCCATAGCAACCCATGTGTTGATAAGGAAATTCCCACCTTGCTTTGCAGGAGTCTGGATCAGGACTGTGCAGGACAGTGCTTCCCCCCGACGGCTTCTCCCTTCTTCCTGTTGCTCAGTTTGTTTCTGGGGACCTGTGCCATGCTGGTGAAGGAGACGGGCGTCACCGTGTTTGGAGTGTGCTTGGTTTATGATCTCTTCTCCCCCTCCCACAAGCAGGACAAGTTGTAAGTCATTTCCAACGTTTGCCGTCACATTAGTTACAGCAAATTAACTTGAAGGAGGGAGGGTTCACTTTGGCTCATGGTTTCTGAGAGTGTCACATCCGGGATGGAAAGTAGCTGCGCCAACTGCCAGTCTGCACTTTGTGTGAGTTGTGTGCTGCTGAGGGAATCTTGGTTCACAAAGAACATTATGAATGGTAGGTATAACAGTTTTGAGTTTCCAAGCTCGGATGGCTGTCACCCATGAGTGAGCTCTGTGAACTTGAAGCCTGCCTGCTTGCTCCAGTCCTCTGATCTAAGGGCATTAGAGATTGGCTGGAGTCAGTCTTGACCATCCGTGTACACTCACTCACAAGTCATGTAAGTTTCCAGTTAAAGAGACGGCTTATTGAGTGCCCCATTTTCCTCTGAAGCTCTAAAGGTGCACTTGTTTTGCTGTGTGGATTGTGATGCCAAGACTGATTAGGGAATATCAGAAGTTTGAGCGTGTAGAATTTCCTTCCCCAATCAAACCCATAGTTCTTTATAGTTTTACATGTAGTCATTAAGAAAAGCAATGACAACTGCTGGTAACAGCTGTGGATCCGAGGGAGAACTTGTGCCCTGCTGGTAGAAATGCAAATTAATCTAGACATGTGGAAATCAGTATGGAAGTTACTCAAAAAACTGAAGATGGGTCTATCATATGACCAAGCTATAGTGTTTCTGGATATTTACCTGAAAGACTCCCAAGTCAACATCCCACAGAGGTGTGCACATAAATCTTTATTGTAGCACTAGTTACAACAGCTAGATATGGAGTCAACTTGGGCATCTATCAGCAGAGGACTCTATAAAGTTATATTTATAAGCGATGGAATTCAGTCATAAAAAGGAAAGAAATGATACAATCTGTAGGAAAGTTGATATATCTGAAGATCATGGTAAACTAAGTCAGAAAGACAATTATCACATTTTTTTCTTCTCATTTGTGGGTTATATTGTTGTATATATGTGTGTGCATGCACATAAGATGCTAAAGGGAGACTGTCCTGGGAATGAAGGGGTGAAAATGGAGAGGAAAGGGAAGGTTAGAGGGTTTGGAGGAATAGGGTTAAAATACATCATACACTTACATGAAAATATCCTCATGAAACCTTGCAGCATGTGCAGTGAATACGTGTCAGTAAAAATAAACCGAAAAGGAAAACCTGGTTATGCCTTTGAAACCAGACAGTTATAATAGCAGAAATGGGGGCTTGGAGATTTGAGACAACATGCTTTCAGGGATCTTGGCTAGGAAGATAAGGATGGCTGCTTCCTGTTGCAGCCTTGACCTTTTGTCTGACTTGTTGTTTCCTCAATTCTGTGAATGATTTAGGAGCAATGGGGCCATATGTCAGCACAGCCCGAGGCAGCCAGGGAGCCCCCAGCCCTCCTCTCAGCAAGCCCACCCCCACCGTGAGAGCAGAAAGCAGCGCTTCCCACACAGAGACACCTGGGGAGGCTGCCATTCGCCATTGCCACCAGAGCCCAAGAGCAGTGGATTCCCTGTGTCCCCGAGAGCACTGTGGTCACTGATGAGGTATGAGTCTGGCTTCTCCACCATATTCCTTTCTTAGGTCATGCACTGCCCGGTGCTACAGCCCGTAGAGTCTGTCTGCTGAGCTAAAGTATTGAATCAGCCCTTTGGGATGACCTTTCTTCCCTCAAGGGTCTTGGCTATGGGTTGGGGACTTTCAAGGTGGGCTTGGAAGTTTGTCTGTATTGACTGAATAGCTTGAGGGTGGAAACTTGCTCCGTGTTGCTGACAGTTGATCCCAAGTTCTTAATGTAGTTGATAGTTAATTAAATGTTTGTGAGATAAACAAATGAGTGGGCCATAAGAATGGATTGGAATCAACCATGGAAAAATTTTCAGAACTGGAAATGACATAGTAGGGAGAAAAGATGTTAAATAGAAGAATATTAGGCCTTTTCTTCATTTTTATTTTCAATTTTGTGTGTGAGGTGCGGGCCCACATTGTGCGCAGGTGAACTATATAGAGAAATGAAAGATACTAGAACAAGATACATAAAGGCAAGAACCCCTGTGGATGGCGTGCTCATATCCTCTGACTGACTTTCCAAAGAGGGCATGTGATTTATTGTGTTCCCATCACAGGTGATGCCAAGCTGTGGCATGCATGACATCACTGCCCATGGAGTAACCAATGCCAGTCACTCTGCAGTTCCTATAAACAGATAAAACAGACACTTGGTGTCTCACAAGCCAACTTCACTGGGTAGTCTAAGTAGGAAACACCCAGAGTTGATACTTAACACTTTCTTCATGCAATTTGTTTAAGTTTATATAACTTGATCTTTAATGACAGCTGGCTTTAAAACAACAGTCAACAACTATTCTGATTCACCGTTAGCTCGTGAACACCAAAGAAGCAGGTTCATTGTAGAACTGAAACAAACTTGTTTTGGTCATCCACTTGCTGTTTACTGGGTAGGGAGGAGAGATTTATACATCCTGCTGTTACTTCATGTCTATCAGTGTTTGTGGAGGGTCAATGACTAAAAAACACTGGGATTCTTAAAAGGTCATAAACTTTGCCTATGCTCTGAGTTAGCATGTATTGGTGGCAGGGCTGGAACTGGGCTACGTCACTCAGACCTGTGCTTTGCCACTTGTCAGGCTGCGAGTCCAGAGTCCTGGTGAGCAACTTAGTGCCACAGTGGAGGTTTCCACTTGGACCAGCTTATGTGATCCTGGCTCCTCCATGACTACTCTGGGTATGGATTCATGCAGTTATCCTTGGGTCCACACATGAGCACTGGGAGAGAGTTAGGCAACATGTTTCTGCAGACGACATTCTGCTTCTCCATCCAGACACCAGTGTTCTGGAAGGCTACATTCTTACCTGGTCAGTATGCTTCTACGCAAGGATCATTTTTTCCCTCCCAGGGAAGGAAGGCTGTGATGGATGTGGCATGCACTTGAGTCTAAATTTATCATTAAAATTGTTTCTGAAAGCTCTGCTTATTCTTTTGTCAGATGCAATGGGGGTAAAGCCACTGAGTTCAGAGAGGCGATGGCATGCTGCTTCTTAAGATCTCTGTCTCTGCAGGCAGAACATTCCATCACAGTTCCTTTGCTTACTTTCTGTTAGTGTAAAAGTAGCATGCTGGAATGTCTATCAGGACCAAAGGCGTTTGTACTGCACATCAAGAACTAGAGAATTGTCAACTTCTTCCACTGTGCAGCAGATCCCACATCCTAATTCTTGTCCTGTTAGCTTTAACTGTCAACTTGATACAGCCTAAAGTCAACCTAAGATGTAAGACTCAGCCGAGGGATTTCTTAGATCAGATTGGCCAGTAGCATATGTGTGGGTGGGGAAGGGGGATTGTTTTAATTATCAGTGTAGGAGGACCCGGCCCAGTGTGATTGGGACCATTGCCTACCACCTGGCCCAGGACTGAGCACAAGCCTTTGAGGAGCCTGTTCTCAGCAGAGTTCTACATGGTCTGCTTTAAGTTCTTGCCCCGACCTGAACTGTAAGCCAAACAAACGGTTTCTCCCGCCAAGTTGCTTTTGGTTAGAATGTTTTATTGCAGCAACAAAAGGACCCTCGCATAGTTCTGCATTGTGGATGCTGTGTCGTGATCGTGTGGGTCTCTGAACACCGGGGTGTAGAGTGAGTGGTGAGCCTGATTATGCAGCAGGAGGGAGAGTGTGTGGGAGTTTTCTGTTTCGGTTTAACTTCTAGTAAACCTCACAAAAGTTGAACCAAGACTTGTCACATAAAGTGTTGTCTTCAGAAGTTTCCTAATTCAGGGAAAAATACAATCCCAGGAGGAAAGCCTACTGCAAGGACAGATTTAGCAGCTTGTCTTTGTCTGTGATTGTCTTAGGGGTCAACAGAATATTGGGAGATGGAATACTGAGGGTCTACACCCTGGAATAAGACCACAGTTGAGTGGCACAACTATTTACTGAATCACTGTATATGAAATGCTTCCAATGTCAACAAACCTCCACTATCTTAAAGATATCAAACACGCACACACATGCATGCTTGCACACCTTCCCTTTCATGTTAGGAAGCTCAGAGAGTACTAAGTGAAATTGCATCTTTATTCTTCACATATATACTCGGTTGACTCCGTAGACCATAGTGTCCACAGTAGGCGCTATGCAAAATGGTTTCTTGTACACGTCCTCTGCACCCTCCCCTTTTCCGTGGCACGTCATTCTTCCACCATGACCCACCCTGCTCCTCTGTGCATGCCAGACATAATTTTTAGTGTGGAGAACATGAGAAATCAATGAGCATAATTGAAACTATATTAAAATATGTATTTTATGTGTGTGTGGTTGTATATGCCACTGAGTGTAGAGGTGAGAGGACAACTTGTGTGAGTCTGTTCTCTCCTTCCATGTGGGTCTTGTGGATTGAGCTCAAGTGGTCAGCAGTGGTGACAAAGGCCACCTCATTGGCCCTGAATCATTTACTATCGAACTGCTTTAAACCTGTTCACATCTAGGGTGCTGTCATTTGGGCCATTTGTATACCCTTCTCTAATCTTAGTCCTTCATGGCTTGCTGGCTTTTCTTTTTTACCTGGACTTTTTCTAGACCCTATACTCTTTGGTGATTGGGCCTCAGGAGAGCTGGTAAATTTTACAGTTGTGGAGAGGAGAAGTGAAGGCATTTGTCCTCTTATGGAAAAGGACGTGGTTTATTGGGAAGGTTGATTGAGTGCTGGTGTTTAGGACTGAAGGAAAAGCTGAAAGACTTATCTTTATTTACACTTTTGTGCTGTTGGAAAAAGAGTCTCCTTATATAGCAAAGACTGGCTTGAGACTCATGGCACAGCCCAGGCTGTCCTTGAACTTGAGAAGTCAGGTTACTCTGACCTAGACCTCCCATCTATTTGAAAGAATAAGTGGTTTCTCCCTTCTTTGGAGAAATGATTCTTGTAAACTTTTGAACAGATCAAGGGGTTCCTCTATCCTTGCTGGGGAGTGATCTGTTGTAAAAATGCCTTGAGGCTGAGAGTTCTTTTATGACAAGAGCCTGTTCTTAGTCTCTGGCTTAAGTGAAGGACTCTTATTTGGCTTCATATGCATGGTGATCTGTAGTTTTCTTGAGTGGACTAAGATACTCCTGACTCAGCACTCCCGAGTACTGAGATTATAGGCATGCACCCCATTCCCACCCAGCAAGACATTTGCTATAAAATAATTTTTAAAAATAAATTAAAATCTTATTTAAAAATACCCTGATGGTATCAGAGCTCATTTAGCATGAACTGTGTATTTGGAGACCGTGTGAAATTAAAGTTTTTAGTGACTTTAGAGTAATTTCTTTCAGAAAAGGAGTTTATCAGGAGAACCATTTTCTTCTGTAGATGGAGAAGATGAACACAGGTAGATTTTTTTCCCTCTTACTATTTCCCATCTGTGAATGGACAGTGGGTAGGAACAGCAAGCAGGGCCAGGATGTGGTGCAGCAGAAAGTGCCTGACATGTTCTCCCAGAGCTGGTTGACTTCCTCTTCTATCTTGGGCTGAGCCCAGTGCATGGTGAATGACTTCAACAGAGCCTTGGCTGGCCTCAGGAGCCTCAGCACTGAAAGCTTCTACAGCACACATCATACACTCAGGAGGCAACAACCCTTGAATTTATGGGAGCAGTTGATGCTTTCGGAGGGGCTGGCAGTCCCAGCATTCTGCTCTGCCTGATTGGTTTCTGCTTTTGGCAGTCTGTGTCCCCCATGAATTGCAGTCATAGGCTGATCTGGTCCTTCCCTTTTAAGCGTAGAGTCATCAAGCTAGGTGTCTGCTTCCAAGTGGAGACACGGGGACATATGTTGAAGCAGCCACCGGGTACAGGCATTTCTGGTTGGCACTCAAACCTGTCACCATCACAACAGGCTCTTGGAAGGGGTCTCGGGTTGTCTGCTTTTCTAGCTGCTCAACAGACACCATCTGGATATCCGGCGTCTGGCTTCTATGGTTTAGAACATGGTAGCTGTGCTTCAAGACCACCAACCCGCTCCCTCTCCTTTTGCTGAACTTGGAGAGAGATCTTAGGGTGTTGCTGGCTATTTGCCGCTCTTTCTTTGCTCTTTTAGTCAATTCTTTGTCATCTGGCTTATTTCCCCCTTTCTCTTTTGTAGCCATGGCATGGTTGTAATAAAAAGCAGTATTAGTTCATCATAATACTACAAATGCTCAGGGGATATATAAATGTTCCTTCATGAGATATTATTCTGTGCCAGGCCATGAATCACTGTGGCTTCAGACCTTGGGATTTTGAGCTTGTTGCTTTAACAGTTGCCTGGCATGTGTGTTGATCCATTATCGTGTGTTGCATAATACCAAATGTGGCCGAATCTTAAAGCTACACCCATCTTGAAAAGAACAGAAATCCTTCATACGTGTTGAAGATCAATTTATCTAATGGAAGGAAAACAGAATTGTGAAAGTGCAAATGATTTGAAAATTCACTTTCAACGGGGGTGGGAGGGGTAATCGATGGGACCATTATTTCATCTTGATCAATATCATGGGCACTACGGTAGTAGCTGTGGGTGGCCAGCATACTTGAGACGCGTGTGAATTACAGTTTGGAGATGTCGTCCTCAACAAAGCCTGTGTGGTAAGCAGTGGATTCTCAGAGCAGCGCGCTAGGTTCTGAGTGCCAGGTTTGCCGGGTGTGTGAATGGTTGGAATGACTTCAGCCCTGTTTCCTCCTGTGTACTTGCCCCTGGGGTCAGGGTATGAAACACATGAGTTAGCTCGACTCTAACTCCTCATTGTGATTTTTACAAGTGTTACAATCACACACACACAGACATGTAGACACACACACACACACACATGTTATATTAGGTAAAGACTGGTATGAGTATAGTGTTTGGAGCCCATTTCCATTTGTAATCATCACATTTTCCTTGCTGTGTTTATGAAGGGAATTTGGTTGTTTAGTCTTGGTTTGACTTATTTATAGTGCTTGGCAACTTCCTTTTCATGAGCTTACAATATGCTAGAAGGAAACAGAACGTGAAAGACAAACATTTCCATAGTCATGGTAGGAAGTCATCCCTGTTTAGCAGGAGAGTAGACAGTCTTTGGTTGCAGTCCATTGACTGATGGGAGTTGTCCTCCTTAGAGTTTCAAGCATTCTTGAAACTTTTTCACTTCCGAGCCTATCGACTTAAAAGTAAAAATGTAGCCAAGTCTAGTCTTGAATTCCTGATCCTCTTGCCTCAGTCTCCTGAGTTCTGGGGTCATAAGCATTATGATGTCCAGGTCAATTAAAATTTTTGATACATTTTGAGTTATGGCTGAATAAAATGTTCCACCAACAAACAAGCGATAATGGAAATGCAGTAACAAAGACTTGACGTGTAAGGATTTTTAAATAGACGACCCAACAACCTTAGGAAGATGTGTTTTATGATATGGATTTATAAATGCTTCATGTTCATATTGCTCAAACCACAGTCTTCAGTTTCTCTAAGCTGGGGATACAGACTGGTTTTGAAATCACCCCAAGCTGTTGACTTCACAGATTTGCTTTTAATGGTTTAGCCTACATAAGTATTGCTAAACTGTTTAAAGGAAGTATTGATTTTTATGGGATAACAGCAATTACTATAGCATAATTGAAGAAAATTGAAACAGCCAGCCAGAGTTCTATGGAAAGAAGGGCTAACGTTTGTGTTAACTGGTATTTTGGTTCTTGAGTGGTGTAGAGTGTGTTGTCGCCGAGAGTTAAACCTTCATAGTAGACTTTTTTTTTTTTTTAATACTTTGTATTTGGATGTTCCAACTGATGGAATGTAGCTTTCAAGTGAAAACCTTCAATGCATGAAGATGAAAACCTTTGATTGGGAAAGATGATCTTGCTTAGACAGGAGTGGGGTGGGGGGGTGGGGGGATGGGGAAGACTGGGGTTTCCCCAGTTAGCTGCCCCCTCCACTCTCCTGTGCAACCATGACTGGTCAGGTAAACCTTTCAGGACACCCACATAGGGTGCCTGTATCCAGACATTCACAAGTGATGGCAGTGGGTGGATCAGAACACAATGTCTGGAATGTGAACCCTCCTGACTGCCTTGCTTGGGTTGTTATAAAAGTCAGGAACAACTTGGGCAGGGAGGGGTGTTTGGATAGTGTTTTGTTTCACCTTTTGTTCTTGGAAGAACTAGTTATTTCCAGATCTTCCTGGAGCTGCAGATAAGAAAGGAGAAAGGAGAGGCAGTGTGTACCTCCCCCTGGCTTCCAACATGCAGTGTGTCTCTTGGGGCAGTTGCTGAACTCTCTGGATCTTGGTCTTACCTTTTTCCTTCACACCCACCCCTTATTCCTCTTTTTTCTTTCTCCCTTCCTTGTTATTTTTTCTTTTTCTCTTCCTCAGTTTTCCCTTCCCTTTTCTCTTCTCCTTCTTCCCCCCAACCCCTTTAACTTTTTTCTTGTGAGACGGAATCTCACTGTAGCCTAGGTCTTTTTTCCTATAGGTACCTGAGCAGTGCCATAAGAAGTATGAGACACCGCACCTGACTCCATACTAATTTTTAATTTACTTAATTAACTGTGCACACGTGCCCAACAGTCTACAGGTAGAGGGTAGAGGGCAGCTTATGGGAGTCTGCTCTCTCTCGACCATGTCTGTTCTGTGTTCTGTATTGATTTTTATTACATTGGAAGAATACAGGGAGGCTGGGCTGGGCTGTCTGGTTTGCTATCTCCTCTTGAATCTGCTTTCTTGGATCTCTCTGAAAGTCTCAGGGTCACTTTTCCTCTGCCTTTTAATTACCACCCCATATTCACTGTGATGCTGAAGCAGGAGACTGATCCAGGTTGCGTCCCATAGTGGCTCTCGGGAGCACTGGTACAGACCGCAAGGGAACATTTCTGCTATGTTTGCTTTGTCACCCCCCACCCCCATTTCCTTGTCTATTCTAGACTCCTATACCTCCTGAGTCAACGTATTGATGGAAAATGTCCACATGAAAAAGATGAACTTTTAAATATTAAATATACTGCTTTCAGCCCTCCTAGATGTCCTTAGACCATCTATCGGAAGACTGACTCACTGGAATAATGCACATTTATTTATTATACATGCATAGCTCAACTTAATGATCCTTAACTCATCTTAGGGATCATTTACTGGAAGGATTGTTTCTGGACACAGCGACCACCAAGTCAATGCACATACTCAATTGTTTTTGCCTTACTAGAACTTCTTGGTATCTCCCTTGATTATTTAAATTTATAGTTTTACTTTCCACTCCTTGGTATACTTATTCCCTATTTTTTTTATCTTGTGTGTATATGCATGGGGTGTACACCTTAGCGCTCACTCATGTGAGGTCAGACTACAGCTGTGGAAGATGGTGCTCTTCTTCCATCACGTGGGTTCTGGGAATTGAACTCAGATTCCCAGAACTAGCTCTAGGAGATCATGCAAATAAAGGGATGATTTCCCTGTCAGTGGGAAACACATGGATAGAATTAGAGAGTACACCAAAGAGGTCACCTTGCAACTCAGGAAGTCTGGGTCTAGCTGAGTATGTTATGATGACACAGAGAGCTGGGCTACGGTGTGGTCCCTCCAGGCCCAAAGCACAGTGTGGGCGATTCTGGACACAGTCAGTGGGAGTCTGCTAGAGGAAGCTGGCATGATGGTCAGGCACCTCGACCAATCTGGTGCATGCTGAGCAGCAGTGTGCTGTGTGGGCTTGTCGGAATTAGATTTCTCTGCGGGGAACCCTGGGCACAAGTCTTTCAGTTTTCAGAATTACCTAATGATAGCTCTAGAGTTTTTGAAACTGTGACTGGGTTTTGTGTAGCTGTGAAAGCTTAGTATTTTCTATTGAGGTTGTGTCAAATATATATATATATATATATATGTACACACATATGTATATATATACATATATATACAT